>NC_025695.1:41732450-41779459 GCF_000633955.1 Camelina sativa
CTCACAATCTTGCAAGAACCTAACTGTAACAGACCATGTCCAGCTTGAATCACAGCAATTGTCTGGTCAAATATAAACAGTGTTAAGGTAAAGATCAAGTAACAGTAAAAAAAATAACCAAAGAAGAAGTTTGATAATTGACCTGGATGCCTGATTCGAATTGGTCGGTCCATTCTGGAGGAAGCTGCAATAATTTTTTTTGACTTTAAGTGTAAGGTAACCATCAAAATCATAAATTCATCATCTAACCAAAAAAAAAAAAAAAAAAGATCTGTGGAAGATTAGAGGAAACGTACAGCATCAAAAGAACTCTGCCAGTAATTAGCAAGATTTGGTTCAGATTCAGATGGTTCTTTGAAAACCCACTTGTGACATTTATCAGAAGCAACTTTACCCATCAATCTGCAGATATAAAAAACATCACAACAAGATCATAACTTGTGTGTGTAGTATATATAACTAATATATCTTTAGCTAATTATGAAAGTGATTATTATTAGGGTGTGTTTATATAATGACTCTAATTATCTTTCTCCATAATTACTTATATATAACACCTACCCAGTACCCACCCTTCTCCATAATTATATAACTGAATGGACATCTTGCTGAAAGCTTTTCTGACAAGATCTTCACCTTCAATGTCTGGTTCCACACAAAGATCCTCACCACTTCTTCCTCCTCCGCAAAACCCATCTTCCCACATCAACATCCTTTTGAATAAAAAGACAAGAAAGAAAAAAGTTTGTTATAGGAAAAAGAGATCTTGGGTTGAAAACAGAGCTACTCTGTTTCTGTCTCTCATAGTCCTTAAAAAAAAAGCAAAAGAAGAAGGAGACAAGAAGACTCACAAGCTGCCACTTTCATCACCAATCTTGCAGCCATTACCACCACGGACCCTCCTGAAATCAAAAAGAGAAACCAAAAAGGGGGGTAAAGAAACAGAGAAAGAGAGAGAACAAATGATGAACAGAGAGAGGGATGTGTATGTACGGTCGGGGACGAATGGTCCAGAAAACAGAGTAAATCCAGTCGGAGTTAAGACAGACGCTTCTAAGTGCTTCATGAAGTGCCATCATTCCTACAGCATCTTTGCTTCTATCTCCTCCTCCAACTCCTGAACCCACCATGTCTCTCTCTCTCTTTCTTTATCTCTCTCTCTCTCACTTCAAAAAAAAAAAAAAGAACCACTTCAGAAGTCTCCAAAGACGACACAACTTCTTTTGTTAAGAATCATCACAAGTCTTTAGCTTTCTTCAGACAGAGTCTGTCTTTGCCAAATATTATAAACTACTATAGAGCAGTACCACTGAAAAGAAGAAAAGAAAAGAAAAGAAAATAAGTTATCTTTTGTTTTCCTGTGTAAGAGAGCAAAAGAGTTTGTCAACCACAGAGTCTCATCTCTCTCTCTCTCCTTCTTTTAGTTTCTCTCACTACTGTTCGTTCTTTTTATTTGTTCTGAGTCTTCTTTATTTTATTTTTTAGTGTACAGAGAGAAATTATGTTAATCGAAAACCCGGCGACAAGTTAGGGTTTAGCCGTTTAGGGATATATTATATTTATTTTTAATTTGTTGGAATATCCATAAATATATATATATATTATTTCTTTTAAGGTTTATCACCATTGTCATAATGTCATCTCCACTTATCGATTTTGCATTCATCAATATTTATTTGGTCCACCTATTTTTTCTTACTAACATTTAGGAGAAGTATTGGTTTAGGATTTAGAAAAAATTTTAATGATTTTATGTTCTCGCTGATTGTTAGAATCATAGAAAATTGAAAGTTAAAATGAAGGATTCTAAGAGATTGTTTAGGAAGTTTTTTAAAATTTTGATGATTTGTTTTTTTTAATCTTGTAAAATCTCTTTATTTGATGAAAGAGTTTTCATGACTTTTGTTATGAAGGAAATGATATAAAATCTTAAACCAATAATATAAAATTTGAATTCATTAACAATTCAAGATTCTTTTGTTTTACTTGAATAACATAAAACTTTTAATGATTTTATAAAACTTTTAATCCAATAACACTAGATTTATCAAGATTTTAGATAATTTTTTACAAATCCACAACCAATAACACCAAATTTTTTAAGAGTTTTTAAAAGTCTTGATTGAATAATAACATATTTTACCTAACTTTTAAAGTCATTAAAATTCTTTCTAAATCCTAAACCAATACCTCCCTCTTAAGTTTTTCTTTTTCTTTTCTTATCACAAATCTACTATTTTAACTGAGTATTTTTTTAACAAATATTTTTTTTTAACAAAATCATGGTTGTTTGATTAGTTTATAAATTGGGGTTCAGGTATTTTCCTGCTATTTTAATTATAGTCAGTTACACTTGTATGGATACTAGTATATTATTATATCCTAGAATTAATTAGAAATGTTATAAACTGCAAAATTATTCATTTTGAACAAATTCTAAAAATGAGTTTTGATTTAGAATGGTATTTTTTTCATTTAAAACATGAATGAACTTTGTCGAAATTGCATATTTGTCAAATGAAAAAAAAAAAAAAAGCAAAATGGAGAGGGTGGGGACAAGTATTATCTTCTTTCTGGCTAGCAAGACAAATGTAGGTGTTGAGGGATGACAAAAGTGGTTCTGTTTTTGTTTTCCCCTCTCATCACTCACTACCATCTCTCTCTCTCTCCTTTTTATTGTTATTATTTTACCCTTCTTCTCCCACATATATTACGACCTCAAGGAAATCAAGTGTGGACCATTTTCATCTCCATCTCACAAAATGGTTCATGCGCAAGTTTCAATATAAAAAAAAAAGCAAAAGAAACTGAAATAGCTCCAAAACTCGGTTTAATGTATGCTTCTTCAGTTAATTAACATATATATATATATATATATTGGGTTGCACATCGTTAGAATCCGGTCCAAAACTAGCTATAACCTAAGCTTCGAGATGATATGCATGTCTATTGTGAAGAACATGACTTGACTATATGTTATTTGTTGGCCTTCTTATTGACAAGATGCATGTACATCCACTTAAAACTGAACTTGATCACCACACACTTACCTAAGGCTTGCTTTATTACCTAGTGACCGGACCACTCCAAAGGAAAATATATGAAATATTTCCCTAACAATGATAAATTCCGCATGAACAAATATAACTAAGTGATACAGTTTAACTGAAAATAGCATAATATTTTTAAAACTATACGTATGCATTTTGGTAATGTAAAACTATTAACCTACAAAAAGTAAATGTTCGAAGAATGTTGACAAAAATAAAAAAGAATGTTTGAGGAAAATTAGAAAATCTAGTGGAGAATATCAAAAATTGAGAAAGCATAACAGACTTTAAGCGAGAGCTAAAAAGGCACGCCAATGCCACGGTCGATGGTGGAACTGGAACCAGATATCAGATTGTATATGTATATTTTGCTGTTTAATCATTTTTTTTTTTTCGAATTACTAAAAGGTTCCAGACATAAACTCGTACATTATTTCTAGTTAGAGATTAGAGCATTTTATATGATACTTTTTTAAGCACTGTCTTTTGAACTGGTGATTTTTAAACTTTGCCAAAAAATCTTTACGAGTTGAGCTATCGACACTTGGTCTTTATTTACCAAATAATTTCGAAATTCAGGTAACAAGTTAGTTAGTTTTTTTTCAAATTAAGGTGATTAAGGAAGTTAGGAAGTTACTGTGTCGTGCTCATGTCTTGTTTTTTCCCAACTTTTCTAATAAGACTTTTTTAGGTCTAATCATTTGACATGTTTTCGCATCATATTATTCTTTCCTTATATTGCAGTTAGAGTTTACGTTTACAAAGTAAAAAATGAATAACGTAACTAAACAACGGGAACAAACAACAAATTCTTAATTATAATTACTAGAAAATTTAAAACTAATCTTGATTTCAAATTAAAGATAGTAGAATACAAATTTATATAGAAGAAATATGTATAAAACTAGTTAGTATCCGTAAGTTCGAAGAAAACATAAGCACGTTTCCATCGAACTTAAAACAAATACAATAATGTTGTTACAAAAAGAATATTAGTTTTTAACCAAAGTAAAAGGTATGTGCGATAATGACCAATTTGACTAATGTAAACTAACTATAATTGATTCTAAATTTCTAATGAATTGTTACACAGTCCTACTTTTTTTAATAATCAACGGAGAATATTGGTATAGTCGAATAGAGATAAACTTTTATCAAATTGAAGAATAATAGACAACCTAATCACTGAGATCTGTCTATAAAGTATGTAATTAATTAATAGCATAATGTAAACTAACTATAGTAGATTATTATTAATTATTCAGAAAAGATAAGGAGAAGGGAGGAGAGGGGGGTCACGTGCGCACGTGTCGTGATCAGTGAGTCGGTGCGTCACTTAGTCGTGAGGAAAGCGAACCGCACGAATCGCGGGACTGTGCTTTCTCCGCCTGTGACACTCTTCACGTCCCCTCTGCCCTCTCTCACTAACTCAGTCATATTAGCCACGCGCCATCCATCTATCTTCTCACGCTCATACGTAAAACAATAAAATTATTGACTGAAACTAATTATAATGTTTTTTTTTATTATTAAAATGCTTTCAATTTAAAATGCAGGATAGCAAATGTTTTACAGAGCCGAAATCCAATTTGGAAACCCGATAAGAAAATAAATTACAAACCCATAATTAAAATAGAACCAAATGTTGAACCAGTTGTTGAAAATGAACTAGACTGTCGGTTGAGAATAACCGCCTCAAACCAGTCTCCATTATTTTTCTGGAGACAGATGAAAAGCCATTCAATGCACCTGAATCACGACAAGAAATTAGGTTTGTGAAGTTGTTTGTATCGCCCTTCCTCTTTCTGAGAACCACAAGTGTAAGAGAGAGAGAGATTGTTCCAAGTTGGTGTCTCGCATGCTGGATGCTTTGTTCCGGATGATGGTGTCAATTTGACGAATTAGGAAATCAACGGGCTTGAAGGTGTTACAGTGGAGCCGATTATTCCTCTCCATCCAGAGTGTGTAGATTGTCGCTTGCCAACTTAAGAGTGCCAGTTTCCTTGAGATGCGGGGGCCAGAGAGTTGCATGAGGTTTTGCACTGTATTAGACCAAGATCGTGAAGGGTTGATTCTGCAGCGAGTTGCTATGGTTGACCAGACCGTCCAGCTTAGAGAGCATTCAAACAGTAGATGGTCACGAGATTCAGGGAAGCTTCCACAGAGCAGACAGATCGGGTCGGCCTGCAGACCCCAGTTGAGCAGTCGATCTCTGGTGGGAGATCTGTTCAACATGAATAACCAGACCAAGAACATATGCTTGGGGATTCCTCCGGCGAACCAAACAATGGAGTGCCAAGGTACGGTTGGTACTTCCTCCTTAATTGCAGAGCAGATAGTTCCCGTGTTATGTCTTCCCTTGTGAGTGTCATTAATCCACCAAGTATAAGTATCCGGTTCATCTGTTAGTGTTATAGTAGACAGATTTATATGGAGATTAACCTGTGTGTCTGATCGTGCAGGTGGAAGGTTCCAGGTTCCCTCCACAGATCCGAGAGATATATGCCTCGACGTATGCCCACCTGATAGATTTCGTCTCCTTGGAGGTAAGTAGTCATTTTTCCCAGTTGGCTCCAGTTGTCAGTCCAAAACAAACATGATCTTCCATTACCTGGTTTTATCTTAATCCAATCATAAACTATTTCCTGAATCTTGAATAACTTTTTGGTTAACCAAGAGTGTTTGCAGTTTGACTTTCTGGTCCAGAAGCTGCTAAGGTTGCCAGAGAGAATGACCCGCCTGAACCACGCCACCCAAACTGAGCCAGATTGAAAGAAGATTAGCCAGATAAGTTTTATCATACATGCAGTATTCCAAGTTTGTAGATCCCTGATCCCTAGGCCACCCTCCTGTTTAGTTAGTGTTACCACCTCCCATGCGACCCTTGCAGAATGATGTCCCTCTGTTGACCCCTTCCATAGGAATGCACTTGACAGAGAGTTAATTGTTCTAATACACTTTTTTGGCAGGACAAATCCAGAACACCAGAAGTTTGATATCCCTGCAATAACTGAGTTCAAAAGTTGGAGACGACCTGCAAAAGAGAGCGATCTAGTTGACCAAGCGTTGAACCGGCTCTTGACACGCTGAATTAATGGCGCACAATCCAACAAGGTGAGCTTCTTTGTGCACAATGGTAGTCCTAAGTATCTGATAGGCAGCTGGCCATGAGCTATTCCCGTAATAGCAGTTATTTGGTCTGTTTCAGGTTGAGAGAGACCAGAGGTGAAAAAACTCGTCTTTGGTATACTAATGGCAAGACCCGAGACTGCTTCAAACTCCTTCAGAACTTGAATTACATTGCGTACAGAGGATGCCTCCCCATCTGTGAATATAAGCAAATCATCTGCAAAACAAAGGTGCGTAAGTTTCAAGTCCTTGCATTAGTGGTGATAGCCAATTTTTCCCTCTTCTGCTGCTTTATCCAAGCAAGCTGACAGGCAGTTCATGGCTAGAACAAACAGATAAGGCGAGAGAGGGTCTCCCTGGCGAAGTCCCCGGAGTCCTTTGAAGTAGCCGTGTACATGCCCGTTGAAGCCTACAGAGAAGGAAGGAGTGCAGATGCAAGCTTTGAGCCAGCGCTGGTAAGTCTCCGGTACTTCAATGCCTCTAAGGCAGCTAAAAATAAACTCCCATCTCACCGTATCAAACGCCTTAGCGATATCCACTTTGATGGTTATTCTTTTAGGCCCTTTTTCGTGATGATAGCCATTTACCAGCTTTGCAGCTAACAGAGTATTCTCCACTAACAAACGACCTTTAATGAAAGCTGTCTGATTCTTTTGTACCAGGTCAGGGAGAATGGGCTTCAATCTTGCTACTAGCAACTTAGAAACGACCTTGTACAGAGTATTGAGACACGAGATGGGACGAAAATCCGAAATGATAGAGGCTCCAGGAACTTTGGGAAGTAGAGCAAGGATAGTTGCATTGGTCGCGGAGGGAAGGAAAGAAGAGTGAAAGAATTGGAGGATGCTGGACGTTACTTCGGCACCAAGTATATCCCAAGATGCTTTGTAGAAGGCTGAGGTAAATCCGTCTGGTCCCGGAGCTTTGTTAGCATTAAGTTTAAACATGGTCCGCCTTATCTCTTCAGGTGTTGGTAACTTTGTCATTGCTTGCTTCAGGTCTGGAGAGCAGCGATAAGCAATCGTATTCTGAATCCAGTCAAGGGGCACAGTCACAGGTTGCAGGACTATTGGTGCAAGCAGCGCCTTGAAGTGGTTTACCGCGAGGGAGCTCATTTCTAGAGGGTCGTCAATCACATAACCCAAAAGAGAAGTGAAAGAACGGATGGCATTAAACGCATTTCTCATCTGCATTACTCTGTGGAAGTAAGTAGTGTTAAGATCACCCTCCTTTAGCCAGTTTATTCTTGATCTTTGCCTGAAGTACGCCTCTTCAATAGTTCTGAGAAACATCCACTTAGTATGCATTTCCTTCTCTTGTTCATATAGAGCGGGTGATGGAGTTGTCAATGCCTGAACCTGCAAAGATTGCAACAAACGGTTAGTCTCACAAACTCTATTTTGGATATCAGAAAAATTTTCTCTCGCAAGTGTTTTTAACTCTCTTTTAAGTGTTTTTTGTTTTGCGCTCAGTGCGGACAAACAGGGCTCCAGAGGAGATGTACTTCCAATTCGATTCCAAGCAGTTCTAATCAGGAGAAGAAATTTAGGGTGTTTGGTGAGGAAGTTGAAAAATTTGAAGGGTTTGGTGCCTGAGGTGGGAAGGGGTGTATGGAGGTTAATGAGACTGGGGGAGTGGTCAGAGAAATCTGGAGCTAGGAAAGAGACCACACCATCAGGATAACAGGTGAGCCAGTGGTTGTTTACAAGGACTCTGTCCAGCTTCTTCACTATCGGATTTGTATTGTTCTTGTTTGTCCAGGTGAACAGAGGCCCTTGGAACCTCAGGTCAAAGACCTCTAACTGCAAAAGACAGTCTCTCAGCTCTAGCATTCGAGAAGTGAAGTGGTTGATGCTCGGGTTAGAGTGCTCTGCGGGGTGTATTATCTGATTAAAATCTCCACAAAGAGCCCAAGGTAAGTTGTCAAGCATCAAGCTTTGATGTAACCGCAAGAGTTCACACCAGAGGTCAGTTCTCTCTTCACTCGAATTCGGTGCATACACAGCCGTGAAGAAGAATCGATGTCCACCTTGTATTGTGATTTCACAGGTGAGGAGATGCTTTGACTGATGAAGAACAGTCACATCTGCCGGGGCTTTCCAGATTAGCACAATGCGTCCATCTTCATCAGAGTTATGATTTGAGACATAATTCCAACCAGGACAGGTTTGAGTCATAACACGGTTAGTTTGGTTCCTTAACATGAGTTTCTAAAAGAGCACCAAAAGTAGGCTTATTAATAGCTAGCCAGGATGCAAAAGGTCGATGCTTAGCCGGGTCATTCAGACCTCGAACGTTCCAACAAAAAGGTTTTATATACATAGGAACAGGTAAGAGGTTAGGAACTATGGGGAACTCCTTCTTTAGCAGAAGGAGTATCTCCAGAGATAATACAAAGAGGCGGGTCAATAACCATATCAGAAGGTAAGCTGGTAGTGTTGTTGGGTTCGGAAGGTGGGGTGTTAGTGGTGTTGACCTCAGGGGTGGGTTCAGGGGGTTGGTTAGAGGGTGCGAGGGCATCAAATGGGTTAGAGGTTTTGATAGCTGGGGTTGGCAGAAGAGAGGGAGCAACTTGTGATTGTTTTGTCTGTTTAACGGTTTTGGTTTGTTGTGAAGGTTGGCTTGAATTTTGGTGGCCAGGAACGGTAGGAGCAGAGGAGGAAGGTGGGGAGCAGGAGTCATGGTTTGTTGCAACTAGAGCAGGGTCAGACTTGCCTTTCCCTTTAATCTTAGTAGATACTGCTTCTTTATCTGTGTTTGACTCAATTTCTTTTGTTTCTTTTGTTTCTTTTGCTTTCTTCGTCTGTGTCCATGATGGTGTAACAGCAGGACAGAAGCGAATGACGTGTCCAATCTCTTTGCAATGAGAGCACGTGGGAGGGACCCAAGGGTACTCGACATCAATGGTTATAATTTCACCATTCTCCCGGACCACTTCAACTGACGAAGGCAGCGGTTCATTCAGATTGCGTTCAACTTTAACATGCGCAACAGATAAGCTTACTAGATTCTTCGTAAACTCGTCCATTTCTTTCGGTTCACCCACAAGTCCTGCTATAAAACTAATGCCTTTATGATGCATTAGGTCATGCAAGCGAGCTGGTTAAGAGAAAGAAGCTTTCATTCTGGTCGATGTTAATATAATTTGTGTAAAGTTCTAATGTTTTCACCATCATCCGTAGACAACATTGTCAATTTCTTATAGTCATTCTGGTCGATGTTAATATAATTTGTGTAAAGTTCTAAGAGTTAGTTTGATTGTGGCTAGTGGCTACGTTAAAACCAAAAGAAAAAGAACTTTGGCGCGTGGAGAACGTCGAGCGTATGATAGAGGAAACTGAAAACAACAGATGTGAGCATTAGTATATTTTTTTGTACGTGGAGAATCAAATCAACTAGGGCTCCGCATTGACCGGTTCAGGCCTGGATCTAACCTCTCCCACGACCGTATCTAACGTAGGTCCTACGTCGTATCTTATTGTGTGTGTTTTATGCAAAATTTCAGAAAGCAAAGTCTTAATTCAGACGGTCAGACAGAGACCTCGATCGTAAAAAAACAATTTTTAGACTATCATTACTGACGATTACTCATACAAATACTCTTAATAAAAAAAAAAAAAAGATGAGAGAGAAGAAAAAAGTAGGAGTAACGATTCTACTTATAGCAATTTGAGAATCGATACTCATAAGAAATGAGACAAATATCACTTATTTAGTGGATCACATATTAAAAAATAAATGAAAAAAGAAAATCTGTAATAAAAATAATTCTTTTTATTTTTTTGAGTAACGTTCTTCGTTCCTCCCACTAATGATGGTGTTAGACCCTCGTAATCCTATATATATATATATATGTATATAAATGACCCATTGTGAACTAATCCATTGCATTTGCATCTAATCGACGAATACCTAATTATTGTTTTATAAAGCCGCAATAATAGTAAACATCACTTTTGATTTCAATTATAGTGTTTTTATATAATCATGCTTTTTCTCTAGATTACAAACTTTGATTTGTATTTTCTTTTTAGGTTGAATTAATTAATTAATAAAGTAAATGCAATGTAATAAAGTGAAAAGCGAGGAAGAACTAGAGAGGTAACCTAGTGGATCAATTAATTAATCAACGGTACGTAAATCATAATTAGAAACTAGATAGATGAAGTAATTAACTTTTACTTTGTATTACCTATTAAATAATTGCAAAACATTATGTTTGATTTTTTTTATATAACAAAACAAGAATATCTAAGATTTTTTCTCCTTAATTTATATTTTGAAATTTGGTTTATAGTCCAAATGCACCGTCTGTGCTTTGTAGATTCTTTTGTAAAAGTGGTGAAAAATAATAAACTAATTCAAATATTGGAACAAATACGTAAAAATAAGGGGTTGGCGCGTAAATTAGATGCAAACGACTGAATAAGGGGTTTTTAATACGTAAAACAAGCAAGAAGAGAGATGCTCTGTGTTTATTACCAACAAGGCAACAACGCAGCTTTCTTTGGTGTAAGTGCATGATGTGAGTTCTTTTAGCTTTTTGCAAACAATTTTAAATAGAAAAGCAACAATCTTTTTTTGTTTTTGATTCTAAATAAACAAACCATATCCTAATCCTTTAGATTTATCATGAATATTTCATATATGTCGTTGCACATTGCGTTTGGTGTATGTGTATGCTTATATATTATAGGAAGTTAGAGGATGAGATAGGCAAAAATGGGAAGAGTCACTGTCACGTGCGTTTTTAGCGGTGGTTAAGAGTGTAGAGCGTGCAATATAGAGAGTATCTCTGTGGGAACCAAACTCATAAAAAAGTACATACGAAGACAACTTCCAAGTTCCACTTTGTGTTTCTGTCCTGAGACAAAAATAAAAAGTGAAAATCTCAACACATTTACCACTTTGCTTTTATTTTTTTGTTTGCAGCTTTTGTTTTATGCTTTCTCATAATCCAATAAACCTGTAACTCAGAATATAAATTCATTTCGTTTACAATTCCATTACGTAGTTTCATCCCAACAATTTTTTTTCTTTTTAGCCTAAATCTTTGAGTTTCAGTTTACTTTTAAATTCAATGTTCGTATAATCGTATTGCCCAGCCTGTGATGGATATCTCATATTTGAATCAGCTTAAATGTTGGAATTCTTACCGATTAAATTCGGTTTACATCTTATAATGGGGTAATAAGATAGTGAGCTAAATATATATTTAAATGGGCCTTGGCCTATGTATCAATCCATATCTGCTTTTCTTACAACTAGTTCCTATTATTTTATCCCACATCGCTCGCCTACGAAAAACAGTTGTTGTATATAAAGCGATGAGAGAGCAACGATGGTCACGACCTTACTTGAACAGGATCTTGTCTATAGGCTCGTACCTCTGTTTCCTTTATTTCTAAAGAGACAGGCTATTAACCCTGGTTGATGTACCATGACCGTGTGATTAGAGCGTGATTAACGGCTACGATTCATCCTCGGATGGGTCCGGTGCTGCAGAGGATCGTTACTCGGCTCGGTTATACCTTGCCGGGGTGGTCGCACGGCGGTCTGACAGGTTCTTTTTTTTTTTTTAACACTTGTGGGATTGTTTCGCTTTTTGTTCCACGCTATGATCATCTTAGAAAAAAGTTAAGCAACAAACCTCATCTTAGAATAATCGTTTGATTTCTTATGTGGATATGTTTTTAGAGAATAATATTCATTGTTAAATGTTGATGAAGATGTCTACAAGATCAAGATACCTCATTGAGAACAGAGCAAACGAGACGTCCAAAATTGAAAAGATAATAAATATTATCTTTAGGCCGAACTAGAATTTATTTCTTAATATTGTGTAGATAACAATACATGCATGTGATGTGAACAATATTTTCCCTGACTGGTTAGAATAAAGAAACTCTTCTTGAATATTGGAACTAGAAGCTATTATAAGCCTAATTTAATTATGCATTCTGATATAAAAAGCCCATAACTACTTCATTACTTGTGTGTAGGAGCAACTGCTTTGATGCGAGAGCAACTATCTTTGAGAAGAGGAGGGAAGAACGGATTTAGCGGAAACATATGTGGCCAACACTTTGAATCTATGTCCGAAAACGCTTTGCAACACATTGGTCCAACAGTACCAAACTTTCCTGTAAATACTGATTTGAATATCTCAGCCACACAACCTTCGACACTAGAGAGTGATGACCAACATTTTGTGATATCAACCGGAGAACCAGGAAGAGAAAATCCAGGAATAATAGAGAGTTTAGATGTTGCAAGTGAGGGAGCAGCTGCTTTGATGCGAGAGCAACCATCCTTCAGAAGAGGAGGGAAGAACGGATTCAATGGAAACATTTTTGGCCAACACTTTGCATCAATTGCCGTAAACGCCTTGCAGCATGTCGATCCAACATTTTCAAACTTACCGGTTAAAGCAGATTTGAAGATTTCAATTTCACAACCTTGAATGCTGAGAAGCGATGACCAACATTTTGCGAGATCAATTGGGGAGCCGGGAGTAGAAAATACAGGAATGGTAGGGAGTTGAGCCAGCCCCGGCTTCACTAAAATAGTGGCACACAAAGTATACACTACTAGAATCGTGGAGAGAAGAGTTTGCATCTTACTTTCCATGGTGATTATTGATTCTTTTTTTTTTTTTTCTGTAGAGGAGAATTATTAATTTGATTGATTCAGATGGTTTGGTGATACTAAGAAACAAACAATTTATAGAGTAACTCAAGCTAAACTTATACGGTACATTTACTACGAGAGCGAGTTACACTTTCATATCCGTTGACTCGTTCGTTACATATAGATGACAAACTTTGGATTGAAAACATGGAACTGTTTACACTCTAACAAACTGATACCTAATTCAAGTTGTAGGCTTTTAAACAATTAATCCAAAATTAATTTCTGTTTGGACTTTTAACGTTTTACTGAAACAGTTATTTATTCAGTGACTTAAATCTGTTGCATTTATTCTTTTCTAACACCAAATTAAAGTGGACTTATTTGTTTCGTCGTATAAAATGAAAAGCTGAAACATTCATCAATAATTAAACGTTATAGAAGCATTGTTTAATAATATCAGATGATTATTATTTGCTTCCGTATATAAGACCAATTCTGGTACAATCATCGAAGAGCCGAAGGACAAGCCATCTAAAACTAATAGTACAAGTAGTAGGAGCAGGACCCCAGACAGCACAGCCAAATGAACAAGAGAATTAAAATTTCGCATCTCTTCCATGAGGTTTGTGAAAATGGAGCTCTATGGTATCAAAGTTTTAATTGACGGTAGAGACTTTTGCTGTAAAAATTAAACTTTGACTGTAGAGACTTTCACCAAAGTTTCACATTTCAAAATTTCAATAGATACAATCAATAATATGTATCAGATAGAGAAGAAAATAGTCTTTCAAAATATCCCAAAGATGAATGCCAAACCTACGATGCAAAAACCACATTTGTTTTTCTGTACATGGTCCTTCTGCAAGATTGGCACCACTCGTATTCGTATGAACATAGTCTAGATACTATAAGCCACCAAATATGAGTACCACGCCTAATGATCTCGTTGGAATGAAGGTTCTGGTAAATTTGTAACTATTCTAATAAAAATGCTCTCAAACATAAAGTACAACTAGCTCATATTGAGTTGGATTACTTTGTGCTTGTTAAATTTTATTGTAAATACTTTGACCTGTCGGAGCTCTCAATGCCTAATTAAAAGGAATTATAAACTTTTCCATTTTACTCAGACTTGGCATATATATAAAAGTAGATTGGTCGAAACACGAAAGAGATGAGAATGTAAGTGGAAAATTGCATAAAGCTTTCTTCCCAAGTTACAAAATGGAAATTATATAAATTAAATAATTAGGTGTACCGACCGTCCGGTTTAAAGCAAATAAGTTGGGAATGGGTTTTACAAATAAACAAGTGGGCCTTGGTCATCACCTACTATAACAGGGGGAATTCACATTACAAGAGTACTGCAAAGTCCCACATCGCTCGCCTAGGAAAAACAGTTGTTGTATATATAACGCTGAGAGAGCAACGTTGGTCACGACCTTACTTGAACAGGATCTGTTCTATAGGCTCGTACCTCTGTTCCCTTGATTTCTAAGGAGACAGGCCCTTAACCCTGGTTGATGAACCATGACCGTGCGATTAGAGCGTGATTAACGGCTACGATCTGTCCTCGGACGCATCCGGTGCTGTAGAGGATCGTTACTCGGCTTGGTTCTACCTTGCCGAGGTGGTCCCACGGCGGTCTGACAGGTCCCCTTTTTTTATTTAACTGTTACGTATAGTTTGTTCATTGCTATAGCTTCGATGTTCATTTCAGTTACTCAAACTTGTGAGCTTTTGCAAAAAAAAGATGGTTTTAAGATAGATGAAAGTTGTAAGATTATGCTAGAAACTTGAAATAAAAAATATTACTGTAAATGATAAAAACTTCTAACAACCAAGTCATACACGTGAATGAATATCTTCCATGACGTATTTGAATAGAGCAAAACTCTTAAATATTGCAAGTAGAAGCTGTGATATATACAACTTTAATGATGTTTCTTTTAACAGCTTCAGTGATGCGATTACATTCATTCTTGAGAAGAGGAGGGACGAACGGATTTAGCGGAAACATTTGTAGCCAACATTTCGCAGGTCGTAAAGTTAGCTCTAAGTTTTCAGATATCTCATTTGTTTTTCTTTAAATTAATATTAGTCTTCATAATTTTTTTCTTAATCTTAATACTAGGTTTTAGAGATCTTTAAACATAATTTTTAAAATTTATTATCAGTCTTAATGCTATAGTTTTCAGAGATCCTTAAACATTTTTATGTTATTTGAAAGAAAGATATTTATTTAAATGTTGAGAATTATGTAAATCTTCCTTACGACAAATAAACTAGACAGTCTAACTCCAAGGAGATTATAACATGTCGTAGATTTCAAGGTTAAGTTGCAGTTTAGCAAGACAAGCAATGGTAAATGAGTTGAGTACATGTGGAAGGGAGGGGTATATAACCACAAGAGTTTTACATGGAGCTGGCTCAATGAAGCCTAGTGAGCTCCTCCACTATTCTAAGCAATTCTTCAATTGGAACACCAATGTATATGGAGATATCCTCCTTATTTTCCCGGCTCAGATCCAAGAACGACTCAGTTAGATGCCCATCAATGAAGTTACTAGCATGCAGCACATTCTCCTTCCTCTTTGTGCCATAGTAAAACGTAGTATGGAAGACATTTTCGCTCCTCTCTCAAAGCAGAATGACCTCCACAAATTGTAGCTCAGACCGCCAATACCGTCAATTCTCGCACTCATTCTACGCTGCATCTTCTGAAGAAAGGCAAACTGCTTTCTAGGCAGTGAAACAATAACTCCAACCATCCCACTACTAGTGCCAAAGATACTGGTAGGGACTCAACCATTCTCTGCGTCTAACAGCACCCTTCCATGGCAGAATCTATTCAAAGTCGAGTATCTGAGTCGCAACAATTTTATTTATTAGTTTTATTTATATATACATTATTAAAGTATATTTTTGAAAAATATTTTAGAGTTCTAAACTATTTACATGCATGCCATTGTATTTAAAAATTTAAAAAATAAAAACAAAATATTACAAAACCAAAACTCACAGCCGAGATTTGCTATATTCCTTCCTCACAAATCTCTAACTTCCCTCTTGGAAATAACCTAACAACTATCAATAAATACTCTACATACAATTTTTTTTTTCAAATTAACAAATTATCACAACCAATATTTGCGTTATTACTCTCTGTAATATCTCTAACTAAGCCGATTTTAGAAACAACCTAATTACGATTCACATGTAATTACTCTAGGCATTCAATTTCAAAATTCCATCTCAAAGATCTTCCTCTAATATCTGTACAAAATCAAAATAAAAAAACAAAGTAAAATGTGTAATAATATGTAATTCCTAGCTTTCCCTATCTATTAATAGATAAGCATTTTGTGAAAAATCTAAAGTGTCACTGCTAGAGAACTCGATATACATTTTTTACAATTTGTTTTCATTAGTTAATAACTTAATATTATTTACAAATCATACCATTATATATTTCATTAAAAAGTAAATTAAAACAATTTCTTATTTTCCAAATTAAATGACGTCCACCTCTTTTCGTAAAATATTTTTATAAATATTTTTATAAATATTTCAAAACTAACTTATAAAATCTAATGTCTAATTTAATAAGTAAAATATTCATATCTTTACATTAAAATACCAAAAATACATTCTTTAAAATAGAAAAATAATTACATTTTTAATACTTCTTAGTGTTTTATATATAACTATATCTTATTGTTTTAATATTAATATTTAACAATTATGTAATATCAATTGCTATGGAAAATATTTTAAGAAAACAGAAGAAATGATTAATTAAAGAACAAATTCAGTTTGTTGTTTTATGAAGAAGTATAATATATTGTTACGTCAACATAATTTTCATTTTTGTTTGTTGTAAATTGAGGACCCTATAAATATTTTACACCTAGACGCCAATTATCATAAACAAAGTAAAACACAAATCCGTTCTCTAAACACTTTATAGTCGGATTACGTTGTGATGAAATCTGTTCTCTAAAGCTCTAATCGACTAAACACTTTGAAGAATCATGACAAAAAAGGATTACTTTCTCCGATTTACAAAAATCCAGATGGGCGAATAACAGATGTATATTTAGGCGTTTTTGGTCTCTTTAACTTTGAAGTTTCTGTGATAATATGGTCCATTCTACGTGTGGCAAAGAAACGTGTTTTGAGATGGTAAAATTTATTATGTTGATCACGGAAAACAAGAGAAGCTTGACTAGAAGATCTCGAACAATTCAAAGGCCACTACGAATCCACACACAACACATTACCTGACTACATGGTACGAACTGTTACATTGGGGATGTTTAAAGTTTTACCAATGAAATATACATAAGTAATTTAAATTAATGTTTATTTACATACATTTTAACGGATGTGATCATGTTAAGAGTATTTTTGGTGACTTTTAACTTTAAAGCTTCCCTAAAATTTTGGTTCAATCTACAGCGAACAAGAGAAGTTTGAGACTTGAAAGATCATGCATTCAAAGGCTTAATAGTTCCGTGGGTCGATGAGCAACAATAAAAGTCAAAGAGCTGACAAATATGTCATGCAAGAAATACGCACCATAAAGAACCATTGATTACTGTAAGAGTATAATCTATGTGG
Organism: Camelina sativa; assembly: GCF_000633955.1. Taxonomy (NCBI): domain Eukaryota; kingdom Viridiplantae; phylum Streptophyta; class Magnoliopsida; order Brassicales; family Brassicaceae; genus Camelina; species Camelina sativa. The sequence continues at coordinate 41,749,886 of NC_025695.1, forward strand.
GACGAGATCAACTTACATTTTGTACCTCTTTTGTTACTTCAACATTGCTCCATACTGACAAATCATTCCATAGCGTAATCTGTTGAACTCTCCGGTTTAGACTTAGATTAAATCTCCGGTTTAAGGAAATCGTCTCTCTATATCTTTTGTTTAGTTGCTTTCTCCTACGTGGCAGATCAATAAAGTTTTGATGGGCTTTACAAATAAACAAGCGACGGCCCATATTCTGCTGAAAAAGACCCATGATAGATGTTTTTACAATTTACTTACATAGTTGACGTCTCACATCCCACATCGGTCTTAAAACTCAGGAGCAGAGAGATAACTATAGTATAAATAAGACCCACGAGCTGAATTCACGGAGCCGTGCAGTGAAGACAAAGCGAACTATTATTTTGCCTTTTACTAAAGAATACCGTGTCTTCTCTGCATTTAAGCGGCATACGCCTATTTTTGGAAAGGGTTTGTTTATAAATAAACCCTCCATCAAACCATGAGTTTAAAAATTGGATGTTATTAGTACTTGTTGTTTTAGAGACTCTCATCTGCAAAAAGTCTTTAGCCAAGAAGAAAGATAAAAGAAGCCTTGTAAAAAACTAGTAAGTTAACGTGGATATTTCGTTTTTTTTTTGGTAAGAAGAATAACTATCAAAATTTCAAAAAAAATATAACTATAAATATAAATATATATATTTTAAAAACAACTTCAAATTCAAAGAGTTCGGTGTTTAAAATATTAAATGAACGCTGACCCTGAAAAATATGGGCCCAAACAAAACAAAATAAAATAATGGGGTGTAGTGGATAAATTTTAGAAATAAAGACCAAATATTAAAATTTCAGAGAAATGGGTAGGGCCATTGCAAGTTTGCAACAATGTTCGTCCTACACGGTTACACTCTTATTAGTTATTACCATTATTGACACCGAACTCTTTGAATTTGAAGAGTTGGAAGCTTAAACCCATCGAGTTCGTCTTATTATAGTTTTTTTGAACTCAATGCTGCTTCACTTCATGCTTTCTCTATCTGACTTCGATACATTCTTGGATTTTCAATTCCTCGTGGAGAAATTTCAGTTTATCCGCTTCAATTATAGACACCCAAGTTAGGATGTGAGTACTAATTCATCGATTTGAGAATACAAATATAGCTGCTACCTCTACCAATCTGATTTCACGACTATCTAGCCATGTGTAAGTAAAATTGGAGAATTTTTGCTATTGTTGCAATTATCCGTACGTCCTGAAGCAAATGTTACTACTCTTCAATAATTTTGTTATCTTGGTGGAAATAATTGGCTATTGGTTTGCTGCTCTCTAGAACTTTACTAGTTTGTGTCTCATTACGCATATCACTTAATTGTTTGATCTAATCTGAAATGCTATCGATCTGGATGCAGGTAATTGTTAAATCCAACACGTTTTTCGTCAGATCAGTGTTTGAGTTTTCGGTTTTACAGAACCCTGTGCCGACATGACAACGTAATTGTCTTTACTTCTGCATGGTTGCCATCACCACCTCAGTGTCTTGCACCTGAAGGTAAGAATAAATTGATTTCCAAGACTTAATAAGCTTTTGTTTATTAGAGTTTTTGATCAAATATTCATGTACTAAACTCAGCATATGGCTCTGAGCATCTATTGATATCCTTACTTCGTAAGATGAAACACTACAAAGTTAGAGCTATGGCTGATATAGTTATCAATCATCGTGTTGGGACAACGAGAGAGGACATGGTGGAATGTATGACTTATGATGGAATTTTCTTACCGTGGCCATGACGTCATCTTACCGGAGGACTGGTGAGTGATGATTATATTACATGTTTGATTGATTGGTATCATTATGTTCTGAAAGCTAGAAAAAAGTTTTCCACTAAAACAGTGTAACCGAAACACGAGTTCCAAATACTGATCACACTCACCATTTTGTTAGGAAAATATATAATCGAGTGGCTTCGTAGGCTGCGCAACACTGTCTAGCGATTTTAAAAGCTGAATCTAACTTAAACGCAGCCATTGTTGGTGAGAAACTGTGTATGCAACTCGGAGACGGCTCTTGGTCTCCTTCTGGTAGGGACTGGACTCTTGCAACAAGTGGCCATCGCTATGACGTCTGGCACTAATAATCTTGATGTGTCTATCTAGCTTCCTGATCAAAGCTTCCTATCGATGTTAAAGGTTCTGGTCTTCAGAGTCTAGTATTATATGTAACTCATCTGTACCGGGTTTTACAATAAATGTTAAGCACTTAGTTTTCATGACGTAAGATTTTGTAGGATATATATATATTATATGCAATGCAAGTGTAAGATTTTCATTTTGTGTGAATTTTTTAGCTAACGTATTATAGGGATTGTATTTTTAAATAATTTGTAGGTTACAAAGCAGATGATAATGGACATTAGATATGGTTTCTGGCCTATAATAGTCCTCTCTGAAATAATCCAAACCTTCATTCTTGCCGACTTTGCTACTACTATGTCAAGTGGTAAATCATAAATGTTTTCGCTTGTTATATATCACGTATATGATGGATGATCTAATGTCGTTCTTTGTCTCCCATCTGGTGTTATGTAAAATTTGGTGGAAAAGAGAGAAGAAGAAGAAGAAGATCTGGTATACTTTGGAGTAATGCTCCATGTCTTGCAGGCTAATCGTTTTGAGTCTTCTCTAATTTCTTTTCTTTTCTTGCTTATAAAGAAAAAATAGAATTGATTAGAGATTTTGACATATTAATTTAAAGTTAGCCTCACATCTTTTTGAATCTGTTATATAAATAGTTTGACGTATAAATGAGTGAATTTGTCAATTTTAACATCAATTTGAGAATATGTTAGACAATTATCAAACTTTTCTTCTCATATTTCTTACCGAATTAAGAAGCTCAGGTTGCTTGATTAATCTCTCGTTCACCTCCAAGAGAGAGCCTTGAACGCAGCACCTAGTGAAAACCCAAACTCAGAACAAAAACAACTTCATCTTTTTGCATAAACATATTATAGAAATAGCTAATTTTTTTTTTAAGATTTCAATTTCTATATACTATTAAATTTTGATAGTTTTATAGGCTATTAAATTTTGATTTCATTTTCTTTTTTGATAGTTTTATAGACTATTAAATTTTGATAGTTTTATAGGTAATTAAATACAACAACTAATTATTGTTGATAAATTTGAATTGATGTATGTCATGTGCATAAGTGAATTAATCTATAGTATTTGTTATTTATTATCGATAATTTTTTTCTAAATATTAAAATTTCAATTCCAAAACCATAAAAATTATAACATCCAAAAGTCTAATATATTTTTTTAATTATCTCAATTCATAATTTTTAAGAAGTTATACAATTAAAAAATGAGTTTTCATCTCAAAAGTCCACAATTTTTTTTTAGAAATCTCAAAACTCCCTTCCAAAAAAACAATTTCTTTTAGAATTATTTTTAATTTAAAAAGTATGCCTATTACCTTACTACCCTAACAAAAACAGAAATATTACATGTATTACCTGGACTTTATCCACCCATCCAATATCTATTGGATCTAATCCACAAACATATAATTACTTATAATTTTTTTTAAAAATTCTAAAATCAAATAACTGCTACATTTTTTTCTCATCGTTCTCATCCATTATTTCTCAAATTATTATCTCAAAATCGATTTCGTGAAAGTTGAAAAACTAGGTATTTTGTTATTGTGTTCGATTGGTAAGGAGGTTGTGTCAAATTAACAAGCTTTGGAATTATAATTTGTGAATTCTGGGTTTATGTTCATATTTAAATTTCTGGGTAGTAATACTACTATAACTAGGTAAAACTAGTGTGATTTTGAAATATTAATAGAACTTGGTAATACTTTGTTTTATGTTTATCGCAAGATTTCAACGATAACTACTCTCTAGCTACTCCAAAATGGCTAAAACAAGGTGGGAAAAAAGAGGACGAAGATTGCTCAAAGTTCATAGGTAGAAGATTGGCAAGCCCAAACAAACGAAGATGTATTTTGTTATTGTGTTCGATTGATAAGGAAGATGAGTCCAAAAAACAAGTTTTGGGATTATAATTTGTGAATTCTGGGTTTATGTTCATATTTGATTTTTCTGGGTAGTAATACTAGTATAACTAGATAAAACTAGTGTGATTTTGAAATATTAATAGAACTTGATAATACTTTTTTTTATGTTTATTGCAAGATTTCAACGATAACTACTCGAAAATGGCTAAAACAAGGTGGGGAAAAAGAGGACGAAGATTGCTCAAAGTTCATAGGTAGAAGATTTGCAAGCCCAAACAAACAAAGAGGTATTTTGCAAACGTCACGATGAAGAGAGATCGGTGGCACATACATCTAGAATCTCGCTCGGAGTGACTTTGCAAACGAAGGGCTCATCGTTTCTTATTGCAGGAAGAAATAGGGAAACAAGTCAATAAATTCTGGGTTTATGCTTGTATTTGAATTTCTGGATAGTAAAATACTATAACTAGATAAAACTAGTGTATTGTCAGTTAAAATTGGGTAGTAAACCAGTTTTACAATTTTTTTATTTATTTATACGATTAATCTACAATATTCAACTTCGTTTGGGAAAAAAAATCAAATTTTGCAGATGAAAATCTCAAGTAAAACTAGATAAAACTCACTCGTTTTGGTTAAGGAAAGATTCATGATTTGTTTGTTTTGGATCTCATTCAAATTGAATTTATGGGTTTTAGTAATACTGGTATATATAGGTATAACTATTATGTTTTTGTAATACTGATAAAACTAGATAAAAGTAGTCTGAATTTGTTGCAGAAAGAGAAAAAAAAAGACCACACGTGCAGGTGACAAAAAAAAAAAAAAATATATCTGAATTATATTACCATGTGTGCAATATGTGTGTTCACACTTAGTGTTCACATATAGTTATACCAAGTATAATAGTTGTACCACAATTGCAAATAGTTCTACTTTTGAAGTTTTTCCATTTAATTAGTTTTACCCACTCTTAAAATTATATTTTGTAGTTTTACTGTTGATTAAAGTCTATCAACGTATTATTATGAGTTTGTTATGCATTCATATGTTTAAAATCTACAATTCTATAACTTTGTCATCCTAACTTAGTTATTATTTATAAAGTGACCTTAAAAGTATAAGGAAACACTTGTTTAGGTTCTTTCATCACAATCCAAAATTCATATATTTTTAAAATTTCATTCTTAGTAAACATTTAAACATTACTTTTGACGTTTACTAGTACACACATTCTTATATTTTCTTTAAAAATTATTTATGGATGTTCAACTTTTAATACTAGTTTTACTAGTTTGACCATTTTTATATTAGTTACGCATGTTTTACTCTGTTATGATATAATAAATATACACATCAATGAAAGATCAAACATTACTAGATTTTAAAATAAGTTTTATAATAGTTGTGACATAACCAACAAAGTAGTAGTACAACCCAAAAGATCAAACATGAATCAAACAATGGTGTTAGATGCAATTTCATCATCCTCAGAATGTTTCTTTCAATAGTTCATACCAACAAAACCTTGGTCCACCACTCTCGGCACTTGCTCAGGCTGTTCCAAGACAGAGATGACATTCACAAACAACATACATCTTCGCTTCTCATGATCAACGGACATTAAAAAGACATTAACATCCTCATCATCATTAAGATCACATTGTACTGATGCTCCTACTAGTAGTGGATTGTAGCTCAACTACAATGTAACGTGACTTTCAACAAACTCAAGCTTCTTGTATATCATTGCTTTTAACATCAACAAAGTTATATCCATGACATATGTCTTGAACATTATACTATACATGCGACCTTCACACTTAAAATGCATACTAAAGTTCTCTTTCATTGTATCCTGCCAAAACAATTCCAAAAAAAACTCAATTAGTAATACTACTAGTTTAATTGGTTGTACTAAATTAATAAGTATTACCAGTTTTACTAGTAATACTACATTTACTAGTATTACTAGTTTTACCCAGTCACAATAATTGAAAATCGAATTGAATGGTCTGGGATTATAATCTCTACAATTCACTACGATTCAACAGTAAGATTCATTTCTTATCAACTAAATAGTGCAATCGACCCATAACCTATGGTAAAACACCCAATTTGCTAAGTATTTCAAGCAAAATCCAATCTAAATTTCCAAAATTAAAAACCTAACCCTATTTAATCAAGAATGTATTCTTATGTTGAAGAACAAACCTGCATTTTGAAGGAGAACGTGAACTAAAAAAAGATGAAAAACAACAGGGATGGAAAGCTCCAGTGAAGAAACAGTGACGGTGGAGACTGGAGAGCTCCGGGAAAAAAGGACGGACGATGACTGAGGAAGAAAAAGAAATCGTGATTGATTATTTTTTTAGAAAATAAAAAACAAAAAAAAAAAAGATAAAAGGAAGGAAGGGTAAAATAGTCTGCACACATTTCATTAAAAGAAAGAAGGGTACAAAGAATAGAGAGGGAGATATGAGATTTGCTAAAAAATTTTAGGGATTTCTGAAATGATCCCTCTTAAAAAATGCATCTATAAATTAATAATTATTAATACATTACTATAAATTAATAAAATGTCATGGTCCAAACATTATTATTATATAGAGGTAGTATCATTGTATCATTAGTACATAATTGTTCATTATCCCGCCTCTACGGTGAAATATCACCAAAATGTGATGATTTTTGTAAATACAAATATGAGTGAACTTAAATAACAAAAGTTATGAGTTTTTTAACAGCTAATCTTGAGTTAAACGTTGTATGTGGTTCGTTAGTTGAGTAGATGTCTCCTGTTTCCTTGGAGACCATCAAACCGTTCTTGTGGTCAATGGTTGCGTCGATCGCTCCATCTCTAATGGTTTTAGCCACAATGCTTTCTGCATCAGCCACTGGGTTCACTGAGTTCAGTCTTAGCTTCTGTGCGACGTCCTGTAGAGAGATTCTCGAGTATGAGATGCTTATGTTACGCAGTCCAGTTCTGATCATGATGTGAGGTTGTGACCCAACTCAACAAGTCGAAGCATTGCAGAATGGTACAAGCTTACAAAGTGCTTAAAATATGTAAGCATAAAAAATCCGCTATATATTTGACTATTGAAATAGTTTATGTATGCAATATGCATGTGGAAATTTTTATACTTCAAATTTCTATAGATTAATATCAGAATTATGATATTTTACTTATATATATATGAACACAAAACATTGTAATGATTTATCAAAATATTAATTTATTAACGGCTGAAGGTTTTACGGTATTACTAACCCACATAATGCAAGATCAAATCTTAAGAATAGTTAAAGTACACTCTAGAATCTATCACAACATGCAAATGTGCACCGCATGTTCAATTAAACCTACCAAAACTCTAAATTCATAAGTAAAAGATAAAACAACCTTTAATTTGTTAAAAGATTATATTCCATCTATAACCAAATCTCTACATACATTGATACATTAGACTTAAATATTACAAAAATACTTATTACACAAATGAAGTATATGTAGTAAATTCCACTGTTTGTAATATTAGTGGATACATAATTTAACATTGATTGCTATCGAGTGATTTCACATCCGTATATCTTTGAAAATTTTAAAGACTTGACGGTAAAAAATTAACATTACTTTTTTTTGCCTGCAGTAAAAAACATTACTATCATCACAATATTTCCAAACTCAAGTACATAATTAAATCCTTCAAAGTAATAAAACATTCACAAATAATAATATGTTTAATAAATACATACAGTAGTGTTATCTCTTTCTTAATTATTTTCTTGTGCTAAATAATCCGTAATTACTTGTTTTGCCAATTTACTTGAAACAATTAATTATCTCATGCTCTCAGCACATAACTGGTTTAACCTATTAAACAATTAGCAGCTGTGTCATTAATTTTTTGATTGAAAGAAAATACCCATTTAGTTTGGAGAGAGAAGCCCAGTTAGGTTTAAAGCCCATTCACAAAAAAACAGACTCAACTTCACACACACAAAAACACTGTTTTGGTCGGCATGCACGGAACGCGATTTCTGACTGACAAAAAGGACCATCACTATCAATTTTTTTTTCCATTTATTAGTCTGACAAATATATTTACTTAAATACCCTTCTCTTCAACTTTTTCCAAAGAAATGTACTAGAACTCATAATTTATCATCTTTTGCACCAAAAACAAAAAAAAAACTCATATACTTTATCACCTAATAATAATGCATGTTTACTTCAGATCATGAACACAGCCATGATAATCAAATTAAAGAAGAACAAAAAAAGATAATCAAAGTAAAGACCACACAAATCAATTATTCTGACTAAAATCATGAACCTCGTTGATAAACAAAAGAAAAAGAGACTTATGACCCTTTTTGGATGCTCATAAAAACAGCCGAAACTTCAAAATTCATAACACAACAATCATACAAAAAATATACACAATAGATGCTCCTAATACAAATTTGATAGGCTTAATATATATTACCTTGATTCCTAGAGAGTAAAGTGCTATTGTGGCTGTGTGCATATTAGGAAAATATACAGAAAGATTTAAAAACGTATCTTACTTTGAGCTCCTTTTGTAGCAAAATGAAACGGAGAAAGAACTTCCGGTTTGAAGTTCATGCTGCAAATTCTATGCCAATTGATGAAATCTCATAAGAAAGATAGAAGGAAGAGTGAAAGAAGTCTTAATTTTCACAAAAGGGAAGGAAGAGTTCTGTGTTTACACGAAAGGAGTGAAAGAAGTCTTTATTTTCCATCTGTGAAATGAAACGAGCACCACATGATTCTTAAATACGGCTCTCGTTTTACCCAAAAAATAAAAAAAAATGGCTCTCGTCTTTGCTCTCTTTAGTCTTTATACGTACGTACGTACTTCTTTTTGTTTTATTACCCGTGAAACAAAGACCACAACCGATCTAAGTACAACTCGTTTTAAATGCATCCGCACGGACCGCACCAAACTCATCAAACTATCTAGACATTTTTGACATATACCTAATCAGAAAAGTGTTACAATTACTTTATTCAAATGGTCTCATTATATGAATCATACGAAGGCATAGAGATTTGGAAAACATTGCAATCACACTAATTAATTAGTAATTACCATCTTTTTCAAAGGTAGGAAAGTAATCATGGTCTTAAGTAAAAAGAAGATGCAAAATCATATTTATGGGTTACTGAGTCTGTATCAAGATAGCATTGGAACACAAGGACCAAAAAAAGGTATTAATGAATACAAGAAATAAGAAGCTGCAATAATACATAAGCAGTAATTTTTTAATAATTTCTCAGAATAATTTGTGTAAAAAATTATAAGCTCCATACAAGGATATATGATTAGATTTGAACTAGATGCTGGACTAGATCGAGTTCAGATACTAAGAATGCATACCACATTACCACTTGTCAATATCGATAGACCTGAGTAGGTGTCATTAATCATCTGTAAAATTGAAATATACACTAGTTCTAAAAATTAAGCACCGGTGATTTATAAAGCAATCTAAAGGGATACGTTTATGAAGAGAGTTTGCCTAATGCCATGTCGGCTTTAACTGTGTGTACATATGTTAGTTCAACTAGAGATGATTATAGTACGTTAGTTGGAACAGATTCATTCAGGAGGATCGTTCGATCAATGGTGATTTGGCAGAGTGGTTTATTTGGCTATATGGTTAATTATAAGAATTTGAAAAGATAACTAGATCTTTCGAGAATAGTTAATAGAAATGATAACTCTACGGAACTGAAATCCTCATTTCTTTAAAGAAAAAAAATCAGGTACGGGCTTAACAATAGAATTGCACCCGAACAAGACCGGTATATTTGTAAATCTAGAAATCGTCGTCTTCCTCAGCCATGTATTTGGCGAGTTCCTCTTCTTGCTGCTTCTTCTCTCTCCTTTTCTCTTCGTTTTCTTTCTCCTTGTGTGTGTTTGGTGGGTACCTCAGAGCTCTAACCGCTTCATTGTGCATATTCAAACAGAACGCAATTCTGGAGTTAAAAGCTGTTTGTGGTTCGTTAGTTGAGTAGATGTCTCCTGTTTCCTTGGAGACCATCAAACCATTCTTGTGGTCAATAGTTGCCTCGATTGCTCCATCTCTGATGGCTTTAGCCACAATGCTTTCTGCATCAGCCACTGAGTCCAGCCTTAGTTTCTGTGCGACGTCCTGTAGGGAAATCCTCCAGTAAGAGACGCTGATATTGCGCAGCGCTGTTCTGATCACGTTGTGTCGCAGTCTAACTATGAGGTTGTGAGTTCTGTCTTTAGCAAATGTTTTTGAAAACTTCTCTTGGACGTTCCCAAATAGCTCCAAGTCACCAATCCTCACAGCCTATCAATAATATAAACAAGAATATTAGTAAGAGAACCCTTAACTATAGAGGATGTCACATATGCAACGATGGACTTACACTGGTTAGCTCAAAGTATGGCCTCAGAGGCTTCTCCATTTCCTTTTGAGTGAAGATTGACCGTTCTGGTATTTCACCCAACAACAGGCGAACTATAATAGCCCACTTATTGCACTGAACTCTGAAGCCCAAAGATGCAATAGGTGCTTTCCTAGCAGCCTGGAGAAGGCTCTCTTTTGCGTCCGTGTACTCTAGTTGAATCGTCTGGATCTTTCCCAAGTAAAACAGGTACCTACAAAACTGTATATCATATTCATGAGATGAGTATCCTCCAGCTAGAGAATATATATACTTTTGTGAATAAGGAGGTCTCAGAAACCAGGAGAAGGTTCAATGAAGCGAAGAAAAGGAGCATGTAAGGTAGATTAAAGAAAGAAAAATGATCAATGAGCAGTTTCAGAAATATAACAAGAGAAGCAAGAAAACAGAAGGTACAACCATAGTGCAACATACATAGAAGAACATGAGCATTGCATAGCAGCAGATACATAAGTGAAATAAGAATAGGTGAATGCAATAAGAAGAAGATTGACAGTGAAAAGTTGGCATAAGTAAGCATCAGATATACACAATAACCAGAAAATTAGAAAGCCAAGTGTATGGGAGGCAAAAGTGAAAGGTTACCTGTTGGTTAGAGTGTGCCTCAAATCGAGGTGCCTTTGACCTAAGCTTCTCTGCTTGGTCGTAGAGACTGTAGTGTAGATAGTTGCGAAGCAACAGATTCAAAAGTGTTTCCTGCAACATGAATAGTTGGAATTTTTTTATAAGTATCAAAGGAAAAGATTCTCAAAAGATTGATTGTTTGGGAAATATTGAAAATTTACGCACTTGGCCTAATTCGTCATGTCGCAGAGTTGCCGAATGGTGTAGAGCAAGAAGAGTACTGCAAAGCAACAGAAAGTAATCAGACAAATTGCATTGTTGGACTAGCTAGTATGAAAAAGGTTAAAAAGACAGAAAAAAAAACAAACAGACAGTGAACTACAAGTCTCACCTACGTATCTCAGCAAGATCATCTGTTAGCTCATAACTTAACGAGTAGTAAAAATACAATTTAGAAGCAATGACATCAACGGTTCTCCTGTTTACGTTTTTGAGGCGAGCAATGCTAGCTGAAGAGCAAACTATGGCCTGAAAGATTATAAAAAAAAAAAAGCTCATATGTAATTAAAAAAAAAACTTGACAAGACTAATTTATTTAAAATGAAGAATAACCTTAGAGAAAGATAGAAAGAAAAGTAGTAAGTAACCTCGTTGTACTTTTTCTGATCAATGAGAAAAAGAAGAAGAATGAAGTAGCAGTAAATCTCGAGCTCAGTAGGAGGAGGAGCTTGGGATGTGGATGATGATGCTGTATCAACTTCCATGTCATCACCCTGAAGCAATTATTATTATAAGATTCAATCATCAGTATATTATATATATAACAAATAACAAAGAAGCTTCCAAAAAAATAATTATTCTTATTTCAAGCATTCAAAATTTTAAGGTTAATTAATAATATAGGCTGCAAATTACAGAATCTAATATGGGTAAACCCAATAAATTTCCATTGTCCCACAAGGTAAAATTTGGAATAGCTACTAGTATAAATTTTCCATTCTCCACGTATTTTTACTCTTTTACTTTTTACTTTCTACAAAGAGTTATTCTAGTTATTTTCCTTTAAATTTGTGTCAAACAGGGTGAACAAATTGCCATCGACTTTTCCAAATTTGTGGATAGCTCGAAAAAAGGAAAAACAAAATAATGTTAAATAAAAAATATAAGTTTTTTTTTACGAATTGTAAATATATCAGTTGATGTTTAAAAATATTGGGATGATGCCTGCACTAGAAGATATCCTCTTCTTCACCATATATGTGTAAGTCAAATTCCCTGTTAGCTTGATTTCGTTCTTATCAAGAGAATATCTTGTTAAATTTTTAGGTACACTTGCCTTACACATGTCCAAACACACACACTCACAACGATCTCTCTTCTTACTCGTACAATTTTTCTGACCATTTTAATTAGCCAAGATAAACTATGAGGTGGTGTGCTATTGGTTCTAGTTTTGGTGGAAGAGTCGTCATGTTGGTCTAGGCCAAGGATCGATTCTTCCCAAGCGCAGAATTACTCAGCTTTCTCTCTTTGGCCACATGGATATGAGCCCATTGTTTACGGTCCATTTGCATACCTGGGGGAACCCTACCCGTGGGATACCCTCTCCCTACAGAAATTAGTCTCGGACCCTTCTATAGATCTGGAAATTTACTCTCTGAGTTAACGGAAAAAAAAATAGCCAAGATAAGAAAGAAAATGCAGAATTGCCAAGGGCAGATAAAATAGTAATGGCCCAACATTTTGTTTGTATCTCATCTTCATCTAGCGACCAACTTCACAGCTTGAGACCGTTAATGCATAAACAGTTCAAGAACCTCATAAGATGATAAATTTGAAGGTTATTCAACGGAACATCATTATATCAAGAAAGTTCATTTTAATCTGTGAGTCAAATGAATCCTATAAAACAATCTTAAAAAAAATGTGACCTTTGCGGTATAAATCAAATTTAATAATAAGTGAAAGACATTTCAATGCTCTTAAACTAAAGAAAAGGTCAATGTAGGAAGAGATCAACTTACATTTCGCACGTCTTGTTACTTGACCATTGCTCCATTGACAACACTCATAGACCTAGGTCATGTTTCACAAAAGCATGATGAGTTAACGAACTAGTCACTGACAAAGAGCTCAAAAGGGTATGAAATTAGGGATTTTGAGCACCTGGGTTTGTGTAAAGAAAGGGGCTTTTCAAGCTTAAAGCTCCCAATTCCATGACTGAATCTGTTGAAACTTCGTTTCCATGGACAACAAGTGATCAATCCGCTCAATCTAGTAATGAAGAAGATGACACAGAGGAAACGATTCGCACCGAGTCGAAAATTTATAAATCGGCGGTTTAACAAGAAAACCATTCGGTTTAAGACTTAGATCAATCGAATCTTCGGTTTAGCTGCTCTCTCTTACGTAGCAGCAAATCAATAAAATTATGATGGGCATACAAATAATTAATAAACAAGTTATGTGGCCCGTATCTGCTAAATTAGCCCAAGAAGTCTTTAATTAACTGAAAATGCGACATCCCACATCGGTTGCAAGACTGAGGAACAGTGAGTAAGAACTGGGTTGAAGATACCCACGGAGCCGTGCAGTGAAGACAAAGCGAACTATTCTTTCGCCTTTTACTAAAGAATACCGTGTCTTCTCTGCGCTAAGCGGCATACGCCTATTTTTCGAAAGGTTTATTTAACAAAAAAAGTAAACCCTCCATCAAATCTTTACTTTGAAAAATTCCATTAGCTTTAATCATTATTAGCTATTTCTTTCCTTGTTTCTCCATTGCTTTGTAGTTAAATGTTATTGGGCCGTGCGTCTCTTTGTTTATGTTTATTGTCTCGATCATCGAATTAGGGCTACGTCATTATATTTTTATTGTCTCTCTCTTTGTAACCTTGACGACTCATCATCCGAGCTCAGAAAGAAGAATGGTGGTTAAGTATTCATGGGGTCAGGGCTTCTTTTGTTTATCCTGTTGAATCTTCTTTTGTCCTCTATATTTACCTTTGATTATATATTTTTTTATAATCCTGTTTGGTTGCAGATATTGAATTGAAACCTGGGAAACCTTTCTGTTTTCGTCTTCATGATGATGATGACCGGAAGCTCGTCTTCACTAGGGTATGCATAGTTCCCGATATATAGGATTAGGAAAATTTGATTTATTGCCTAGTTAGTTGTTGCTGTTGTTGTTGATCTCTATTTTGCTTCATCCAGGCAACACTGGCCGAGGGTTTGGGCAAAGAGAAGACCGTGGTTCTTCAGTACGTAAACGGAGACGACAAGAGCCCAGTCGAATTGTGTTCTTTGGTCCCTAATGAAAAAGAGATCTGCTCTCTGAGCCTTGAGTTTGAACATGGTTCATTTGAATTTACGGTGATTGGCGATAGAGGAATCCATCTGTCTGGTTACACGCAGCCGACTTTTGTGCACGAGGGAGATCGTGAAGGTACTTTTTTATTTTCTTTTCTTTCTTTTGTGCACATAATTTTTGTAAGAGCGACCAACCACACAACAATATCATCAATCTCTCATAGTCTAATGTCTCTCTCTTTTTTTTTTTTTTTATAATTATATCATTCATTAGATGAGGAGGAAGAAGAAGAAGAAGAAGAAGAAGCCAAATCTTCCAGAGGTAAAAAAAAGCTTCTTCCCCTTAAGTTTCGCGATCGTGATCGTCCTCCACGATTCTATGTGAGTAAATCCTTCTCTCTCTCTCTTTTTTTTTTTTTTTGGTTCTTAATTTCGTTTTCCTCTTTTGCTCGCTTTTGCTTGAGGAGCGTCGCCGTTTGTGGAATACCTTGTCAAGGGAAGAATTAGAAGAAACATTGAAGAAAAATTGAAGATGTATATGCGTCGACGTATGCGGTCTCGATCAACCATTGATTGAAGCTGTTTGTTTTCTTTTTGACCTTTCCCTTTGTTCAGTTATCTCTCCTCTTTCCCTGGCAAAGGTCTTGTTACTATTTTTTTTTTGTTTTCTTTGTTTTGAATCTTGATAATAAAACATCATTCAAGTTTATTTTTTTTCACAACTGTTTCTATTTGAAAATAGCAGAGGTGTTTGTTACAAGCACTTGTTGTTTCAGAATTCAGGGTCTCATCTAAGAAAAGTCTTTTGCCACGCATAAGAAACATAAAAGAAGCCTTCTCTAAAGACATTTTTTTTTTCTTGGGTAAGAAGAAAACCACACACGAATACATAATAGAGAATCGGTAGAATCAAGCAAGCCTACTGTTTTCTTAAACATTACTGCGATTTCAACACATAAGAGTTTTAAATAATAAATGAAAGCTGTGAGATTAAGTCATAAGACTTGAATTTCTATATTATTGTCGAATTGAAAACCTAGAACAAAGCAACTAACCATCATTTTTTTTTGGAATTGGGGAAATTCTTAAATAGTTAAAACTATAAGCTTATAAAAAGCCTTAAGCCTTGTACTGTGAATTATGGTCCCGATAGCTACTTCACTTGTGTGTAGGATCGGCTGCATTGATGCGAGAGCATTCATTTTTGAAAAGAGGAGGGAAGAACGGATTTAGCGGAAACATTTGTGGCCAGCATTTGGGATCCACATCCGAAAACGCCTTGCAACACATTGGTCCAACATTACCAAACTTTCTTGTGAAAACTGATTTATAGATTTCAGTTACGCAACCTTCAACGTTGACAAGTGATGACAAACATTTTTTGAGATCGATGGGAGAACCAGGGATGGCAGGGAATTGTGGTGTCTTGTGTGTTGGTGCAGCTGCGCTGATGCGAGAGCAAACATCCTTGAGAAGAGGAGGGAATAATGGATTCAGTGGAAACATTTTGGGCCAACACTTTGCATCTACTTCCGTAAACGCCTTGCAACATGTTGGTCCAACGTTTTCAAACTTACCGGTTAAAGCAGATTTTAAGATTTCGATATTGCAACCTTGAATGTTGAAGAGCGATGACCAACATTTTGTGAGATCAATTAGAGAACCAGGAATGGTAGGAAATCGAGGTGTCACGAGCACCTCGGCTAGGCTTGACTTCAATAAAGTAGTGGCACACAGAGCCACGACTAGAATCATGGAGAAAGAAGCTTGATTCGTACCTTCCATTATGGTGACAATTTTTTTTTCTTTTGCTATATAGAGAAGATCAAGTTGTTTGAGATGGCTTTGGGGTATCAGAAGAAAGGCAGTACTTATTAGCATAACAGTATTGAATATAATAAGTTTATAGGGAGAGTTACACTTTGTAAGTCCGTCTGTTGTTACAACCTTTCAATTAAAACAATTAAGTGTTATACTTTACGACCAGAGTAAGTAACTTAAGTTGGGGAGTTTTAGCTTTATCAATCAAACAAATAAGATGTTTAATTTAATGTTTATATAGATAGATCCTAAAGGATGTATTCATATTTGGTGTTTTTGGTGTCTTTAACTTTGAAACTTCCATAACACTGTTTGGTTTAATCTGCAGTGTCAACTTGTCTCTGAATTCCCCACTCGTAGTAGTTATGGCATAGAAAAATTTATTATGTTGCTTAAAAGAAAACAAGAGAAGCTTCAGACTAGAAGATAATGGGAAATTTCAAAGGCTAATATTTCCATGAGATTATGTATAATAGATTGTGCTCTATATTCTTGTGGAACAGTGATGTCACAAAACTAGGTGTAGCCAATGGGCAACTTAGACCTGAACTTCTAAATTATCAAAAAAAAAAAAAAAGAATTCTATTATATATAAGTTTTAAATGATAATTACGGAGTTGGATTGTGATTAAGTTATGAATTTATGACCAATAAAATCATAATTTCGTCTCCAGCATCATATTCTATTTGATGAACTCTGTCACCGGCTTACCCATCATCATCATCGAACGAATCCTATATGTTTGTTTATATCTACTACTTTCGTCTTCATCGCTAACTTGTATATCTTTAATTTTCGTGAAAATAATTGTGAGAAGACATAACTAAAAGTCGCAAGTAAAATATGAGTTACGTGCCTACGTTTCGAGAAATTGTTTAGGACAATCGCATGTTTTGCATTTAGAGATATGATCGACTAATCATTATATATGTTGGTGTCGGGTTAGATCAAAATATTTATGATGATAGTAATATATATATCACGAAAAAAAATATATATTTTCTAAAACAAGATATGAGTAAGTAGTGATATTTAAGTATATCTTCCATAATTTAATATTCACTATTTTTGTTGGATTGTAAAATATTTCTCTAAATTAAAGACAAAAAGGATAATCCGGAAACAACAAAAAAAAAAAGAATAGAAGAAAAATCCTTAATTGGAAAGAACAATATTGTAAATCAAATAATAAATTGGAAACCAATTATAAAAAAGAAAATTGTATTATAAAACTTCCATATTATAATTATACGAGAATTATTCCACCGCCTCAATTCAATAGACGATTCATATAAATATAAGAATGTCCCATTGAAATCTTACGCATTACAAAATCTCTGTGCTCTTGGTCTGCCTAAACATCATCATGGAAGCTATTCTAGAATTCAGGTACGAAATCGAAAAGAATCCTGGACCCGAACATGTTGGTACTATCGCAGTGAATACAAAATTTGTCAGACCAGATGACCAAGATTCGAACATGTCAATTTCATTACCTACCAATGAATTCACTGAAGTCGAAGATTCTCCTCACAAAGAAAAACTCTATTACTTCTTAAAAGATTTAGGAGTTGATGCACGAGACGCTCTCCGGTTAATAGAACTACTCGCCCTACGTGCATGCAAAGTAACTTCATCGTTTGATTACCGTCCACAATATGCATTGTTAATTTGGTTGACGTTGACGTTGACGCTTCATGCGGCTCCTTCGAGTACTGAAGGACCAGTACTCCTCCATGAAACTCAAGTCGAACCAGTCCTTGATGACCCTCAAGTCGACGAATCATTCATCGATGACCCTCAACTCGACAAATCATTCATCGATGACCCTCAACTCGACGAATCATCCTTCCATGATTACGATCTAGTCGACTTCCTAGATGATTCATTCATCGATGACTCTCAACTCGAAGAGGTGATTCGAGCCTCCCTCGAAGAAGATGACGAGAGGAGGAGGAATAGCGAGTTTAGACACGCAAGAAAATTAAGAGTCGAGGCCTTGAGCAGGAGGATATACAAGAAGAGCAAACGAAAGACCAGCATAATTTCTAACCAGTGCACAAGAAATAAGAGAAAACAAAAGACCTTGTCTAGTGATAATGATGACATGTGTTCAATTTGTTATATGGAGTTTAAAACCGGACAAAAAGTTGCTACTTTACTTTGTGGTCACGAATTTCACGATACGTGTATTATGAAATGGATTAAGTTTGGCGATAATTGTCCATTGTGTCGCGTCGAGATAGCACGTGAAGATGAGGAGATTCATCAACTACGAAATACAGTTTTCTAACTAAAACACATTCACACTTATGGATTTTTGGCCTTTATAGAGATAATTATACAGTTTTTAAACTAACTAAACATTTATCGCGCGCTAACCAAAATTTTATAGTTTAGTGGTTTGTGTTAGCGTTGTCGTTGTTGTGTTAGATTTAACAGTTTTTGTAATACAAGCTTTTATATGATAAGATTCATGCTTCCATTATTATTACTATTGTTATGGCCTTATGAGTTACGGGTACAAGAAGAAGACGTATAGAATTGCGCAAAAGAAGTTCACAAACGTTATGTTGGCTACGTCCACAAGCAAAAGGAAACAACATTACACTATTAACGAGCTAAATTTTTAGTGTTTTTTTTTTTCTGAAAAAGAGCTAAATTTTAGTGTTGTAAATATACATCTAATGCAACCAAGATTAGGATAACCATTCAATATTTGTCTTTGTTCATTCTAAATATTTTAAAGCTTATCCAATTTTTATTAAATAAAACATCTTTTTATATAAGGATTTCCATGGTTTTCAGAATTAAATATAAATCATTTATTTATGTGTAAGATTTCATGAAGTTATTATTGATGTTGAGATTTAAAAAAAAATTATCAAATGCCTCATTAATTTATACTATTAATATTTTTTTTATCTATTGTTATACACCATAATATACTAAGGTCTTGAATAGTTGTAGATTTTGAAGTTGTTTTTAGTTTTATATTTTCCAAAAATCTTATAGCCATCAACGTAATGAGAAAAATGATTTTTCTTAAAAATTAGAAAATCTAGATTTTGATGGTTTTTTTGTCAATTTTCAAAGAAAATTTAAGATCTATATATGTTTCATTAGTTTTCACTTTTTAACGTGACTTGATTTTTTTTGTTTTCATTTTTAATTTTGAAAAAAAATTAACACAAAAACTAAAAACCATAAACCAAAATCCAAAAACTATAACTACTATTTTACTTTGTTGTTCTTGAATATTATTTAAAGATTTATTCTTTAGAGCAAATATTTCGTTCTTTTTTTTTTTTTTTTGAGAGCTTCTAAAGTGTAAACTTCGACAATTTGGGGGAAAGAAAAGAAAGAAAAACAAAATGTTAGCTAGGAATTTTATCAAACACTTTCCGTGCAGGAATCTCTCCCGCCACCATATCCTCAGAGACAGAGTCAGACCTCTCATCTTCTTCACTTCTTCTACTCCTCAGTCTTCCATTTCAATCTCTGCGTCTCTCTCTTCTTCTTCTTCTTCTTCATCATCATCTTCCTCACCTTCGTGCTTTACTGATGAGTCTTTCGCTGCACCTTACCTCTCAGTTCGTATCCATTGTCCAAAACATGTCGTCGTATGTTACCTCTCTCACTCTCTCTTTTTAGTTGATAAGATTGAGATTTTGACTCTTTTATTATTGGGTTTTGCTAGGATCCATTCTCGGATGCGCTTTTGTGTTTTGGAGCAAGCTCTGTAGCTGTAGATGAAGACATAGAAGAAGAAGACGACGAAGATGCGGCTTCTGGGTCTTCTCATGCTTCCAAAGAGGTGTGAAAATATTCTTTCTTCAGCTCCGTTTCTAGAAAGCACCAATCTTTTTGTATGTATGATTGAACTCTGTTAGAACAAATTGAAGCATATATAGAAAGGAACGATTTTTCTCAGTCCCTGGAACTGGAAGCATCTTAAAACTTGATCTGTTTATATTCTTGTAGTCTCAATCAATCATGTTTGTGCTCTTTGGTCTTAATCTTTGGGGGGGTTTATTGCAGATTTGTATAGAATCAATATTTCCAGTGCACGAAGAAGTGAAAACGTGCATTTCACAAGCTGCAAACTCCATAGGCTTGAAAGAGATACCCAAATTCAAAGTTGAAATGGGAGATGAACAAGACTGGATCACCAAAAACCAGGTGAGGTTTGAGTTTTGACAAAGGAGTGAGAGCATTTCAGTAGTTGCTTTCGTTTAAGAAAACTTGCATAAAGACTAAATTTGTTTTGCTGCAATATATATCACTTGAAGCTAATATCTTTTTGGATCATATATTTGCAGGATTTGTTTCAGCCTGTTGAAATTGCCGAGAGGCTTTGGATTGTACCTGAGTGGTCATCTCCTCCTGTATGTATATATATATATATATATCATTCAATACTCTTTTTAACAATTTCATATTCTTTAGCCTTAGTTGACGTAACAAGAGCGATCCCATCTACCGAATTTGCAGAATTTGAACCTCCCTCTTTCAATGTCAGTTTATATAGAGGGATATATTAAGTTATGTGTGGTTTAAAGTACTCTTTCTCTATCCTTTGCAAGGTCCCTGAAGCGGTAAACATAATTCTGAACCCTGGATTTGCGTTTGGGACTGGAGAACATCCTACTACTAGGCTTTGTCTATTGCTTCTGCAAAGTTTGATTAAAGGTGGAGAAGCATTCCTCGACTATGGTACCGGTTCAGGAATACTTGCAATCGCAGCCCTCAAGGTAAAAGTCTCAATGCCTTTTCTCAGTCAAAAAAATCTTCTCGTTTCAAATCTTCCTGTATCTTTTGTGTAACGCTCACTTCAAAATTTGCAGTTTGGTGCTGCATCATCTGTTGGCGTTGATATCGATCCCCTGGCAATAAAATCTACTAGTCATAATGCAGCTCTGAACAACATTCCTTTGGAGAAACTAGAGCTGCACCTTGCACCAAGTGAGAATAGCTCTTCTGGAAGAGAAACACCATTGCAAAAAGAACAGTTTGACGTGGTCATTGCAAGCATACTCTTAAACCCGGTTATGGAACTAGCAGATCATATAGTTTCATTCGGGAAACCTGGGGCAACCATTGGCATTTCTGGAATCCTATCTGAACAGGTACATAAAGACTTCTCCCTATCATATCTCGTTATAATAGTCATCCACTATTATAGCAATCAAGCTACCTGCTAGTCATGGGAACTGAAAATAAGACCGTGAACTGACTAATCCAATGCTCTTTTTGCAGCTTCCAATTGTAAAAGAACGGTACTCTACCTTCTTGGAGAACATTTCTACAGCCACAATAGGTGATTGGGTATGCATGAGCGGTACCAAAAAAGGGGAGTTTATTGATAACTGACAACTTTTTCAGTGTTACATCAGAAAAGAGGCAATAACATAAAGCACTAGCGAAGCAAAAGCAAGAAGAACAAAAGTGCCTAATGATCATACATAAAGAACAGATCTGCCTTAGTAGTTGACTAAGAGGCTACAAGCCTACAGCTACACATGAAATGAAACTTAATGTACTCTTCATTGATGTATTCAAAAATTCAAGTCTATTATGATTTAAAGATTGTGTTGTCGCCAACTCTGGTTGTAATTATTGTTCAAACAACCATTGTATTTAAATTCTACAGAAACAAAAAATTATGTCGACATCAACTATCTTCATTATGTTGCTTCACCTGTTGAGTTTTCTTCTACCCAAAGAAGAGGCCTTCTTAGGTATGTAGACCTTGTAACTCACCTGAACAAAAAATTAAAAAGGAAAAAGTTAGGACTCATATAGACTTACCTGAAAACTACAAGGAAATTAATATTTCAAGAGTTGCAGGGAACTTTACCTGAACCATTTCTCCACCCCTCATCACAGTCATCGTTTTCTGTTCGTACTGTGACTCATCATTTGTTTCATCAACTTTTTTCTGTTCAGAGTGTGACTCATCCTTGGTTTCATCTAATGTCTCTGTGCCGGCATGAGAAGACGACTGGGCGTTAAGACTAGAGCTAACTTTTGTTGGTTCTATGTTTTCACCTCCATTCTCTGGTGCCAGAGCTAGAGAACTTTCTGGACAATTCTTGTCGATGGTACTGCCATTGATGTTCTCTGCTTCAGCACCTTGGCCACCAGCGGTTTCATTCCTGCTAGCTAAATTTAAACTTTCTTTTCCCAATAACGGTCTAATCAACTTCCGTTTAGTTGAACATGAGCTAATACTAGAACTAGCTTTCACCTTGGCAGTATCACCAGGCTGCTGATCTTGCTGAGAGGCAGAATTAGCCAATGCTGTTCCCAATTCCTTAACATTAACAACATGTACTATCTTTTCTGAAGTCTCAAGATCCTTACTTACCGCAGATTTTTGATTCTGTTCCATGAGACCATGGTCTTGTGAATCCTCAACTTTTTCAGATTCAATTTGCAGAGGTTCTCCTTCTGAAACAGAAGACACCTCTTTTCTTATCATTCCACTCTTTTGGTTCACTCCACGAAATCTTTTAAGATTCTCCAAAGCTCTTTTCTTCAGAATGGCTTCCAAGTCATCATCTTTCATGCTATTGTCTCTATGAGAAACTTTGCTAGTTTCAGATTCATTATATTCTAAAAAATCATCATAGCCAACAGTTCTACCTCCGTTTTCATCATCAGCACGAGCTCTAGCATAAGAGACATTAGTTTCGCCATCTCTCTCATCAGATTCATCACTCAGTCCGAACTCTCTATTGCCACTGCGTGTCATATAGACATCTCTGTCATCTTCTTCCTTTCCCTCATCATTGCCATAACCATATGATACAACAATAATAGATTTAAGCCTTCTAGAACTCTTCTCGGGTATAACTTCATCTTCCACTTGCAAGTATTCATCAGGTTCACTCGACTCATCTCGACTTCTTCTCCGCACATCCTTAACCTTACCAAGTCTTCCTCTGTCCCTAGACCTTCTTTTCCCATCACTCTCACTACCGTCGTCATCATCGCTCTGTTCACTACTAGTAGAGCTTGAACTCAAATCTCTCTTACGTCTCTTTCTCGAAACAAGCCTCTTCTTCTTCTTCTTCCCTAAAGATTCATCCTTCCTCTTAGATCTTTTCCTTTTCTTTAAAAGACCAGAATCATCATCATCATCATCATCATCGTCACTCTCACTACTAGAATACCTCTTCCGTGACCTCTTCTTGCTCAATTTAGATTGACGACGCTTCATCTTCTTCCTCCTGTAATCATCTTCTGAACTAGAAGAAGAATACAAAGAAGAATCTGAAAAACTTGATTCACTCTCATCTGAATAGTCCTTAATAACTCTACGAATCTTCTTCGATTTGTTTCTCTTCGTCCTCTTCTTCTTCTTCTTCACCGATCGCAACTGCACAATACA
Source organism: Camelina sativa (assembly GCF_000633955.1). Lineage (NCBI taxonomy): Eukaryota > Viridiplantae > Streptophyta > Magnoliopsida > Brassicales > Brassicaceae > Camelina > Camelina sativa. The sequence goes on from NC_025695.1 coordinate 41,773,471, forward strand.
TCAAACCAAAAAGGTCAATACTTTTAACACAATCAAAATCAAAAGTTTCGATTTTTATCCACATCGATCTAATCACAATACATTAAAACATAATGGGTAGTAAGCCACACAATCAATTCAGTCCAAAAATCTCATCTTTTTAAAAAAGCCAATAGAAACAGAGAGAGAGTTACCTTAGTAGACGAATCTGTAGAATGTTTGAGTTTCTTTGAGGAAGATGAAGATTTGCCCATTGTTGTTACTCTCTCGATGGTATCGGTTTAATCTTCTGGTCCTAATCTGTTGGCTCCTGCAAAGAAAAGGGATCGAGATAGAAGAATTAAGTAATTGAATCGTTAAGCAAAGGTTTGACAACTAATAATAATGGGCAATTTATAAAAAGGGAGAAAAAAGGGAACTTTGGGTTTGGTTGGAAATTGGATAACAAACCCTAAATTTTTCAAATTTCCTAATTTTTTTTTTAACCAAAACTGTCTGAAGAGTGAAATTAATGATGTTTCCTTTTCTATTTGGGATATTACTGAAATTTTTTTAATGAAAAAAAAAAAGAAGAAAAGTCACATTTAAAAGAGGAAATAATTTTCCAAACATTTTTTTAGGAGGTTTATTGGTTAATTTGGAAATTTAAATTTAATTTAAGTCATATTTTAAAATTGAAGATATGTAAATTAAAAATACAAAAAAATAAATCCAAAGTTAAATTTTTTTATTTACTTTAAAATCCACGTAAGTTTGTAGATACAATTCTGACAACCTACAGTTTCAACCAGATTCAATAGACGATCGATCAGTGATCTATAGTTGGTTTTTGGTTAGCAAATGTTATAATTGTTGAACAAATGCAATTTCTTTATCACAACAATTTATTCAAACTCAAGAGGGTCTCCGAGATACTAAACAACACACCAAGTTCCCATACACATTCTATGAACATCATGTTACAGAATCCTACACTAACAAGCTCTGATCTTGACCAAACATTATTCCACCAAGACAAACCGTAAGAATCTGAAAGGTAACATTTCAAGAATCTTCAGTGTCGCTTGTGCTACCGTGAGTATCGATATAAACCTCAGTTGATAAATCGATTTCATCAACGATCCTTCCTCTGTAAAAAAGGATTGCAATAAACCCGAGTTTATGGCTGTAACCGTAGACCAGAGAACTTATAGAAGATAACAAGTTACCTTTCCAGAACAAATTTGCCTTCTTTATACTTCTGAGCTTTCTCATGCGCTGATTCCTATAAACAAGAAAGCAACAATGAGAGATGAGAACGCCCTTCCAAGGAACGAGGAAGTGAGACTGCAGGGAGAGAGACAGGTTAAGTGAGATTTACATATTTCCAGCCAACGTTCTGTCCACAACAACAGCAGAAAATATCAGCTACTGTGTGCATACCCGAAAGCATCATCCTTTCCTCTAGCGGACCCAAACTTATGTTCACCCTAAGAATTCAAGTTTAACATTGGAATCAGCTCTACATTATATCCAACCCCATTGCAATAAACTTGCTTACAGAAATAAGGGTACTGATGAAGATAGACTGAAACAAGAGCAGACTAGTTTTTGAGTAGTCAGCAAGATTCAGATGATCTAGAAGCTAAAAGGCAGTTTCATCTATAAGTCAATGCGGCATATATGTTTTTGAAATGCATACACATTAAGCCAATAAGATATATAAACTTATAGCAACTGAATACTAAAGTAGAGTAGAGTCTACATTGTTAAAATAGACAAGGGGAACTTTTCTAATGCTTAACATTGAAGAAACAGAGCAAGCCTATGGGAGGAAGTTTATACTTACGAACGATTAAAGAGGTAAGCCTTTCCTCTGCGGCAATGGAACGACTGCGAGAAAAAATGATCAGTCAGAATAAGGTTTACACTCTCAATGGATAGATTCAAAACAAAAAAATTATACCATAAGCTAAAACTACCCCTCAATTTCTTATATTTCTCATTGATAAGCCTTAATTTAACAACACAAGAGTTAAGCAGAAGTAACTCTTTGAGTATAATTTTCTCTTAAACCCTTTATCCAGGTACGTTAATTCTCTAATCTCTGTACCTTAAACCCATAAGAAAAGCACTAAACTTGAGAATTTATATCAGTTACTAAGCTATCAATTCCCCCAAAAAGTTACCCTGCAGTCTCAACATCAGTAGCATAGTTTTCATATAATTGAGGAGAAATGAAGAGCAAATTTGCTAACCAAGCAACCTAGAAAGTGGTTTCCAAACAAAGAAAACTCGAGGAGCTTTTACACTACTAAACAGGAATGGAACTAAACAAACCAAACTCAGAGAGAATGATTCAGAATTGTGAAGAAAAAGATGAGAACTTGGGGAAATGTTTATCAAGTTTTTTAAAAAGAGTAGAAGAAGTACCCGAGAAACAAGATCATCAGGAAGAGCGAGATGGGTTCTGCAGAACCTGCATCTGTAAGATCTTCCCTCAAGCTCCACCGTGAATATCCTTCCCATTTCCTTCACTTCTCTCTCTCTCTCTCTTCTCTCTGTTTCTTTCCTTTTTTGCTCAGTCATTTTACAAAACTAATTAAAGGCCAAATAAGTGACAACACATTGGGCCTTTTTTGGGCCCATTTCAAAACTCTGGTCTCCCAAAAAAAGTCAACAAAAGCAGCTAAAGACTTTTCTTGTTATTCATCATAATTCATGTATATGATGTATATAATAAACAAGAATGAAGTGAATGAGAATGATATTTTTTCTAATTGCAATGCAAACTGATCATGTTGGGTTGTGTAAACCTTATCGTTTTCGTTGTCTTGACGTCTAGAAACTTTTATCTAATAGTATAATATGCCATTTAACTCATCCATATCTAAGTGTTTTTGTAAACTAATCCATATATAAGTTTTTTTGTTTACTTTGACATATATACACATTCATGTGTCACACAGAAAGTAAAACGAGGAGAAAAAGTTAATTGTGATCATCAATCATTTTCATTGATAAAAAACTTTGTGATACAAAATCATTCATGTATACTAAATATATAAACAAAAGTACATACATGTATCATCAGATTCAGACCATTCATCATCAAAAGGACTCACATCCCTATGCTCACTCACACACAGCTGTCTCTCTTCCTGAAAACGTCCAAGCCCTAGCTTTTTTCCACTTTCCCTTTCCCAATTTTAATTCATTTTTCTCTTTTCCAAAATTAAAATTTATCTATCGTTTCTTCTTTTTTTCTTTTACCATGAAACGTTAAATACATGAATGATATATCGTCCAAGACAAAGTTCCAACCCCGTACGACGCGTGGATTACCATTTCTATGCACCGAAGGTCTAAAGCCCACTCTCTCCACTCATTAGTACGTATAACCACATTGCATGCATGCTCGTATCACGTGCCGTTACTTCGCCGGCCAAGTCTATCAACGGTTGAGAACCCGTCACTTGGCCTAATCTGGAGCTTCCAATAGAGTTGGGACCACGACCATCATCACCATCGTCCGAGTTTGATGATGTTTTTATAAATAGTATATATTTTTTCACTCTTCAGGTTTTGTCATTTGCTGCGAAACATGCATATTGCCATGTACTTTGTGTATGAATGCTTAGGGTTCTTGTAATAATTGCTTTATATAAAAAGAAATTTAGAGAATATTCTTGCTGGGGAAGATTACAAATACTTGAAATTAGTTTTAGTCCGACAAAGAAAACAACCCTTATTTTTACCTCTTTATGTAGCTAAAGCAGTATTTCTGCAATTTTGCAGATACCATATATATAACACATTGCACATTGCAAATTCTTCTTTAATCAGTGCAAATAGATATATGTACTCATGAATATTTTTATATATTCATTTGAATGTGTGCATATATAAAATGGTGGTCATAGTTAATTAGTATCTAGTGGATATCCGCCAAAATCATTGACTTTAGTATTACAAAATTTTCGTTGGCACATCATTTGATTGTAATTGATTTATTTGACAGAATTTTAGAGTTAGTTGGCATAAAAGGTTTCAGCTGTTGTAATCACATGATAACTCAATGGTCGTGCGTAATCGGTGTGGGCGTAATGACGTAAAAAATCAGACATCTTTTAATTAAAAAAAAAAAAGCAAAGTAAAATTCTAAGTAATGTTTAATTCTTGGTTTAAAAGTGAAAACGTATTTTTATGCTCCTTTTATACACGATAGATAAAAATTACTCAGTTCCATACTTCCATTCCATCACTCACACACAGCTGTCTCTCTTCCTGTAAATTAGCTGATTTTTTTCTTACAGTATGTTGGTCAATGTTTTCCAGCCAAAGTCATATGCCTTACGATTTTTTTTGTTTGGAACAAAAAAATTGACTGAACTACGTATTAAACAAATTAATTTGTTTTTGCAAATGTAACCAATGAAATCCCAAAATAATAAGCATACATATGTTTGTACATATATTCCTTTGGGTAACACATCATGAAAATTTGCCATTTAGCGAGACGTATATGTGAGTCTGTGCATTTTGTCTTAAGGCTAGGTAGTATAGGTTTGCTGATGCAACGATAGCAATAATTGATGATGGTAATGATGGTGGTGTTAAACACATACATATAATATATGTATTATTTATATATATACTAGACACATGTGAAATGAAAACGCATATATAATGGTAGTAATAAACAGAGGTATTATTTAATTATGTCTCTTACTAAAAATAGAAATCTGAAAGCCTTCCTTCTGAAAGTGAGGTGGACTGTTGTACGAGATCTGAATTTGGGAGTGGTCCGTTCGTCAGCATGCGCATCATATATAGTCATCATCATCATCCCCGTTTCAGAATCCTTAATTTCAATGTAATTACTTCTTTGTCTTTATATAATGTTTTTATAGTTTAACAATGCATGAAGGTGATCGAAAATAGTCTATTGGCAGTAATTACCAAAGTATTTTAATCAATTAAGCCAAACGCAAACTGTAGTTGTGTTTAGATACGTATGTCAGCTGAATACGATTGCAGTTACTTATAACTTATAATCCCACTCAATAAGAAGTACTTAATTTTAAAAACTTAGAAACTTTGTAAGTGATAGTCAACCGGGATAAGTAATATTTGGCAGTTACTTATAACTTATAACTCAAAATTAGCTATGAGGATATAAACAAAAACTACATGCGTGTTTTACATTCGATCATATCAATTGATGAAGAAAACTAACGTATGTAGAAGCGACCGATCAAATCATATTGTCGGGTAATATATGATTGATAGTGATCATAACCACGGACACAACGTATCCACTATCAAATATCATGAGAAATATCGTATATGTAAAAGCCATGAAATTAACATAATGTCAAACATTACAAAAACGAGCATAGCTTATAACATATGCACGTTACACATAGTCCATAAAACATCTTCCTTCCTTACAACCGGCGCTACACTTAAACCTACATAATTAAAACGGATCATCAAGCTAGGTGCAATATTAAGCTCCTTGATACATATTTCATAATACCATAATCATCCTAGAGATAAATTATAAACCCTACGAGAACACAATTATTAGTTCATAACGCCTCTCTGGTGATCAGCAGTTCCAAATACAGTCAAGTCCAGCATGAAGCAGACCGGCCTTAGTATCATTCTCTTCCGCATTCGCCGGTAGCCAGTAATTCATCCCTGAGAGGCCACCTCCGCCATGGGAATAAGGCAGGTTACCGGAGGAGGTCATGGTCGATGCAGAAGACGATCCAAAGTAAGGAAAGTGATTGAAGTTTTCTTGGAACGACGACCTATAGTTAGATAGAGCCGAGACGTTTCTAGAGACAAAACGAGGAAAAGGATCAAAGTCAAACCCTGGCGGCGGTGGAAGATGGTTGAACGAGTTAACATCTAAGCCCAAGGCCTTAGTAGTAGTAGTAGTGGCAGTGGAGAAACAGGACACGTGCTCGGTTATTGCACTGGCTGTGACGGTTGTGTTAGTGCTACGGCTGTCGTAGGAGCA
>NC_025695.1:41779787-41787148 GCF_000633955.1 Camelina sativa
CCTCTTTGGTGATCAGCAGTTCCAAATACAGTCAAGTCCAGCATGAAGCAGACCGGCCTTAGTATCATTCTCTTCCGCATTCGTCGGTAGCCAGTAATTCATCCCTGAGAGGCCACCTCCGCCATGGGAATAAGGCAGGTTACCGGAGGAGGTCATGGTCGATGCAGAAGACGATCCAAAGTAAGGAAAGTGATTGAAGTTTTCTTGGAACGACGACCTATAGTTAGATAGAGCCGAGACGTTTCTAGAGACAAAACGAGGAAAAGGATCAAAGTCAAACCCTGGCGGCGGTGGAAGATGGTTGAACGAGTTAACATCTAAGCCCAAGGCCTTAGTAGTAGTAGTAGTGGCAGTGGAGAAACAGGACACGTGCTCGCTTATTGCACTGGCTGTGACGGTTGTGTTAGTGCTACGGCTGTCGTAGGAGCAACTGCTATCGGTGTAGCCGAGAGTTGCGGTGGGATCTAGGAGAGGAGGGAGTGAGACGGAGGACGGAGAGCTTGGTTGTTCTTGGTAGTTTCTTGAAATCGTTGAGGACACTTTCGTCTTTTTAGCCGCACCTCCACCGCTGCTTACGCTAACACTCGGTGCTCCTCCTCCTCCTCCGGGTCCGGTACTGGCTAAACCGGTCTTCTGGAAAACCCTAGAGATCACCCACTCATCCTGAAAAAGTCAAAATATTTATACAACATGTTGATGAAAAAGTCAATATTGGTCTTGGAAATAAAAAAGAGTGAAGCTTTAAAAAAAACGCATGGAGTAAAAGCTTGCAAGAGAGAAGAATGGTGAATTAACTACTGGTTAAGTAAAATTAATTAAATTGTCAGAAGAATCCTGAAGATATATGCATTGGTTCTGGTTTTGCATTGAGCTTTCCAAAAGTAGGTTTCTACTAATATTTTATTTTATCAGAATAATTTAATATTTTCTTGCTTTAGGGAAAACACCATTATGATTGAAATCCCAACACATCATAAAAACAGCAGATCTTTTCTATTTTATGATCTATGATGCTCTCACTATAACCATAGTAAATACTAAATAGCCATGCCTTTTCAGTTTTCAGCCATCAGTATTAAATGCAAGACAGGAAAAAAAAAAAATCAACGTCACCAACTATGTCACACTCTTGAAAGGTAAAGAAAACGTAATAAATGTTTAATGTAAATTAATCAAAGAAATTAATAAGGGTTTTACTTTTATCCAGTAAATATAAAATAAATAACGGGTTTAATCGAAGTACCTTGGAGCTTCTTGAGATGAAATGGTAAGAGAATTTGCCTTCAAGACGATACTCATGCATAACCCAATTACTCTTCTCTCCTTTAGGAGCTCTTCCTTTGTAGAAGACAAGAGTCTTCTTCATCCCAACAAGTGCACAAGTCTTGGAACTGTAAATCTCTCTGTCTTTTCCGGTAGCTTTCCAGTAACCAGCCTCAGTAGCTCTGTTCGTTCTCAGTCCCGTCGGATATTTCCGGTCACGGAGGCTAAAGAAGTACCATTCTTTCTCTCCCATCTTAGCTCTCCCTAAGAAACATTTAGAGTAAGTAAATACTTCAAGAACCTTAATTAATCGCTAGAAATTATAAGAAAGTTAGTTAAAGTTTGTTTTTTTTGTGATTTCTTACCGGGAAGTTGCCAAGGCTCGCACTTGTTGAGGTCAACTTCAGCGATGGCACGGCTTGAGAAGCAACTGTCGAGGACCTTGCGGAGGAGGTAATGAGTGATGAGCTCTTCGTCCGTGGGATGAAACCTGAAACCCGGCGGAAGATATTGGCTGTCTCCGCCGTGGTCGTAGTGGTAGTAAGGAATGTCCATTGAGAGAAAAGATCCAAAGCTTTTGTTTGAGAGAGAGAGAGAGAGAAACCCTAAGGGAGACTCAAATGTTTTTGAAGAAGAGGATAAATGGATGGTTCTTGAGTAGGGGACGTGGTTATAATGTGAATGGATATCTCTTTTTATTTTGTTTTACTAGTTTTCTTTATTTTTCTTTTATACATTGGGATTTAGTAAATCAAAAACGGCGAAATAGAGGGAAGGTTTTTTTTTTGGTTTTGGTAGTGAAGTAAATAAATCTCAAAGATAAAAAAAAAAAAAGTCGTAGAAATAATAATAAAAGACAGGTACGTCTACTCTTTCATAGGAATCTGTGGTTTTCTCTGCCTTGTCTTGTAGTAAAGAGAGCAAAGCCAAAGCAGATTATTACATCATATTTTGAGTTTATCGATATATTTTTTTATAAACTCGAGAGTTCTTTTTATTGAAGGTAATACAAACTTAATCATGAAGTTCTATTATTTTTAAAAAATTTGAATAACTAAAGAAACGAGGAATGGGCTCTTGTTTCTATCTGAGTATGCGTGCGTGCATGAGAAAAAAGTGCAGTGGTATTCTCTGTCAGAGATGAAAATAAAAGAGAGGATTCAGATTGTATCTTTTAATTTTACAATTACTCTCTTCTTTCTTTTATGTCTACACACTTGATTTTTTTTTTTTTTTTCGTATTATGTGTTTGGGGGTACATTATTATTTATTGTACATACAATGACTAATCGAAACAATAGTAATTAGATAGTAAAGGAGACATTATTAGACATATACACTAGTTATTTGGAAAGTGAAGAGTTTCAATTTCTTTTTTAATAAAAATAGATATTATATCGATAAGGCTGTTTCAAATCTTGGAGTGTCAGCACAGTACATGATTAATTTATCAAAAAAATTGACAGAGACTTCGTTACTACACGCCACCACCTTCTCCTCTCCTTTTTCTTTTTAATTTTGTTTCGATTTTTACATTTTTTTTACCCCTTGAGATGGTTTTTAATTACTTTTCATTGCTTCAGTTGTAGTAGACTCAGCAAATGAAATAGAATTCCAAAAATCATTTTGTATGTCATTATTTTTCACGCAACGAGAGATTGAACAATAATTGAATCAAAAAAGTTACAAGATATACCAGAGAAGATATTGATGCGGCTTGGTTTTTCAGTTTTCTTGATGATCTAAAAAAAATATGTTTTCTTCTCTTTTTTTTATAAAAAAATATATAAATTCTGGCAAGTTGCTCGTCAAATAACAAGTTGTGTTATTATTTGTTAATCCTATATTTTTGATTATTACAAATCTACCAAAAAAGACATGAATACAAGTAAATACCATGTACTATTGTTAAATTCTAGTTCTGTTACTTTGAAACATTTTTATTTCTGTAAATTAAACAATTTTTAATTTATTTTAAGTAGAACTTCAACTGTTACCTTACATATCTAACTTCAAGTGTTAGGCTTAGGCCTACTTGACAGGTCTAGTCGTTAACCAGGATGTTAGCATATTAAATAAGGTTCAGTTCAACTTTATATATATAGTGTGATTAAATTAAAGTTCTGCTGTAAACATATACTAGTACATTAATAAGGTTATATAGGTTATAACTTGTTACCATTGCGGTAAACTATCCAGGTTGATTACTCTCTGTTTATCGGGTACATTTAAACAATCGTCGCATTTAAACAATCGTCAACACAAAAGAAAGGCTGTAAGCAGTAATAGAACCAAATAGATATAGAAGGTACATTAGCCGTGTAGACAAGAAAATAAGGTTGGTTTACTATATTTCATGTCTAAGTATATATTTTCTGGTAATTGTAATTTGGATTAATTAAGGAAAAATCTACTATTCAAATTATTATAACGTTACTGATAGAAGTTATTTGTAAACTTTTGTTAACTATTGTACCACCATCTTTTACGGTTACTTATCATACGAATCGGTTTTATCGTCATAAAATTTCTTATCGCAATATTTCACTATACCCCATACATTGTTTCAATATTAATTGTTATAAATCAGATCAGACACTTAAAACTAAAAAATTTCAAATCTTGATTTGAACTTTTATTTGAGTGAAAGAAAAACACACCCAAACAAATACACACTTAAAAAAGTAACACTAAAATGCAATTTAAACGGCACATAGTAGGGCGCAGAGTTTATCATGTGTAAACTAATTTAAGAAAAAAGAGAAGTTTGTGAAGTGTGTAAAAGTAAAAATCGTACATTTAAATGATTATCAGATACATGCTACTAAGACTATTACACCTGCTACAACTGTTTGCTAATATTTATTACTATCTAGTCTATATGTCTGTTTAGACCAGTGGTTTAGACATATCAGCAAATGACAGTAACTAAATCTAATTAAAAAGATCCTTTCCTGTCTAAAGATTATTGTAAGTAAATTGCTACAGATATATATTTGGAGAAATAGAATATTACAAAGCTACGAGCAGAAGTAATAATAGTATATACAAATTGTAAGTTGAATATATGACGTTTGTAAATATGCACCGTGCGCCAAATTTGAGATTAATGGGTGTCACTTGTTGCTTTCGAGTGTTCAAAACACCAAAATGGATTTGGTTTTTTCCACAGAAAAAGATCTGGTTACCATGAAATTTGTTATGTCTATCATTTATTACCAGACTTTTATTGATTTTTAAAGAGGTGACGCTAAGGGTATGGAGTTAAATGTTAATAACTGCAAAAGCAAATGAACAAAGGCCAATAATAAATAATGATAGCAAAATAAATGCAGGGGGTTAACACAGTATTAACAAACAGTTCACTTGTGACCTACTCAATTGTGTAAACTAATAGCCCAATCTATGTTTAACATTTGTTGTGGTCAGGTCAACATTTTCTTTAAAAATAATACACATTGTAAAAAAAAATATGTTTCGACAGAGGATCTTACTTCAGATAGTCTTCCCAAAACAAATAATCAAATTATCTGTTTTCTCGATGGTCAAGCTGAAGCAGTCGAAGAGTAGGTGAGGAAAGTAGCAGGTGAGATAGAACTATATCACTACATGAACTCAGTTTCCTGTAATTATAAATGATACTGTCATTTAATAGTAATAGATTTAAGGCAATTGTACCAGGCATCAACTAATTAAATTGAACGTCTTTATCAAATAATCTGATGGCACATTACTAGTAACCAAATGATGGTCTCAATTTAGTATTTACTAGGATAGTACCCGCGCTACGCCGGGGTTATTTTTATTTTAATTATCTTAAAGATAATTTTTATATATTGTTTGCAATAATAATTAAAAAATCAAAGCATATGTTAATTGATTATTAATTTTGATTTTTTATTTACATTAAAAACATGATTTGTCAACATTAAAAGAAAATATAATATTTAAATAATAATAAAAACTCTATGATAGCAGAATGCCAAAACCATACCATATAAATTTCATAATGCCAAAACCATACCATATAGTTATGCTTATGTAGCATTAAAACTACGAGTAAATAAAAATGAAGAAACATGTTTCACCTATCGATTCCTAGTTTCAATCTCTTCATCAAAGAAACATCTTCATTATTCTTACTCCATCATGAAACATTTCGAATAAAGATATGTTCTTTACTCTTGTGGTCTTTTAGTCTGTAGTTTAGTATTTGTAAAACTCTAACATGTCTTCTTCCAAAACAAAGATATGTATTTTACTCTAGTGGTCTTTTAGTCTGCATTTTAGTATTTGTAAAACTCTAATATCTTTTCTTCCAAAGGATGAGTCTTGTCTACAATCCCAAGTTAACCTCTGACTCTTTATCTTCCATCACAACTTTTTCAGTCTCAGCATTGTCTCCATTTGTCTAAACTTCTGACTCTTTATCTTCCGTCACAACTTTTTCATCATCTTGTTTTTTTTAATCTCAGCATCTATCTCCATTTTCTTTGGTTAAGACATATCCTCATCTTTCGTAACTTCTTGTGTTTTGTTATCTCGAGAATTCTCCTCCTCCTTTGCCACTTAAATGTTGAAACTCATTTCTCCTTTTCCATGTCAGTCCCAATATTCAAGAACACTCATACAAAGTTGCAGCTCCATCCAACCTCATTTGACAAACCAAACATTAAAATGTTACTATTTACTCCATACAAATGTCTCAAAACACACCAGTGAAAAACCACAACTAACCGTTAAAATCACAATTCCACCGTTGAAATTGTAACCAGTAGTACCGTGAAGCTCCTCACCAAATCTCAGCTTGATCGGGTAAGTTTTGGACTACCAAACATTGTTCCAAGGAGACAATCTCAAATCTGAAGGGTTTCTGGTTTGGGCAGTTCCAATACCTTCTTACGTAGGAAGCAACCCACATTTCTTGAATATAACTCCGATCGGATTTCCGTTAGTTGGTACGAGCTCATGGCTTGATGGTGATCACACAAATATTTTTTTCTTTCTAATCCGATGTCACATTCGGCGCCGACGAGCCTCCAAAGGCATCTCTCCAAACTGCTTTATTTTCTTATTCCTCTTTCTCGTTCTTCTCTTCTCCAACTCCGATCTACTCCGACTTTGCTCTTCCACCACCACCGTGGCCTGCCACAGTCACAGTAATGACTACCAGATCCACCACCTCCGCAACGTTTCCTTCTCTGTTGATTGTCATCATGTTCGCCGCTTTCCACCTCCATCTCTCGGCACCATCTTTTCTTCTTAATTTTTATCTATTTTTTATGATCTCTCTTGCTCTCCCATACTCTCTCATGGCTACCTCTCTTCTCCTCTCTCCTTCTTGTGGCGATGTTAGCGTTCAACACCAACTCTCTCTCTCCCTCCTTGTTGAACGAAGTCGGCGATACAAGTGTGTTTAACACACGATCATACAAACTCTTTTCGTTACACCAGTGAAAATAACATTGAATCCGCAGTGTTGGTGACCCCATGACTCTCTTTCTATCGATTGGATCAGAATCGCCGATGAAAGCTAATTATAAAGAATAAGAAATCAAATCATTTAGGAGAACAAATATGTGTCCACCTAGACAAAAAACTTATCTGTATTAATGTTTTAATTTCATAGGTTAGTGAATGATTATTATTAAAATAGAATGATGAGGTGTATTAATTAAAATGTTTTTATTGGTTACCTGTTTTAATTGATGTGTCATCTACAGAATGCTTCACAATGCTGATGTGTCATGTTCTGGAGAGAAACATTCAAGTTTTATTGTATTGATTGCAAGATAATTTGACCTCTAAACAAATATTCAGCATTTGTAAACATAAACTATTTTATGCGTTAGTATTTATATTGGTTAACGAGTTACAGTTGATGAACCACTCCAAACTACAATGAGTTTAAAACTTTTTTTTTGTTTTTAATGTTATCGTCTCTACTTAAACTTTATATCTACAAATCTTTGTCAGACCTAATTTGAATTTCATTCGGATTAGTAATCATCAAAATTTAGTGCATCAAATCTTTTATTTTTTGTTTAATTTGGTCAATTTCAATTACACTTGTTTTTTTTTTTTTTTTGCAATAGAGA
>NC_025695.1:41787445-41794037 GCF_000633955.1 Camelina sativa
TTTTTTTTTTTTTTTTTGCAATAGAGAAGTACACATATTACTCAATCTAACCTTCACAAATTTGTTGTATTACCTAATTCTAGCGTCTACAACTTAAACTCGTACGTAAACTTTGCATGTTCATATATTCTTTTGTTAATTTGGGGAGAAAATCGTCAGTACAACTTTGCACCTTCACTTGTACTGAAATCATGGCTCCCGGCCCTTTCCTACTACACAGTATGTCAGCTCTATCAAATGATCCGTAATCTATGTTTTTTTTTTTTTTTTTACTCCGCCAAACAACATTATTTCTTCTATACCAATAGAGCGACCTTTGTTAAACTCGTTAAAATACACAACGATGTAGAGAAATACACTCATTAATTGATGTTTTATGTGGCCGCGGAGTTATATGCACTAATATGTTGATTCACGTCGTTTAGATCAATGTAAAGATCAGCCAAAATCATTTTTATTCATGTCGTCTCACGAGAAAACTATATATGTGGATTCGGTCAAAAATCATCACATTGAAATTGTACGTTTACAAGCCTTTTAGAGTTTTAGGCACAAAAATAGAAGAAAAGAAAAAAGAAGAGAATAATTCGTTTATAAAGTGCCCTTTTCCCATTCTCTTGCTTGCTGTTTTCCGAATATATATGATGTTACTGTTTTAATCCTACGGCAGAAACTATTATTTGAAGAAATGCCACGATATTTTATATAAAAAATCACATCATTCACATGCGCAAAAATGATAGCACGGTTTAACACATATCACACACAAAAATGTGCCAAATGAATCATAAAATCGCATGCTAATTTTATATAATATTAGCATAGTACCCGCACCACGCCGCGAGATTAGTTTTTTATTTTATTTTAATTATATTTTTTGTACTTTGTTTTTTGTTTTTTCCAATTTCATAATATAATATATGTTGTTGGAAATAAGTTTCATAAGTTCTTGGTAATTTTAAGAGTAATTTTTTTTTGTTATTATAATTTACATCATCGTAAAATATTTGAGTTTTTGATTTCATAAATTTAATTTTTGAATATATTTATAACTTTATTACCTTAAGAAATAAGTTTAGGGATTTCAAACCCTTAGTTCTTGATTTCTTTCTTGTTTACAAACTCTCTTGAACACATAGAATTCATGATGCTTGGATACATAATTTTAGGTTATTTTTTGTCTTAAAACTAATGTGATACTAATCATCATACAAAACATTTGTAAAATATAATATTAATGATGATGGAAATATAAAAGAGAGTATAATGATGGAGATCATTTCTTTTTTACAATCGAACACAATGTTTTGTGATACTAATCATCATACAAACTTTTGGAGAGCTTTTAAGTATAATGGGAGAAAAAAATGAAGTTTTATATTTGTTTAATTTTAAAGTCTGGTTTTGACGTTTTAAAAAAATCTGAGAAAACAAATAAAGAAAAAAAAATGACTTACAAAGCTTTAAAAAAAAATAAAAGTCAAAAAAGTATGATTGACAAATAAATGGCTGTCAAGACTTTAATTTTTTCTTAAAGTCTTAAAAGTATTATACCAATCAAGGCCTACATCTTTCTATTTTTTTACGTAACTATTCACATATTCCAACTATATATATATATATTTTATTATTTTTAAAATGGAAAATTTGAGAAAAATCTAGAACATAATATAAAACATTTGTTTTTGAACTTCAAAAGTTTACATATGATTTGGAAGCATATAACAGAACACCACACACCTCTCTCTAACTGAGTTTGATTCCCTACTATAAATATGTTATCAAATTACTACTAATAATTTACTATTATGTAAAAACACTACTAATTAGTGTAAAAAGATGTATTTTTCTGTGTGCTTACTTAAGCATCACGTTGGGTCCAACAAACTACTGAAAAAGTAATTTATTTAATGAAACGATTAGTTTTTGTTTTAATTAGAAAAGTGAGGTGTTAAAAATTTAGAATGAAGTGTATTAATAAAATGTTTTAACTGGAAGGAAAAAAAACTGATGTGTTAGCTCTAAAATTCACCAAAATATTGATGTGTCATGTTCTGGTGAAAAACATTTTGATTGATCATAAATCATAATGGTGAGAGAGGTTTTTAGTTTATATTAAGAACAATTACATGCATACTTTTTGTTCTTTACCTAAATATTTCCCAAGTTCATTATCATTTCGCAATTAAATCCATAAATTTACATGTTGATTTATTATTTTGTAAACAAAAAGTATAGAGATATTGGGAATTTTCACTTCTTTTTACCCTCTAGTTTCTTACTATACACTTCTTCGGTGTGTTTTTTTTTTTTCTTGGTCCCCTTTGATATATAGCCTTACACCTAAAACCTAGCTGTTGATGCAACGTCTCTCTTTTTTTTTTTTCCTTTTCTTTTGCAACTTGATGCAACGCGTCTTCACTCTTCAGGACCATAGTACAACCCCATATATGCATTTTAACCTGTATAAGATAAATTTGTTTTACGTAAGTATAATTATTTTCTTTTACTCTTATTTTCTTGAATTGCAAGTTTCTTTATCTCAAGAAGTAATGTAGCAGGATCGAAGTTACTCTGATTGAGTTCGTGCTTCTTTCGTTTGGTTTATTTATATGATTTAAAGATTGCATGCATTTCTATTATATAAAACCGGTTTGTTTATCTATTTTAGAAAAATATGTTGAGCAATATCGTTAATTTGCAGAATCAAAAAACCTCTTGTGTTTTTT
Organism: Camelina sativa; assembly: GCF_000633955.1. Taxonomy (NCBI): domain Eukaryota; kingdom Viridiplantae; phylum Streptophyta; class Magnoliopsida; order Brassicales; family Brassicaceae; genus Camelina; species Camelina sativa. The sequence continues at coordinate 41,790,175 of NC_025695.1, forward strand.
TTGTTTTTTTTGTTTTTTGATAGTGATATTTATCGTTAGGTGGTTGTTTAAAAACTCTTCCAAAGTTTAACAATGAAAAACCAGTAAACCAAAAAAATTCAATGATCTAGCTTCTATATATTACGTACCGAAATGGGTTAAAGACTATGGTTTATACATAATGGGCTTTAAAGGCCATATTATCCCTATCATCAGACTCAGTGGCCCATTGACTGGTTTGAGTGTCCAGTTAGGGCCTGAGGGTGACTGCAGTAGAGAGAAAAATGGATATGTCTATATATTCAATGAAAAAGAGGAAATGTTATTGCAAAATCACCATTTTTTTTTTCTTGCAAAATCTTTACAATGGCAAACTTACAAGTACAACGGTATTTACGCTATCACCACCTAAAAACTCAAAAAAAATGATCAGTCATATAGGGTTGTAAACTTGCTTATGACAAAATTAAAAGGATGGCCAAAATTTAAGACCTATGTGGCCAACTTTAGCCAAACCTAAAACTTGGATGTATATATAATATAACTTAGTACACTACTGCTACACCTATAAGCAGCACCTACTGAGTTCTTACTCTTGTCATTTTTGCAGCATCAGAGGCACGTTGAGTGTTGTGGGTTTAATTGACACCAATAAAATTTTAAAATTGTTCTAATTACATTAAAAATTAAATATATATCAGTTTGAACCCTACCAATTGTGAGTTTGAATCCATTTTGAATCCATCAAACAATTTTCCTAGATCCGCCACTGGCCGCATGTACGTGTATGCATAAGTTAACCCATATTTTTACTTCTTTTAGGTGTAGTTTTGGACTATATTTTTTTTGTTGTCATAAAACTGTTTTTTTTTTTTTTTTTTCTTTTTGTCAACAAAACTGTTTTTGGACTATGTTAGATATATACAAGTATCCTATCATATATTTGCATACAAATAATGTTTATATTTATTTTGAACGTGGTCCAAACATTGTTGAGCCAGGCCTCAATGCCAATATAACATTCTTCACACATTTGTCTATCAAATTTTGTGAGTATGAACTAATTTCTTTTATAATTTTAAGTTAACCACATAATTTTGAAATTTTACATCTATATTAACATTTTTGCAGCAATTTTGGCAAACAAGACTTGAAGTTGGAGCATATTTACCAACAATGCCATTATCACTAAATATATTAGATTTATAATTTACGATTAATTAAATTAATGTATAAGGTTTCCATTTTTGTTAAAAATTATTCTCCCCCTAATCCCGACTTTCCAAGACAATCGGACCAAGTTGTGTTCATTCCAACAATAATTTGTACCAAATCTAGAGAATATGCCTTATATTTTCTATAATTTATTTATGCAATAAATATTGAATAATTTGATTGATTTAAAGTTTGCTATATTTTCTAAATATAAAGTTTGCTCACATTAGCGCGTATAATTTGATTGGCTGGTGAAGTGGAGAGATTTCTCAATTTATAATTTGACTGAAGTTAGTTTGATTCATTTATCTACGCTACCTACTGATGATTTCTTTAGACAACATGAATTATGTATGTATGTGTCATTTTTTGTGCTAAAAAATTGTTGGGTATAGACGTATGTGTGTGTGTATCCACTGTTATTTTGTGAGCTTTTTTTTGGTGAAGCTCTGTGTTGGTATCGCAACAGGTTATAGTTATAAAAAACTTTTGTATTTTTTCTCTCAATATGGTGAAATCGAGATAAGGATTTGTGCCATGCCAAGATCACCAAGTTGTTAGGATTTGGGATCGAGAGAGTGGGTAAACCGAGTGTATGTAAGTTTGAGATTTTTGGCTATATAGAATCACATAATTAGGGGTTTTAAAGGTATTTTCTTTCTTTTTTTCTTGGCAGGATTGTTGTTGGAATCAAGTGCGAAGGCGGGATTGTAATGGTTTGATGCTTCCTCTTTTATATTACCTTTGATTGTTGTTAATCTTACTTTGTTAATGATAGATCATCCAACACCCTTGTAAAGGGATACCTAGATTCTGAAAAAGAGAATTTATGATCTAATGAGATTGAAGAAATACGGAATCGAACCACCGCTCATAGAAAAGCTTGACTACATCCTAAGATTGAAGAAAAAAAGAGGTGAAGAGACCATTGAGCGTGAAGCTAAGCAAAGAAGAACGTGAGGTATTAACTTTTTTTGGATTAATTAACCTGCAAAATCTTTATAAGTTGTCTTCACTATACTTAGCTCCTTTATATTGGAAAAAGGTCCATCATGTGCACAATACAAAATATGGTGAACTGCACCCTACCACTCCTCAATGATTAAATAAAAGAGCGACTTAATGTACAGAAGATAGAACAATTTAATCACCTAGACTTAAAACTGGTTTAAGAATCAAAACTTCAAATATGCAAGAAGGTTTGAAATTAAAAGTAACAGAGTTTACTTCCAAAAGTATTTCGCCCAAGATCACGCAAAAGAGTACCAGGATCTTTAGGAGGATACTAAATGAAAACATGACAAAAGCAAGCCAGCAAATCTGTGAAATTAAGAAAATATAAAGGGAATCTGTAAGACCACGAGAATTCCATACACTTGGATATAACAAGTCAAAGTAATAAAAGTCTTAAACTTGCATTGTACAAAAATCAGCAACTACTGGAGCAATTTGCTGGACTTGAAAAAAAAAATAGCAAGATACTTTCCAATTCTAGATGGATAAAAAAATTATTACAAAACGATATCACATGGCAGGTATGGATTTTGGTCAGTAGTAATATAAATTTAAAATCTCACTAATTCCATGTTACAATAAGAGCAAATCATCGTTTATTTCAGAATGAAAATTAGCACGTTACACGGAATTAATTAAGTTGATTAAATTACAATTTTGTGAAAAATATATTATCTTGCAATATACCACGGATTAAGTTTAAAATTAACAATCAAATACAATTATACAATTTTAAAATTAAACAAAATTAACATATAAACATAACTATTTTTCTTGTGCAAAGTACATAAATATAACTTAAATTTTATTTTTTAAAATTAGAAAAAATTATCTTGCGGTGTACCGCGAGTTAAAATCTAGTAAAACAACAAAATTAAGACTTAGCTCTGAATATGGTCCAAACAAATTTTTTTTTGCAGTTATCATATTTAGTTTGAAAATCAATTAAAACTAATGAGTACACATATATCATCAAATCACCATATCGTAGTTCGTAGATGTAGAAAGGAATGCGTTAACAATTGAAACATATGAGATTATTGCGATGAGTTGTCGTCTTCTCGAATCGGACAGCGATAAGGATACGAATACGAATGGCGAAACTTTTTTTTTTCGTTTAGTTTGTTTAGCTGTTTAGGAGAGGGAAGAAGAGAGGACAAATGGAAGCTTGCGTACCAAAAGCACGACACGTAAAGATTTGGAAGAAACGTATGGGGTAATTCAATCTCATCTTCACAGAATATGTTTTGGTATTATCTTATATGCCTTGTGGTATCAGACGTGGCCATTTCATCGCTCCGTTCGTCAAAAGCCACAATAATAAACTCAAATAATCGTATAATACCTTACTAACCATAAAGTCGGTGTGGTCCGTTTCTCTTTTAAGGTTTTTTGGTTTGAAATGATCCTCAACGGTCAGAGGGATATTTTTTCTTAGATTATCGTAATATTCTAGCCCGAAGTCCATAATCTTTTCGAATCGGTGATTAGACCATGTTTAATGTCGTCTTTTTTTTTTCGTTATTCGAACATGGGATATTTTTTTATTTTTTTATTTTTTGGAAAGGAACATGGGATATTTGTGTCGTTTGTTTGGTAGGTTATTCAGAATAACATTAGCCTCAACCAAAATTGTTCATTGTTTCTTGTATATA
>NC_025695.1:41794507-41902212 GCF_000633955.1 Camelina sativa
CTTCATTACATTCTCGAGTTCTCGTTCTACTTTTTTTTTTTTGAATTTACCAAAGTAATTAACAAGTTAAACCAAAGTAATTAACATAGCTACTAGCCACCTTTAGTATTTTTTTCTTTCTCTAAAAAATCTCTTCAGTCAATTATGTAATTAATCAGTTAAACCATGACATCGTAAGTAAGAAAACAATATTTTTTTTTCTTTTTGAATATTAAATCGCATATTGTGTATCATTTTTGTATTAACCGGGTAGAAACTAGAAAGTACTACTTGAGAAATTTTTAAAAATATTTTTGGTGCAACTCGGTAATTAAACAAATATTACAGCCCTATCCTAATTCAATTGGGATATTATTAACAGAATATTTAAGTTGCGATGATTCGATAATGAAAACAAAGACTTTGGGTTAAATCCTAATTTCAACCATCTCCAAAGTCCTATATAATAATGGTTTTTTATATGAAGGAGACAAATAAAACTGGTTGTAAAAGATAAACCACATATTTCTCCAATCTGGCAAATCTCTCACTCTCAAACACACACCAAATCAAAACCTCCCTCTTCTTCTTCTTCTTCTTCTTCTTCTTACGAGTTGCACCGAAACAAACTCAAACAAAGAAGAGATGGAGAATGGAGGAGCAACGACGACGACGACGAGCACAATCACAATCAAAGGGATTCTGAGTTTGCTAATGGAGAGCATCTCAGAAGAAGAAGAAGGAAAAAAGAGAGTTATATCGCTTGGAATGGGAGACCCAACTCTGTACTCTTGTTTTCGTACAACGCAAGTATCTCTTCAAGCTGTTTCAGATTCTCTTCTCTCTAACAAGTTCCATGGTTATGCTCCCACCGTCGGTCTTCCCCAATCCCGAAGGTTACTTTCGTCTTTTCATCATCTCTCTCTCTGTTTTTTTGTCTTTCTCTAATACTTGTGGTGCTGATGTTAGGGTAGTAGTAGGTAGGGATGTCAATTTCGGTTCGTTTAACTATAAACCGAATATAATTAACTGAACCAGTAATTGAACCGAATCTTAATTTTGCCTGATGTTATGAATTTACAATTTTTTTGTATTTTTTTTTTTAAAAATTTATTTGATAATTTCTTACAATTTTTGTAGAAATACCAACGTTTGTGGCGAAAAAAAAAACTGAAACTTTTTGTTTATGAAAAACCAAAATAATAATGAAATTTGTTTGAAAATAGTTGCTACACTAATTTTCGATTTTATATTATTTTAATTTCTTTATATTATTGGTTCGGTACTTCGGTTGGTTTTTAAAACATTTTTTTTTTGGGTAATAAAACAGAGCAATAGCAGAGTATCTATCTCGTGATCTTCCATACAAACTGTCACAGGATGATGTGTTCATTACATCAGGTTGCACGCAAGCGATCGATGTAGCATTGGCTATGTTGGCTCGTCCTAGGGCTAATATTTTGCTACCAAGACCTGGTTTCCCAATTTATGAGCTCTGTGCTAAGTTTAGACACCTCGAGGTTCGCTATGTAGATCTTCTTCCAGAAAACGGATGGGAGATTGATCTTGACGCTGTCGAGTCTATTGCAGACGAAAACACGGTTGCTTTGGTTGTTATAAACCCTGGTAACCCTTGTGGAAATGTCTATAGTTACCACCATTTGATGAAGGTTAGCTTGAGATTTTCTGTAACCAATGTTGTTGTTTCTTGTTTGTGATTTGATGTATACGAACTTGTGTTTTATTTATTTTGTGTTGTAGATTGCGGAAACAGCGAAAAGACTAGGGTTTCTTGTGATTGCTGATGAAGTTTATGGTCATCTTGCTTTTGGGAGCAAACCGTTTGTGCCAATGGGTGTGTTTGGATCTATTGTTCCAGTACTTACTCTTGGCTCTTTATCTAAGAGATGGATAGTTCCTGGTTGGAGGCTCGGGTGGTTTGTGACCACTGATCCTTCTGGCTCGTTTAAAGACCCTAAGGTTAGTAATAGATAGCGTCAATCTTTCAAGAAATCGATGATGCAGAGAGGTTTATATACTTAATTCTTTGTTCGTTTTGGATCAGATCATCGAGCGGTTTAAGAAATACTTTGATATTCTTGGTGGACCAGCTACATTTATTCAGGTATATACAGTATAAATATTACTTACATTTCAAAAGCAATCCCTATTAATGATTTTGAGTGATTAATCTTGTTCTTGATTATGTTGTGCATCAGGCTGCGGTTCCCACGATTTTGGAACAGACGGATGAATCATTCTTCAAGAAAACATTGAACTCGTTGAAGAACTCTTCGGATATTTGTTGTGACTGGATCAAGGAGATTCCTTGCATTGATTCCTCACATCGACCAGAAGGATCCATGGCAATGATGGTGAGCATTTATATATAACGTTGTGACAAAAATGTTCACAAATTGTCACATATGTATATGGTCTTAATTAAATATTTGATTTGTCTACTTCGTTCAGGTGAAGCTGAATCTCTCCTTACTCGAAGATGTAAGCGATGATATCGACTTCTGTTTCAAGTTAGCTAGAGAAGAATCAGTCATCCTTCTTCCCGGTAAGGATATTATGAAATTACAATTTTTGAGAGCTGTAGTCCTTTTTGTTTTTGATATATTACTTTGTGTGTGGATGGATATTGGCTAAACAGGGACTGCGGTGGGGCTGAAGAACTGGCTGAGGATAACGTTTGCGGCCGATGCAACTTCGATCGAAGAAGCTTTCAAAAGGATCAAATGTTTCTATCTCAGACATGCCAAGGCTCAAGATCCAACCTCATAGTTGATTTCTATGCAAGGTTAAAGTGTTTGAAACACACAGATACATATATAGTATAGTGTTTATTTATTTATAAATTTTGATATAAAATTAGCTTTACTGTAATAAAATCAACTCTTAAGTTTAAAAATATTTACATATACATACTTGTTGTAAAGAAATAATCTATCAAACTTAATTATAGAGTAGTTTCCTGCAATATGGCCACTGGCCAGGTCTATTAACACATATTTGTAATTAGAATAGTTGAAGACTCAGACAAGGCCCAACATATTTGGTCATAATTTGTAAAAGATCGTTGTCTACGATACAAAACAGGGCGTATCTCAAAAAGGCTATAAAGTACTTAACGATTCTGATATGCTAAGGCAGTAAGGCCTAAGAAAGAAACGCTAAAACAAGATGCATTGTCCCAAAGAGAACAAAAAAGTGTTCGTACTTTTATTTTAATAAACATTTTGCTTAGATGATAATGCTATTAAATTTAAGTAGGTTCGATACGACCAGCCCACGTGAATACATGCATGTATTTGAGAAAAACACTTGTTAATTAACTAATTTATTTTAATTAATTAATCTGAATAGTTACTTTCTCATAGTCCCAATTCATTATTTTGAATAGTACGGTGGGTCCTTAAGGAACAGTGAATTGGGCCTTTGTACCCCATAGCTTTGATTCCCAAATGACCCCCCTTCTACATAAACCGACTCCTCTATCTTGTGACTTGTGTTAATCTTTCTATCCATTTTGTACTAGTGACTATAATTTCGTTCTAAATATGCAAATGCATTTAGCGATTTCTCATTTTAAAATAAATTTCTTTTCTATCAATGCAATAGTAACTTTGACAACATAAGTTTATGTCTTTGTAACTTCGCTGTCAAGCTAAGATTAAAAACTCTACTAGCTAATATACATACTATAATTTATGTCAAGCTTATGACCCAAAAATCTAATCTTAGTAATTTTGTATCTTTACATAGGACGCTTCAATGTTTACATATGTGTCTGTATGTGTGAGTGTGTGTATATATATGCATGCGTAGCCACAACGTTGGACAAGCACAACAAAGAATAACGAAAGATGGAGAATTCTCAGAGTCAGAGCAGAAACAAGAAAAAGAGGCTAACACAAGAGCAACTAAGACAACTGGAGAAATGCTTCACCGTGAACAAGAAACTCGAGCCAGATCTCAAGATTCAACTGTCGAACAAGCTAGGTCTACCTCAGAGGCAAGTCGCAGTTTGGTTCCAAAACAAACGAGCCAGGTCCAAGACTCAGTCTCTCGAGCTCCAACACTGCGCTCTTCAGTCCAAGCTCGAAGCGGCTCTCTCCGACAAGGCAAAGTTAGAGCATCAAGTGGAGTTTCTCCAAGATGAGTTGAAGAGATCGAGGAATCAGCTTGCTCTGTTCACAAATCATGATTCTCCTGTGTGTAACTCTTATCTAGGTTCTTGTGAAGAACGTCACGCTCACGATGATGAAGTGGTGGTCTTCGACGAGCTTTACGCTTGTTTTGTTAGCAATGGACATGGATCTTCATCAACCTCATGGGTTTGATTCTGTTTCAACACAGACAAGATTCCAATATATAGTCTTGTTTCTGTTTTTTTTTTTNAAGAAACGCTAAAACAAGATGCATTGTCCCAAAGAGAACAAAAAAGTGTTCGTACTTTTATTTTAATAAACATTTTGCTTAGATGATAATGCTATTAAATTTAAGTAGGTTCGATACGACCAGCCCACGTGAATACATGCATGTATTTGAGAAAAACACTTGTTAATTAACTAATTTATTTTAATTAATTAATCTGAATAGTTACTTTCTCATAGTCCCAATTCATTATTTTGAATAGTACGGTGGGTCCTTAAGGAACAGTGAATTGGGCCTTTGTACCCCATAGCTTTGATTCCCAAATGACCCCCCTTCTACATAAACCGACTCCTCTATCTTGTGACTTGTGTTAATCTTTCTATCCATTTTGTACTAGTGACTATAATTTCGTTCTAAATATGCAAATGCATTTAGCGATTTCTCATTTTAAAATAAATTTCTTTTCTATCAATGCAATAGTAACTTTGACAACATAAGTTTATGTCTTTGTAACTTCGCTGTCAAGCTAAGATTAAAAACTCTACTAGCTAATATACATACTATAATTTATGTCAAGCTTATGACCCAAAAATCTAATCTTAGTAATTTTGTATCTTTACATAGGACGCTTCAATGTTTACATATGTGTCTGTATGTGTGAGTGTGTGTATATATATGCATGCGTAGCCACAACGTTGGACAAGCACAACAAAGAATAACGAAAGATGGAGAATTCTCAGAGTCAGAGCAGAAACAAGAAAAAGAGGCTAACACAAGAGCAACTAAGACAACTGGAGAAATGCTTCACCGTGAACAAGAAACTCGAGCCAGATCTCAAGATTCAACTGTCGAACAAGCTAGGTCTACCTCAGAGGCAAGTCGCAGTTTGGTTCCAAAACAAACGAGCCAGGTCCAAGACTCAGTCTCTCGAGCTCCAACACTGCGCTCTTCAGTCCAAGCTCGAAGCGGCTCTCTCCGACAAGGCAAAGTTAGAGCATCAAGTGGAGTTTCTCCAAGATGAGTTGAAGAGATCGAGGAATCAGCTTGCTCTGTTCACAAATCATGATTCTCCTGTGTGTAACTCTTATCTAGGTTCTTGTGAAGAACGTCACGCTCACGATGATGAAGTGGTGGTCTTCGACGAGCTTTACGCTTGTTTTGTTAGCAATGGACATGGATCTTCATCAACCTCATGGGTTTGATTCTGTTTCAACACAGACAAGATTCCAATATATAGTCTTGTTTCTGTTTTTTTTTTTCCTTTGTTCGCTTTCATGCGGTCTGAATATAGAATTGCAATCTGTAATTGAAGTCATTGAGACATTCACTAATACAAAGAGATGACTTTTCTTCATTTCTTGTTATGGTTATAAGAATATAAGAAAATTTGAATCAAGAATTGCAATCTAAGACAACAACGTGGTCTAGTTTCATATTACCTTATTGATCACATCTAGTCTTTTCACACTAGATTTTGTATCATTTACTAGATTTTGCAATGATTCTAGGAACTTATCGGTGTAACAGGTCAATTATCCAGGACTAAGCAGATGCTCCTTCAATTTGGTTTGAGATACGGTTTGTTTATTATAGAGACTATAATTCTTTTTTTCTTTTCTTTTTGGTTATAAGAACTTGTTCCAAAATTTACAAGAGCAGCATTATTAGAACATACAAGAAATTATTTCCTTGGCACTAAAGTAAAATAATTATAGAGACTAATACATATCTTGTTCATGAAAGTAAAATCGCATTCTTGCTTCTATAGAAAAAGACAAACGTTGAACAAAGACAAATCTATTACAATTTTGAGAAAAAGACAAAACAATAACAACACGACTACATGGCTAATTTCCTTATTTGTGACAGCTGTTACGTTCTTTCTTTATAATGAATTTATTTCATTCTAGATTTGGATCGTTGACTAGATTCTGCAAAGTTTCAACAAATTCATCAGTGTAACCCGTTAATAATCCAGGACTAACCAAAATCTCCTTCATTTTGGCATGGTTCCTCCTGACTCGATTCCCTACTTCGCTATCTTTGTCCATGACCGAGGTGATCGCGACACTTAAACTCTCCTTCGAAAACCATCCTGTTTCTTCTCTTTGCACTTCCACCGAGACCTCGAGTTCTTCAGTCATCAATCTCGTGTTGAGAACTTGATCACACAAATATGGAAGCAAGACTATTTGGCAATCACTCACTAGAGACTCCCACATTGATCCAAACCCACAATGGTTCACAAAGCAGCCTACTGATGGATGAGCCAATATCAACGGTTGCTGCACCCATTCTCCCCAAACCACTCCACGATTCTTCACTCTCTCCTCAAACCCTTCTGGTAACGCTTCTTGGATTTTCACTGCGCCTTTTGGTGGTTTTACCGCTACAAGAAACGGTAAACTAGTGAGCTCCATTCCTAAACAGAGTTCTTGGAACTGATGCTTCTCAAGATTTATTTGACTTCCCAATGCACAATATATTACCGAGCCCGGTTCGAACCGATTCAGCCAGTGACTCCATCGATCTTCAAGTGCTTTATTGTTGTCTGGATCTGGAAGCATTGGACCTGTCAAAAGAACCTTCCTCTGGTACTGACTCTCGATATAGTCACAGAATTTACCTTCAACTTCTTTGCAAGTCCTAATCGAGATAAAATCACAATTCATAAGACCTGTTGTTATCCGGTGATAAAGCCTCTCGTAGAAGATGGAAAAGGTCAACAAGGCGTGAGCATCGTGCTCACGGTACAACACTTTTGACGAAGGATAACCAGGTGGAGGTACTCCTAATTTACCACCAGGGACAAGTTCATGAGCTATGGAGTTAGCCGATATCACAAAGTACATCACACTCTTGACTCTATGTTCTTTAGCCGTTTCCGCAACCCAATAAGCAAAATCAAAAAAGATCAGGTCAGGTCTCAAATCACGTACGGCAGCTTCGACTTGATCGCGTGTGAGATCCATGGCTGCGGTCAGAAACTTCCCCAACGAGATGGGGATATCAGATGCGGTCTCGGCGCCAGCAGGGAGGCCACCAACATGAGGAATAGTAAGAGGGTGAAAGACGATGCTTTCTGGGAACAGATTTTGATGTTCCAACTGTTTCTGAGCTTTCTTGGGCAGCAAGAAAGTAACCCTATGACCATTCTCAGCTAACTTGTTGGCTAGATGCAAGTACGGAGTCATATGACCAAAAGCGAACCATGGGAACATAAAAGCGTGAAATTTTTTGCCCATTTTGCTTTCCTAAATTGTCGAAAAAACAGAAGACAAAAAGAAATAAAGATTTCAAAGAGAGCCAAAAGAAGAATTTTTTTGTAGCGTTTCAGATGATAATTAAGCAACTTTGTTTTTTCTTGTTTTTTTTGCTCAATAATTTCTGCGATTGAGATAACCCGAATATTTTAGCTTGGAGAAAGTTCTTGTGAAAGCGTGAATGGTTTTTTAGATTTTTTTTATTACTGCGGGTTTGGTGGCTTAGTTGGTGAAGTAGTGCCGTAGTTGTTACGTGTGTTAAAATATACTTTGTCTTTATTAGAAAGATCTGATCTAGATATTATTGTTTATATCTAAACATTATTGTAAAGTAAATTCATGTAATGCCTCTTGAGAGGATACAATGTTTGCATGTCAAGAAGTCAAAAAGTAATTGATGACTACGAGTATTAAACTGCACCAGGTTAGCTTGGCTCTCTTTGATTCGAGTCCGTAAAAGCACAAATATATGTTAATTTGAGCTCGAGCGCCTAAAAAGAACTTCATGAACAAAAAATCCCCTAGACTCAAGGTCATGTTGTTCTTTAATCTTTATCACTCCATCTTTCCCAATTCTCTTTGGATCTGATGACTTCTGTAGTTCTGTTCAGGATTACTACCTTCGTTACTAGTAGATTCATCATCTTTATAAGCACCATATTTATAACAACACTTAAGATAGATGTCAAGTTAGAAATTCTTTAGGCTTAATTTGTTTTGGGAAGATGAACTCCAAACTCTAATGATATTATTGCAATCTCACGTTCCAACAAAGAAAGAAAACAGTCTTGTTGACAAGGGTCAAGTAGCTAAAGAAACATATGCATTTGTTGATGCTAAAAGGAGACTGAATGTTTTTCAGATCAATGCATCTTCGATCGGTCTACGACCTTGTTGATAGTAATCGAAGAAGGTCTTCTCAGACTTCTTAACCGCTTTGTACAACCTTGGTCTTACCTCAGACACTAGCTTATATACAGGTTGAATCTCTTTGTCCTCATCAGCATTGCAAAACGTTGCCACAGATATCCTTTCCTTTTCTCCGTTAAGCACCACTCTATGAACCGGGCTCTTGTATATTCCATTGCTCATTATCTGAAAATGCATGAGAGATTCTTTCAAACACACCAAACAATCTTCAACTATCATAGATGCATTTTTAAATATATTCTTATTCTTTTCATACTTGCATATAAAAGTGAATCATGATTAATTGATTGATTACCTCCATAGTATCTCCTACATTGATCATAATTGTATGAGGGAGTATTGAAGCTTTATACCACTTCCCATCTTTGAGGAACTGAAGTCCTTCGACATTTTTGTCGGGTATGAGAAGAGTAAAGGCCGAGCCATCAGAATGCGGTTTAAGACCAAGAACCTTGTCCGGCCTCAGACATGGAGGATACACGTTGAATCTTGTCTCCATCGTAGCATTTTCTCCATGCATCTCTAGAAAGCAATTATCTTCCAACTCCAACGATCTAGCCAATGCCTTGAAGAATTGCTCAACCACTAGCTGTTGCTTCATTGTGTATTCTTGTAAAGTTTCCCTGAAGAAACGCTAGTCAAAATCACCAAAATATAAAGGAAAGCTATAGGAAACTGAAAGCTATGGTCCTATGCAAGGCCGGTCCAATAAAAATGGTAACCCGGTTTAAGAACATTTTGTCCTCCTATTTGATTTCTAAAATGTTTAAAACTGTATTAAAATATCTTCTAAACACCAAATTCTTATTATTATAAAATAAAATAACTTAAGTGGCTCTAAACTTTTTTTTTTTAAAATATTGGTGTCGTTAACCCGCTTGTCTTCTAGACCGGCCGATGGATTTTTACCTGAATCCGATTGGGATTTTAGGCCAGAACTTAAGCTGTCGTTGATCTTCAGGGTAAGTAATGAGGTACAAGCGGTCGACCCAATCAAGAACTTGATCATCCGACAGTATCATGTCGTTTCCATATCCTTGAAAACTACCAATCTCTCTCGCGTACTTCTGTTTCTCTTCTGTCGGAAGCGCAAAGAACTGCTTCGTTAGCTCATAAATCTTGTCGAGTAACGCTTCTGTGATTCCATGATTCATCACCTGCTTCAACAAGATATCAAAATTTTCATGATTACACTATAAACATTTACAGAATTAGATGGCTCTGATCATGGCTTGTAAGAGCGTTAAAAGTTTAAAACCAAAACCTGAACAACGCCCCATGTAGATAGCGCCGAGTGAAGTTTACTCAACTCTTCTCGACCGACATCATAAGAAGAGAGGAGAAGACTAAGATCGATGTTCGTGATTTCCATCTCCTGCGACGAACCGTTGAAAGGTTGATCACGTTGGCCATCGCCGATGGGTGTGTAGAGATATCTTTCCGGTAGTCTTTCTCCGGATGCAACCACCTCTTGGACAGTTTTGGGTTTTGGCTTCTCCATTTTTCGGAGGATTTTTTGTTTGATGATCTTTTAGGAGAGAAACAAAGTAACTTTTATAGTAAACGAAGACAATCTTGAATTCTTGACTTTTCACTATTTTAATACGCAAGCAAAGTTGCATAGGACAAAAATTGCCGTTTTGTAAATCTTAACATTATCTCAAAGAGAAAATTGGCAAACTAATAATTATCTTTCTTTTTTTTTTTTGGTTCAGAATGTTATTTTGGACAAGGTTTTGATGCCATCAAAGCTAAGTACGGCTATGCAAAAACTCTACATTACTCTCCAAGGGTTTGTTTACCTAGTATTTTTCTTATTACTAGAGGAGTTGGAAACGAAAATATTTATTTGTAAGGCTATCTACTTAATTTCATCTCAACTTATTTTAAATAATTATAAGTTATAACGTATCAAGATGAGTTCAAAATCAAATTATATTTGATCTAGTAAGTGAAACTTGAGCCGAACATAGACAAGAAACGAACAACTTGGTGGTATACGTTCTTACGGTCTTATTGTCATCATAGCTTCTCTTTTAGTTTGGCTACAAAGGTTTTCATTCAAGATTTATATTTTGGACTAGTTTCTCCAGTGCTTCTACTAAGTTATTGACATAACCACTCATTAGTCCATGACGAAGCAAAGTCTCCTTCCACTTTGCATGGTTCTTCCTCACCCGGTTTCCGAGCTCGCTGTCTTTTTCCATCACTGACCTTACCACAACGCTCAACTTTTCTTTTGAGAACAATCCTGCTTCTCTTTCCACTTCCACTGAGAGCTCTAGTTCCTCAATCAACAATCTTGTGTTGAGGATTTGATCAGGCAAATATGGAAGTAATACAATTTGGCAATCACTCACCATAGACTCCCACATTGATCCAAACCCACAATGGTTCACAAAGCACCCTACCGATGGGTGAGCCAATATCAACGGTTGCTGCACCCATCCTCCCCATACCACTCCATGCCCCTTCACCCGCTCCTCAAACCCTTCTGGTAGCCCTTCTTGGACTGTTGATGATTCTCTTGGTGGCTTTACCGCTACAAGAAATGGTAAACCTGTCAGCTCCATCCCTAAGCAGAGTTCTTGAAATTGATTCTTCTCCAAAATGATTTGGCTTCCTAGAGCACAAAACACCACTGAGCCGGGTTCAAACCGGTTCATCCAAAGATTCCATCGATCTTCTAGTGGTATGATCTTGTCCGGTTCAGGGAGGATTGGACCTGACAAGAGAACTTTTCTCTGAAATTGGCTCCCCAAGAAATCGCAAAATTTCTCTTCCACTTCTAGGCAAGTCCTTGTTAAAATGACATCGCAGTTTGTAAGTCCCTTACTATTACGTTCGTAAATCGTATGTCCCTCTCCAAACGGATAAAAGAGGAATGACATGGCATTAGTTTCTTGACCGCGAAGCAACACCTTCGAAAATGGATATCCTGGTGGAAGAACATCTAAGTTATCTGGTCGAAGACCAGGGACAAGTAAGGTAGATGCAGCTGCTGCAGAAAACGTTATGAAATACACACTCTTGGTTTCATTCTTTTTAGCTATTTCAGTTACCCACTGAGCGAAATCGAAGAATATCATATCCGGTTTCCCAATTCGAACCGCATCTTCGACCTGATCACGTGTCCGATCCATAGCCGAGGCCAATGAACTTGATAACGAGGTCGGGATATCCGAGGCTGTCTCACCACCAATAGGGAGGCCATCGAGAGGAGAGACAACAAGAGGGTGAAAGACGATGTTGTCTCGGAACAGATTGAGATGTTCAAGTTGCTTCTGAGCTTTCTTAGGTAGCAAGAAAGTAATCTTATGACCTCTCTCAGCTAGTTTGTTAGCAAGATGCAGAAAGAGAATCATATGACCAAAGGCGAACCGAGGGAACATGAAAGCATGAAACTTTGGCTCCATTTCTATTTCTTTTCTACCTTTCCTCTTCCGAGTTATCCAAATGTGATAATTGGAAAACCAAAAAATTTCAAGCCTTCCAAGGGAGAGATACAATAATAAAAGTTCTTTTTTTTTTTCCTTTTCAATTTTAGTGTGAGGCTAAGGAGAAAACACCAATAAATTTATGAGAAAATTAAATGAAAGGTAGCTCCGAGTGTCAGAAGTAGCGTTGTATCATTTTCAACGTTTCAGTGTCAAATATGTGTAGTTAAACAAAAGGCAATAATATGTGAGAAAATCGTATAACAGTTTATTGCCAGTCCCCGTGGCCACAACTAATAAGAGCAATAATATATGAGAAAATCGTATAACAGTTTATAGAAATATCCATTTACTTTTTGTCGGCCGTGAGATGGAAATATGCATTTTTCCCGTCTACATTTAGTCTACATTTAGCATTTTACTAAAAAGTCGTTGGCAAGGTTTATTAAAATCTCCTCGTAGTTTAGTTACTTACATAACTGACTTCTAGCTTTATCGAATGTCTCCTTCCTTGGGCGCAGTGTGTAGAGATAAACTTAATAATGGTTTCGTTAAGTTTGATTAATGGTGGAACTAATTCCGTGGAAAGATTTGTATGTTTAGTCATTAGTGAAACATACAGTTGGAGGTTCATCTGTTATACAAAAAAGCACATTTCGTTTTCATCAATCTTTGCTTTGATATATGTTCTGTGATCAGAGCCGTTCCATAATATATTGGGGCCAGAAGCCCAAAACAATATTAAGACCGACTTTTAGTGGACCAAAGAATTTTTTTTTGTGACAAAACTGGTGGTGTAAAGGGTCGACCACGATATGTCAGGAACATTTTTGTTGACATTTACAGTAGTTAAAGGGCTGATAAAGTACATATACGTTTCCCGGCCGCAAGCACGTGCTTCGGTATTAGTGTATTACGTGGTTTAGGTGAACCAATATCAACAATGCCAGTGAGAAACGACGATGTGAATTAATAATTATACATAACAATGCAAGTGAAATTATACATATTTGGTTTAGGTATGCGGAAATATATAGAGTGTAGAATTAGCATAGAAACTGAAATTTGAGATTGAGAGAGTAGAGCTTCAAATGTCTATGCAAACCAAGTTTCTTTAAAAAGTGTTTTTATTCATGTTCTTTCTCTTCTAGACTAGTTTCTGTAATGCTTCTATAAACTTATTGACATAACCATTCATTAGCCCAATACTAACTAGAGACTCTTTCCATTTGGCGTGGTTTCTCCTCACTAGGTTGCCAAGCTCACTGTCTTTATCCATCACAGACCTAATCGAACCGCTCAATCTCTCCTTCGAAAACCATCCCCTGTTTCCTCTCTTTTCACCTCCACCGAGACCTCGAGTTCCTTGCTCATCAATCTAGTGTTAAATATTTGTTCACCCAAATGTGGAATAAACACTATTTAGCAGTCATTCACTAGATTCAACTTTTATTAGAGTATATAGTCGGTTTACATTGGTTTAATCTCTTATATAGTTTGGTTAGCATAGTGGTTTAGTTTCACTTGTATTTAATCTTAATTTATACCTCACTTGAATGAAGAAATTATCTTTTCCGAGATTTGTTTCATCTCTCTCATTCTTGTTCATGGGAAAGTTGATAACTTTCGATTCAAGATTTTAAAATTCAATTTATCACCATATTGGTATAACTGTTCAACATGTTTATGACTACGATTAACAAAGCAGGCCTATTGATGGATGAGCAAATATCAATGGTTCACAAAGCAGACCTAATCGACCTTTACCTGCTCTTTCAACCCTTAAGTAATTACCGATACAATCATACAACAGAGGTTAAACCTGTAAGCTCCGACCCTATGCAGAATTCTTAAAGTTGATCCTTGTCTAGGGTGAGTAGGTTTACTAGTGGATGACGTATATCAATGGTTGCTGCACCCATTCTCCCCAGACCACTCCACGATTCTTCACTCTCTCCTCAAACCCTTATGGCAACGCTTCTTGGATTGTCTCTGCGCCTTTTTGGTGGTTTTACCGCTACAAGAAACGGTAAACCAGTGAGCTCCATTCCTAAACAGAGTTCTTGAAATTGATTCGACATCCCAATGCATAATATATTACCGAGCCCGATTCGAACCGACTCAGCCAGTGACTCCATCTATCTTCAAGTGCTTTACTGTTGTCTGGCTCTGGAAGCATTGGACCTGTCAAAAGAACCTTCTTATGGTATTGACTCTATGTTATTTCGCCATTTCTGGAACCCAATAAGAAAAATCGAAAAAGATCAGGTCTGGTCCCAAAGCACGAACTGCTGCTTCGACCTGATCGCGTGTGAGATCCAACGAGAAGGGGACATCTCCGAGGCGGTCTCGGTGCCAGCAGGGAGGCCATCCACATGAGGAATAGTAAGTGGGGGAAAGACGATGCTGTCTGGGAACAGATTTTGATGTTCCAATTGTTTCTGAGCTTTCTTAGGCAGCAAGAAAGTGTCTTTATGACCATTCTCATCTAACTTGTTGGCTAGATGCAAGAACGGAATCATATGACCAAAAGCGAACCACGGGAACATAAAAGCGTGAAACTTTTCACCCATTTTTCTTTCCTAAATTGTCGAAACAAGCCAAAGAAAAAAAAAAAAAGAGTTCAAAGAGAGCCAAAAGAATAAATTTTTGTTGCGTTTCAACTTTCAAATCATATGCACCTTTGCTTTTTTATTTATCCTTTTTTTGCTATATTTATAAAAAAAGTGTGATCAAGATTTCTTTTCTTTGTCAATTTTCTTTTAATTTTAGTGCGATGAAGCGTCGGTCCTTAACTAGTTCGGGATAAATTGTGTGAGGCCGGCTATATAGAGAAAATACCAATATTTATGAGAAAATGAAAGGTAGAATGTCAGAAGTAGCGTTGTATATTTGTCAACGTTTCAGTATCAAAGGCAATAATATGTGAAACGTGGACAATAGTCAATAGAGCTCCGCGTGGCCACAACTAATAACAACAATAATATATGAAAAAATTGTATAACAGTTTATAGAAATATCCATTTTATTTAAAAGAAAGAAAGAAAAAAAAAAACTTTCTTTTTCATCGATTCACCATCGACTTAACTTTCCGGCGGTTTTCTTATCCGTTTACTGCAGGTTTTACTCTCCAGTTGTGGTACCGGTCTTCTATATTTAGTGGATCACAGAAAATGGCGAAAGATCTTTAGGAAGCTATGCAAAACCTCAACCTTGGATTGGAAAGATCCCCTATGAAGATGTCTATGAAAGCTATGAGATTCCGGGAAGTCAATAATCGCTTAAGCTTGGTTGTAAAATGTTTAAATCCCCAACATCAGAAACCAATTGGAATGAAAGGTGCTCTTCCAAAAACTTGGAAATTAGAAGGACGAGTAACAAGTAGGATTAATGATGATGGTACAGTCCAATTCTTTTTTAAAGCAGAGCATCATTTACTAACGGTCCTAGAAAATGGTCCATGGCACTATAATCTTTGGATGGTAGCAGTCGATCGATGGACAAGGCGTAGTTTATCAACTTTCTTAACTGAAATCTCGTTTTGGGTGAAAATCCTCAATATACCAGAAGATTTCAGGTCTGAAGCGGTTGTTTGTGAAGTAGAAGGTGTTTTAGGTCATATTGATGAAGTCAGATTCAATGAACCTACTGCGGAATCTGATGGGGAGGTGTGGGCTCATGTAAGCATGAATATCAATACTAGGTTGATCTTCGTCAGATATATTGAGTTTGATCCTTTTCAAGCACCAATAATGATGAGATTTGTCTTCCCCAAGCTGAGAAAATTTTGCTTTCAATGTGGATCACTGCGGCATGCTGAATCAGTCTGTGATTATGCGGAGCAGGTACCACAACTAGCTGATCAAGCTATTCGGAGTGCCTTTGAACCTCTGCAAAAAGAACTTCAAGGTGATGATGAAAATATGACTGACAATGCTGATTCATCAACTCCAATTATGGGAACGATAAGAGCCATGATTCCTCCAAGACTGTGTGATGTTGATGATATGTTTATTACTCCTGATTTTATTCCTATCACCATTAAGGAGTATGGGGCTACATCCAAAGCAGATCCTAGTGGGAAACAGAAGGATTTAGCCATAGACCGTGAAGATGAAACTTCTGGAAATATCTTGCAGGAAGCTCCTATGTTGACCCAACCAATACCACAAGGTGATCCTATTCTCCAAGATCAGTCAGAAGTGTTAGGCGAATACATTCATCAAAACATCCCACAAGAAAAAGAGGTTGGTGACAAACCCACAAGGGTAATGGATAGGGGTCAGAAAAGGAAGGGGGAAGAGATTCCAACTGAGGATCAAGCCTCAACTTCAAAGCCAAGATTCCAAGATAATTATGAGATAAAGGGGAGGGTGGACACCCCGAAACCACTCCTTCCAGAATGACGATAATGCATTGGAATTGTCAGGGGCTTAAGAGGAATCCCCTGACAATTCCATATCTAAAAGATATCAGGAAAACCTACAAGCCTGATATCTTATTCCTCATAGAAACCAAAAATGGTTATAAGTATGTAAATACTTTAGGGTAGGATCTAGGCTTTCCTTATAGTTATATATTTCCTTCTGATGGGCTTAGAGGAGGGATGGCTATTTTTTGGAGCGACAAAGTGCAAATTGATTTTTTGGACTCACCTTCTCTGAACTATACAGATATGTACATATCAGAAGCAGGTTCTCCAACCTTTTGTCTTACGTATGTATATGGGGATCCTGATCCAAAACAACGCAGTAGTATGTGGGATAAGATGTCTTTTTGGGCTGATCTGTATAAAAGCAAGCTGAGGATGGTGCTAGGTGATTTTAATGATATCAAGAGTAATGAGGAGAAGTTAGGAGGTCCTCGAAGACCTGAAACATCGTTTAAAAATTTCAGAAGAATGGTATCCACTTCTGGTCTCCATGAGCTAAAAACGATTGGAGGAAAGTTCACTTGGCTGGGGAATCGCCACTCCTATGAAATCCAATCGCGTATTGACAGAGCATTAGCCTCAGCTGACTGGCAAGAGGCTTTTCCTGAAGCTTATGCTCAACTACTCGAGTAGATAGGATCTGATCATAGGCCTTTATTGGTTCATACTGCTAAAGAAAAAAGGCAAGGTTTCCCTTTGTTCAGATATGATAATAGCTGGAGATTCAATAAGGAGATTAAACAAGAGTTATTGAAGACATGGAACAACACGTGTTCTAATCTTCCGGCAGATCAATTTCATGAAGCTTTAATGCGATGCAGAGCTTGCCTTTCGAGATGGAAGTCGCAAAACGCTAACAACTCTGCAAAGAAAATTCAGGAGTTGAAGATCCAGCTCCAAGAACAGTATAATTGTCATCCTCTGGATTTTCTTAAGATCAATAATTTGAAATCTGTCGTAACCAATGAATACAGATTGGAGGAAGAATATTGGAGAACAAAAAGCAGAGTTCAATGGCTTCAAGCTGGGGATAGAAACACAAATTTTTTTCATGCTAAAATAAAACAGAGGCGAAACTACAACATAATCACTGCAATAACGGATGCAAATGGCATTGCCTGGACATTTGAACAAGGTATTCAACAAGTCATTATATATTATTTTGCATCCTTGTATAGATCGCAGAATAAAGGCAACATGGACAAAGTGATACAATATATAAAGCCTCGTGTCTCAAGTGAAATGAATTAGGATTTAACTAAACCTGTTACAGAGGAGAAGCTTCATCAAGATGTTCATAGTATGACAAGAGACAAAGCTCCAGGACCTGATGGGTTTAATCCTGGCTTTTATCAAGATCATTGGTCCTCAATTCATGCAAGTGTGTTTAACTTCGCTAAGTTGTTTTTTAACGATTATCAAATGGATCCGAGGATAAATAGTACTCATATCTGTTTAATTCCAAAACTCGATCAACCTTGCGAAGTTAAGGACTATAGACCCATCAGTCTTGCCAATGTTGCCTATAAAATTTTATCGAAAGTTTTAGCTGATCGACTTAAACCGTGGCTGAACACCATTATATCTGCAAATCAGTGTGCTTTTATTCCTGGTAGATTGATAACAAATAACATTCTAATTGCTCATGAACTTCTGCACTCTTTTCATACTAAAAATAGAGTTTACCACAAAGTTACACATCAGTAAAGCTTTTGATAAAGTTGAATGGTCTTTTGTTGAGGCAGTTATGAAGAAAATGGGTTTTTTTCAGAAGTTTGGTGTAACTGGATTATGAAGTGCCTCACTACAGTATCGTATTTTGTTCTTATTAATGGCCAGACAACTGGTCTCATAAAGCCACAGAGAGGTCTGCGCCAAGGTGATCCTATCTCACCATACCTCTATTTGTTATGCACGGAAGCTTTATCTGCTTTAATTCAGGAAAACATTCGTTTGGGAAAACTTCATGGGTTTAAAGCCAGCAGAAATGGCCCACCTATTTCACATATACTTTTTGCAGATGATTCATTGCTTTTCTGCAAAGCTACAGAGGAGGAATGTAAAACCCTGCTGGAAATTCTCAATCAATATGAGCAAGCATCAGGTCAGGCTGTAAATTTTCAGAAATCTGCTATAACATTTAGTAAAAGTTTTGACTGGAATAAAAAAAAAAAAAAGAATTTTGTCACATGTTGAAGATTCACAAAACGCAAGGTTTTGGGAGATATTTTGGCCTACCTGAATTCATTGGAAGAAACAAGACTAATGCTCTTTCTTACTTAGCACAGAGAATAGAGCAAAAAATGGATAATTGGTATACTAAACTTCTCTCCCCTGCAGGAAAAGAGGTGCTACTTAAATCAATTGTCATAGCCATCCCTACTTATAGCATGTCTTGCTTCCTCCTTCCCTCAAGAATAATTGATCAGATTACAAAAGCTATGAGACCGTTTTTGGTGATCAACTAATAAGGACAAGTATAAGATCCCTTGGGTGGCTTGGCAAAAAATTGGTGACTCGAAAAAGGATGGAGGATTAGCAATCAGAGATTTGAAAGATTTTAATATTGCTCTTCTAGCTAAGCAGAGCTGGAGAATCCTCCAACAGCCGACTTCGCTTATGGCAAGAGTATTTAAGGCAAAATACTTTCCAAAGACAAGCCTCCTGAAAGCAACAGCCAAAACAAACTCGAGCTATGCTTGGAAAAGCATTATTCATGGTACACAACTTATTTCTCATGGCCTAAAATACATTGTTGGAAACAGAGCACAAATCGAAGTATGGAATGATAATTGGCTCCCTCTAAATCCACCAAAACCGCTATCTGAACCAGGCGCATACATGTTTCCCCACTTGAAAGTTAGTGACTTACTTTACCAGGGTAATTGGAATGAGGAGCTTCTTCATTGCATCATGAATCAGGAAGATGCGTCTCACATCAGAAACATTCGTCCTACTATTACAAGATCTCCTGATGTCATCAGTTGGATGCATACAAAAGATGGTGTATACACAGTTAAATCTGGATACCATCTTCAGCATAAGCTCTCTCACGATGCTTCCCTCCTGGTAAATTCTGTTCAAAATCACATAGCTTCCAACACGTTTTCAAAGATATGGAACCAACAGGTTCCACAAAAAATAAAGCACTTCTGGTGGAAATGTCTTCATAATGCTTTGCCTACTGCAGAAAATCTTAAGAAGAGAAGAATACTAAGAGATGATAACTGTCAAAGATGTGTTGAAGCTATAGAAAGTACTAACCACCTGCTTTTCCAGTGTAGAGTAAGTCAAGAAATCTGGAGTCTTTCCCTTGGATCTTTTCACTCAGGTACATCCCCATTCTCGAACTCAGTCCATCAGAACGTAGATTTCTTGCTTAGTTTTAATAACCACCAAAGAAAGGATGTAAGCATTTCCCCTTTCATTGGCTGGCATATATGGAAAGCAAGAAATGATCTTCTTTTCAAGAATAAAAAGCTATCGATTCCAGACATTATCAATAAGGCTTTTATGGATTTACAACAGTGGAAAGATAGTTTATTATCTAATCAAGAAAAAACAGAGACGGGGAAATCTCAAAAGGGAGAAAAACAGGTATTCACAAAATCTGTAAGCAAAGGAGAGCTTAATTTGAAGGCCAATGAGTACTATTGTTTTGTCGATGGATCATGGGTTTCTCCTACTGAAATTGCAGGAATTGGCTGGGTTCTTTATACCGCAAATCATAAAGTTTTTCTTCAAGGTAGTGCATCTATTAACCCAACGAATACACCCCTTGAAGTTGAAGCTGAAGCATTAAGGTCAGCAGTTTCTCATGTCGTAAGACTTGGGTACAACAATGTGAAGTTTTGCGGGGATGCATCCACTTTATTTCAAAAGCTTGGGTATGTTATGGAAAAAGAGCAGAAGTGCCAGAATGAACACTCTTTTCTTGCCACTTATCTGCAGGATATTATGTATCTTAGTCACACTTATGCCAATATTTCTTTTGTTAAAATATCTTGTAATGTAAACACAACTGCGGATAAGTTAGCAAAGGAAGCTAGAATAGCTAAGTCCGGTTATGTAATATCGTGGTTGTAAATTACTGTGTTATCAAATAAAAACTTGTTGCCGACAAAAAAAAAGAAGAAATATCCATTTTATTTTTTGTCGGCCTTAATATGGAAATATGCATTTTTCCCGTCTAATTCAGAGAATAATTTTTCAATGTTTTTAAATCCGGACCGGAAGTCTAACCGCGATCCGGTAGACATTCTGGTCCAGATTACCTCTAAAAACCAGACAACTAAAAACCCGTAAAAAATTAGAAAATTCCGTTAAAAACCCGTGAATCGGTGGGTTGGACCAACGGGTCAGTATCAAATAATATAAAATTATTTCAAACTAAAACCAAATTAAAATTAAATGTTGTTATTTATAGAAAAATCACTTAGTTATTTTATCTAATCATTTAAAAGTTTAATTTTAGTTGTTTAGTACTTCATTATGTATAATTTGTTCATATATTTATAGAAAAATCACTTAGTTATTTTATCTAATCATTTAAAAGTTTAATTTTAGTTGTTTAGTACTTCATTATGTATAATTTGTTCATATATTTATAGAAAAATCACTTAGTTATTTTATCTAATCATTTAAAAGTTTAATTTTAGTTGTTTAGTACTTCATTATGTATAATTTGTTCATATATTTATAGAAAAATCACTTAGTTATTTTATCTAATCATTTAAAAGTTTAATTTTAGTTGTTTAGTACTTCATTATGTATAATTTGTTCATATATTTATAGAAAAATCACTTAGTTATTTTATCTAATCATTTAAAAGTTTAATTTTAGTTGTTTAGTACTTCATTATGTATAATTTGTTCATATATTTATAGAAAAATAGATGTTATATTTATAAAATTTAAACAAACCAGTAAACTAATTGATCCTACTTCCAATTCATTTTTTGGTCCGGTTTTAAAAACATTGGTCTACATTTAGCATTTTACTAAAAAAGTCGTTGTCAAGGTTTATTAAAAAATCTCAATCTGCCTCACTGACTTCTAAGCTTTATCGAAGGTCTCCTTCCTTGTGCGCAGTGTGTAGAGATAAATTTAATTAAATGTTTTGTTAAGTTTGATTAATGGTGGCACTAATTCCATCGAAAGATTTATATGTTTAGTTATTAGTGAAATATCTCTTCATCTATGCTTTGATATATGTACTGTATGATCAGAGCCATTCCACAATATATTGGGGCCAGAAGTCCAAAACAATATTAAGAGCGATTTTTAGTGGATCAAAGAAAAAGAAATTAATAAAACTGGTGATGTAAGGGATGATAAAATACATATACGTTTCCGGGCAGCAAGCTTTAGTGTTACGTATTAGTGTATTACGGAATATATAGAGTGTAGAATTAGCATAGAAACTGAAATTTGAGAGATTAGAACTTCAAAAGTCCATGCATATAACGTCATTTTGGCAAACCAAGTTTCTTTAAAAAAGTGTTTTATTCATGTTCTTTCTCTTCTAGACTAGTTTCTGTAGTGCTTCTATAAACTTATTGACATAACCATTCATTAGCCCAGTACTAACCAGAGACTCTTTCCATTTGGCGTGGTTTCTCCTTACTAGGTAACCAAGCTCACTGTCTTTATCCATCACAGACCTAATCGAACCGCTCAAACTCTCCTTCGAAAACCATCCTGAATCCTCTCTTTTTACCTCCACCGAGACCTCGAGTTCCTCGCTCATCAGTCTAGTGTTAAATATTTGTTCACCTAAATGTGGAATGAAAACTGTTTGGCAGTCATTCACTAGAGCCTCCCACATTGACCCAAAACCGCAATGACTCACAAAGCAGCCTATTGATGGATGAGCCAATATCAATGGTTGCTGTACCCATCCTCCCCAAACCACTCCACGCCCCTTAACCCTCTCTTCGAACCCGTTTGGTAAGGCTTCTTGGATTGTCGAGGAGCCTTTTGGTGGCTTTACCGCTACAAGAAATGGTAAACCTGTCAGTTCCATTCCTAAA
This sequence comes from Camelina sativa, assembly GCF_000633955.1. Lineage (NCBI taxonomy): Eukaryota > Viridiplantae > Streptophyta > Magnoliopsida > Brassicales > Brassicaceae > Camelina > Camelina sativa. The sequence goes on from NC_025695.1 coordinate 41,816,963, forward strand.
CAAAGTTCTTGGAATTGATCCTTTTCAAGAATGATTTGGCTGCCCAATGCACAATATACTACTGATCCTGGTTCAAACCGGCTCAACCACTGCCTCCATTGATCTTCAAGTGGTTTACTATTGTACGGCTCAGGAAGCATTGGACCGGTCAAGAGAACCTCTCTTTGAAATTGGCTTTGGATGAAATCGCAGAATTTTCCTTCCATCTCTCGACAAGTCCTTATAGAAATGACATCGCAGTTTTTAAGTCCTATCATGATCCGTTCGTAAAACGTAGTATTATCTCCAAACGGATGTGAGAGGAAGGAGAAGCAGTTCGTTTCTTGTCTCCGAAGCAACACCTTAGACGAAGGATAACCAGGGGGAGGAACAGCCAAATCATCCGGACTACGACCAGGGACAAACGAGATAGCTACACATGCTGCGGATATGGTTATAAAATTCACACTCTTGGCTCCACACTCTCTAGCTATTTCCGGAATCCAATGAGCAAAATCGAAGAAAATAAGATCCGGTTTACCTATAGAAACCGCTTCTTCGACCTGATTGCGTGTCTGATCCATAGCCGAGGCGAGAAAACTCCCTGAAGAGATCGGTATATCCGAGGTTGTCTCGGCGCCAGCAGGGAGGCCATCTACGGATGGGATGGTAAGAGTGTGAAAGACAATGCAGTCTGGGAAGATATTGAGAGGTTTAAGTTGCTTCAGCGCTTTCTTGGGAAGCAAGAAAGTGATTTTGTGCCCTTTCTCAGCTAGTTTGTTAGCCAGATGCAAAAATGCAGTCATGTGACCAAAACCGAACCATGGGAACATAAAAGCATGAAACTTTGACTCCATTTATATGTTTATGTTCCTTAGTTTTTTCTTCTAATCTTGTTCTTAAGGTTCTTGTGCTTCTACTGATGAGATTTTAGTTATGACCTGAAGTTTAGGAGAGTACTGGTATGAATTGAATGATTCAAGTTTGTTACGAATATTCCTAAATTTAAGTTTTGATTAATAATCTATATTTCCTTTTGGTATTTAATTTACGGAAATTATTCCCTAACCTATGTTATAGTTAAAAAAATGTTACCTGCAGCAAATAAATAAAAATACCATTAGCTTCCGGAAGCTAAAAATATTCCCTAATCTTATGAAAATTGCAAAGATCGTGACACTCAAGGTAGTTAATGTATTTATAAATTGCTATGATCGTGACCTCTAGCATATTTATAAATTAGTATATAATTACTATGTCTTGTGTGAAAAGCATGCAGACTAGGGTTAATAATTAATGATAGAACTCCGCAAGTTCAATCAAACCCAAACCAAATCCATTTATTATAACATAGTAAATAACGAAATCAATTCATGACTTCACAAGTTCAATCAAACTCTGTTCAAACTTATCAATATAACCATCAGCAAAACCAGACTCAGCCAAAACACATCTCCACTTGTCATGATTCTTCCTCACTTTCTCACCGACCTCACTACCTTCCTCCATCACACTCTTCACAGCATTCTCGAGGCTCCGCCGCGAGAACCACCCATTCTCTTCCCTCTCCACCTCAACCGCCACCTCCATCTCCTCCGTCATCAGCCTCGCGTTCAATATCTGTTCTCCGTGCTGCGGAACCAAAACGATCTGACAATCACTCATCAAAGACTCCCACATCGAACCAAACCCGCAGTGGCTAACAAAACAACCCACTGAAGGATGGTCTAACACCAACGGTTGCTGAATCCAACCTCCGAACACAATGCCACGTCCTTGAACCCTCTCCTCGAATCCTTCCGGTAACGCTTCCTCGACGGTTGATACACCCGTAGGAGGCTTAATTGCAATCAGAAACGGTAAACCGGTTGATTCTAGCCCTAAACAGAGTTCTTGAAACTGATCTATCTTGTCTACAACGGGTTGGCTACCGAAAGCGCAGAACACAACCGAACTAGGATTGAATTTGGTTAGCCACTCTGCCCATCGCGACTCTAAAGAGGGCTGATTAGGTTTGGATCCAGGGAGTACCGGTCCAGTTAGGTAAACCGGTTTGTTGTATTGGCTACTAATGTAATCGCAGAATTTGCCTTCCGTCTCACGACAAGTCCTTATAGCTATCGCGTCGCAGTTTCTCATCGTGGTAACTTTCACGTCAAAGAAACAAGCAGTCCCCTCACGCTTCCTCCACATGAAGTTTAGGGTTTTTGCTTCATGCGCACGCAAGACTACTTTCGAAGACGGGTAACCTAGAGGGGTCTTAGCTAACTCCTCCCCTGACATTTCCTTCCCGTCAATGACTTCACGCTCAGCGGCAGGGACGAGAGACAGCGCGATTGCCGCAGCACTCACTATGTTGAAGCAAACAGTTTTAGCACCCACTGGTTTAGCAACTTCCGGTATCCAATGGGCAGTATCGAAGAAAACCAAGTCAGGCTTGATTTTATGGAAAATGGTCTCGACCTCTGGCCGGGTTTGGTTCATTGCAACTCTAAGCAGATAAGTCAATAAGTAGGGGACGTCAGAGTTGGTTTCGGCACCGGGAGGGAGCCCTTTGACCTGAGGGATGGCGATGGTGTGGAAAGTGATGAGATTCGGGAACAGATTAAGAGGTTCGAGTTGGGTTAGTGCTTTCTTGGGAAGCAAGAAAACAATCTTGTGACCTTTCTCTGCGAGCTTGTTGGAGAGGTGGAGAAAAGGAGTCATATGACCAAAGGCTAGCCATGGATACATCACAATGCTCATGCTTGACGAACCATTTGATCCAAAATCACCCATATTCTTCTTTGGGTTCTGTCTTGTACTATTCTTTAATTACCGGAAATATTGTTTGTTAGTCTTTTTCCTTCTTTTGTTTAATTTCTGAGATGTGTCTTTTGGAAGTATAAAAAGGCACAAACCCGTTAAACGGATTGGTGAGTGTGGCTCGTGGTGAATAGTGTGTCGCTATTTGGGGAACCAAATGACCGGGCAAGTGTAACCTCCCGTGTAAGTGCAACTGTGCAACACGTGATGGTATCGTAACATGCATCAACAAAAAGAGTAATAGACAAAACCGGATATCATGTGGTCAGTCATGGGCCTGCATGAATCAGCCACCAATTATTGATAGATCATATTTAAATTCGTTACCTTTACTAATCCCACAGTCAACGTCAGGACTTGAGTTACATTTGCAAAGTATAACACTTCAGGTGTTTTAAACGGACGATTAATTCTACGAGTGTAACTCTTGGAATAAATTTAACGTTTTCTTTCCACGTATTAACCATATAAATAGTTTGTTTCATGCTTGTAATGATCCTCAAACCATCCCAATTAAACAATCGACTCTTTTTTTATTAAAAACATAAACATAAAATATCACAATAGCTACCATGGAAGGTAAGATCTAAGCGCTTCTCTCCACGATTCTTGTAGTGGCTTTGTGTGCCACTACTTTAGTGAGGCCGGGCCTTGCTCAACTCCATATTATTCCTGGGTTTCTTCTCCCGACTCCCCAATTGATCTCACAAAATGTTGGTCGTCGATTCCTAGCATTCAAGGTTGCGAAATCGAAATCTTCAAATCGGCTTTAACTGGTAAGTTTGAAAATGTTGGACGGACATGCTGCAAGGCGTTTACCGAAATCGATGCAAAGTGTTGGCCCAAAATGTTTCCATTGAATCCTTTCTTCCCTCCTCTTCTTAAGGATGGTTGCTCTCGCATCAATGCAGCTGCTCCCACACTTGCAACATCTAATAAACTCTCTAATGTTCCTGGATTGTCTCTTTCTGGTTCTCCGGTTGATATCACAAAATGCTGGTCATCACTCTCTAGTGTCGAAGGTTGTGTAGCTGAGATATTCAAATCAGTATTCACAGGAAAGTTTGGTAATGTTGGACATATGTGTTGCAAAGCGTTTTCGGATGTAGACTCAAAGTGTTGGCCACATATGTTTCCGCTAAATCCGTTCTTCCCTCCTCTTCTCAAAGATAGTTGCTCTCGCATCGAAGCAACTGCTCCTACACACAAGTGAAGTAGCTATGGGACCATCATTCGTAAAAAAAAAGAAAAAAATAGGTTCATTATATAGCTTACTAGAAAAAGTCCCATGCAATGTTAAAATGAACGTAATAAAATATGGTTAGTTATTTTTAAATATATTCAATAATAATTAACATTAATATTAGAATAGAATATATTAACTCTAAACAAAAAATCTATTATACTTTATGAATAATTATCTATAATTAAATTTTCGTATTAAAATTTATCTAGTATATCAAAAGAAACAAAGTACAGTATTGATACACAAAATAAGCATTCTAAACAACATTTACTTTTGCCCAAAAAAAATATCATTTACTAATTTCAAAACGTAAAGAAGATACGAAATACCTTGTGTCTCTTCTAGAAGAGGATGAGTCATGTCATGTGCCTTACACCTTATTCATCTAGTTTTTTCATATATGCTCTAAAACTTTGACTTTACTTATTCATTTCAAAATCTACAAAAGTCACATAAAAGAAAAAAAGTTAAGATATTTAAGTTATATAAAAATTGATATTACAAAATTTTAAAATTTATGTGAGAGGTAGAATATGATGTTTGATGAGAATTTGTCTTCCGATTTGTAGAAAAATTTGTGGTATCAATATATCATTAGTATCATGGGAGGTTTTCAGTTTTTTTTTTGGGTCAAACATCATGGGAGCTAGTTATGGTTACATTTCAAAGAATAAATATGCCATACATTTTCTTTGTGTTTTTTTTTCTTCTCATTTTTTGTAAAATAGAAATTGTATGGAATTAATACATTAAAGTGTATTAATATGTTGATAGTTTTTTTAAAATTTGTTTGACAAACATCGTGGTAGTTACATTTTAAAGAATTAATATTAAATAAATTGTGATAATTATTATTATTATTATTAATGAAAAACAAAATATCATTATTGTTTAATATCTTGAAATTATATAAGAATAAAATTGTCTTTAGTTTTAAAATTATAAAACAAATATTTTATTTTTGAATTACTGAAAAATTATTGAAAATTACAATGTTATGGTAATTATACACGATATTGATAAATGATACCTCATAAGTAATATATTTACTTACAAAATATGCTGTCCAATTGTAACTCCCGCAAACCAAATGGACGGCTGTAGGGTGGGTGTCGATTAACACCATAGGTGTGTCGGTCGACACCAACAATTTCTGGTTCGGTTGATTCAGTTTATATCGTCAGTTTGAAACTGTTTGGAATTTGGGAAAGACATCGTGGTATTTAAGGAGAAGGTCAACTTTGGGAGTTTGTTTAGCCTCCTTGTCGTTCTAGAGAGAATAGGAGAGAAAAGGAGAAAGTCCCTGAATGATTCTTGAGAGTTCCTGAAGGTTCTTCTGAAGGTTTTTAGGCTTGTATTGGTGTGTTCTGAGCGCTAGAAGGGAGATCTGAACGTGGAGTGACGTTTGGATCTTGATGTTCTTCGTTATTTTCTTTCTAAATCAAGGTGAGTGTGTGACCATGGCTTATTTAAGCGATTGGATGTGTGTTTTGTGTGTGTTTTTGGTGTTTGATTGCTTGTTTGTCTATTTGTGCGTGGTTGTCGTGGTGGTTGTGGCATGTTGAGGTCGGATTCGGTGTCATGGAGCCGAGAGGATTCAGAGGCGATCGTGTTCAGCGAAGCTCTGCACGACTGCATCGAGCGATGTAAAGAAAGCGTCGATCGATGCAAAGAGTGCGTCGATCGATGCAGTTAGGAATTCACGAGGTTTAGTCGATCGATACGAGGAGTGCATCGGTCGATGCAGCTAGGGATTTGGAGGTTGCATTGGTCGGCGTAAGGGGTGCGTCAGTCGATACAAAGATGTTGCATCGGTTGACGCAAAGAGTGCATTGGTCGAGGCAAGGTCCCAGAGTTACGCATATGTTCAGAATTGTTCCGTTTGCTTGTTTTCGTGCATTGATTGTGTTTGTATTTTCGTTTGTGTGTATATCTTAGTAGATTGGAAGATCGCCTCACTGAGTATTTGTGATAATACTCACACATCTCAATTGTTGTTTGTGGTGTGCAGGTATGTCACATGGAATCATGGCGATAAGGAGGAGGATGATCTAGAGTCTCGGTTATTGTGTTGTGGTTATGTTTATATGTTGTTGGAACTTTGTATAAATGTATGCTAGGTTGTTGGATAGAATGGTTAGGAATGATATCGTGTTGATATTTTACTGGAGTTGGTTATGAGTTATGTTTCCGTTGTGCATGTTATTGGATATTGGTTTATTATTGGTGCTATGGTTGGTTAGTAATGTTTATGTGGTTGGTTTAATTAAGTAGTATGGGATGCTTGATTGATACAAAAAAAACATGGGTCGTGTTGTTTAACCAATAAAACATAAATTATATTGCAATTAATACATCAAAGTGTATTAAAATGATGAGTGTGTTATGAATAATAGATTGATGTCCATTATAAGGCCCATCTTCTAGAAGTTTCTAGAATTACTTATAAACTAGGTTTACTTTGTCATCAAGCAAAACCCTCTCTTTGTACTGCTATATAAAGGACCTTTCATTCATTGGAATAAGACACCAATAGCTTCCTCCTCTTATATCTATCTATAACACGTTATCAGCACACTCTTTGAAGCTAAAAGTCATGTCAAAACTTACGAGCCTTGAATTTGGAGCTTTTGACATCAGTGGAGACAACTACTTGGCATGGGCAGTAGATGCTGAAATTTATTTAGATTCAAAGGATCTCCTTGACACCATCAAAGAAGAAATCAAACTCAAATCAAGGACAAGTCCAAAGCTATGATTTTCCTTCGTCATCACCTCCATGAGGATCTCAAGAATGAATACTTGAGTGTGAAAGACCCACAAATCCTTTGGAATGATCTAAAGGAAAGGTATGATCATCAAAAGACTATGATTTTACCTAAGGCTCACTATGATTGGACTCACCTGAAATTACAAGACTTCAAGTCTGTAAGTGAGTACAACTCAGCTTTGTTCAAAATAACTTCCAAATTGGAATTATGTGGAGAGAAAGTTATGGATGCAGATAAGTTGGAGAAGCCATTTTCCACTTTTCATGCTAATAACATTGTCATGCATACACAGGACCGTGAGAAGGGATTCATGAAGTATTCCCAACTCATTTCTTGTCTCCTTTTGGCTGAGAAACAAAACAATCTGTTGTTGAAAAATCATGGACTACGCCCATTTGGTCCTGCTCCATTCCCTGAAGAGAATGTGACATCCTATGATAAGACCAATAATAATGGTCAAGGTCGTGGTCGTGGACGTGGATACGGTCAAGGCTGTGGCCGTGGGGTTCAGTTTAAGAACCACTCTCACCAGAAGTGGGAAAACAAAGGTGGTAACAAACAAGAAAAATCAACATATCCGAATATATGTTACTGTAGTGGAGAAAAACTGAGCTAGATTTATTCAACCTTGTCTCTTATTTTATTGTCTTTGGCTTTTAGTTATTTGGATTTCAGATTTATTTTTATTATATGCATTTATGTATATTGAGACATGGTTAAAGTTGATTTATTAAGATATTTATTTATTTATGAATTTCTATTTATATTTTAATTAAGTAATACTTATATCAGATTAATTTATTTTTGTTTATTTATTTGAAGAACAATGAATGGTGGAGATTTATGCTTGGCCGACAATGCAACTAGTCATACCATTTTAGAAAATAGGAGTTATTTCTCCTCTTTAACAATGAAAGAAGCAAGTGTAAGTACCGTAACTGGTAGTGCAAAGATAATTGAATGCTCTAGAATAGCTAATGTATCATTGCCTATGGGAACACAATTAAAAATTGTTGATGCATTATACTCTCCTAAGTCTCAAAGAAACTTATTAAGTTTTTAAAGATATCCGCAGAAATGGATACCATATTGAGACAATGAGCAAAGGTAGCATTGAATACCTTCAAATCACATATTGTGGAAAGACTGCCTGCATTTTCCACTGGGCTTTACTATACTACAATTAATATAATTGAAGCAAATGCTATAGTAACTAGAAGTCCACAAAATATTTAAAAGTTTGGCATGAACAGTTAGGTCACCCCATCACAACAATGATGCAAAAGATAATAACGAATTCATGTGGTCATTCATTGAAAAACCCGAAGATTATTCCTAATGATTTTTCATGTATTGTTTGTTCACAAGGCAAGTTGATTATACGACCTTCGCCAGCAAAGATAAATTTTGAACAAGTTAATTTTCAGGAACGCATACAAGGAGATATATGTGAGCTGATTCACCCATCATGTGGAACCTTTAGGTACTTTATGGTCTTAATTGACGCATCTAGTCGATGGTCACATGTATCCTTGTTATCAACTCGAAACCTAGCATTTGCAAGATTACTTGCCCAGTTGGTTACCCTACGAGCACACTTTCCAGATTTTCCTTTGAAGACAATCCGTCTTGATAATGCTGGTGAATTCACATCTCAAGCTTTTAATGACTATTGAATGTCTATTGGGATAAGTGTTGAACATCTTGTAGCACATGTTCACACACAAAATTGCTTAGTAGAATCACTAATCAAGCGTCTTCAGCTGATTGCTAGACCATTACTAATGAAATCAAAACTCCCTATATCTGCTTGGGGACATGCTATATTACATGCGGCAGAACTGATTAACATCATACCAACAAGTCATCATAAGTTCTCCCCACTACAATTAGTTCTGGGTCAGGAACCAAATATTTTCCATCTTAAATTTTTTAGATGTGTTGTATATGTTCCAATTGCTCCACCACAACAAACTAAGATGGGACTTCAAAAGAGGTTGGGAAATATGTTGGATTTGATTCTCCATCAATAATAAAGTATCTAGAGCCATCCACAGAGGATTTATTCAAGGCTCAATTCGCAGACTGTCATTTTAATGAGTCTGTTTTTCCAACATCAGGGGGAGAAAATAAACAGCTGGAAAAATATATAAATTGGAATCAATTGTCATTGGTTTATCTTGATCCTCAGACTAAAGAGCATGAATTAAAAATCCAAAAGATAATTCATTTACATAGTTTAGCAAATCAATTGCTAGACACGTTTACTGGCCCAAAAAGTGTAATCAAATCATATATACCAACTATAAATGCTCCAATAAAAATAAATATCCCAGAAGGACAAAATCAAACTGCTAATGAGTCTAAGACACATTTTAAAGTATGAGATTATGAAAAGTTTATTTTATTATATAAAAATAATGATATACACAGAAAATGTTAGTTGAATAAAAAGAATTATAGAATTTACAAACTTATGTGAGGTTTGAGATATGAGGGTTATTGAGATGTGTGTCTTTCTTCTTATAAGGAAAATTGGAGTTAGAAGCCTATTATAAATTCATTATTTAATTGGGTAGTTAATGCACTAATCCTTATATCAATTTATATTTGTAAAGAGTTACATAAGCTATATGAGAGTTATAAAATGTAATAAATATGTGAAGTGATCTTAGTGCAGTGGCAGGAGGTAAGTCCATTTGTAGAAGGCACAGTCACACCAGGGATCGAGTCCCGCTTCCTACGAATGTAGGAATTTGGCTAATGGGCCGGCCAGTTGTGGCCCAATGGTTGACAAAAAAAAATGTAATAAATACATATTAATAGATTTTAATATTTATTATGTTTCTAATTGTTATTTGTCATTTATTACAATATTAATAATACTATAGAAGATACAAAAGTGTCAACATATGACATAACTAAATAATTTCAATAAAATGAAATTTAGTACCTTAGAGATGTATATGATTATTAATATGAGAGTTACAATATATGTAATAGAATTTGAAATTTAGTAAAATATCTGAGAAGGTTCACCAAAAATAAATTAATTAGTTGCATTAAGTATAATTTTTTTAATTAATATAACTATAAATATATGATAGGAATTTCAAAGTAATCAAATTAATACGAGAGTTACAAAATATGTGGTAGAATATGAAATTTAATAAAATATGTGAGAAGGTTCATAAATACTTACATTTATTATTTTTTCTCAAATATAAATTTTAATGTAACTAATAATATCTGATAGGAATTTCAAACAAAACATATTATATATCTATTATAATAAAGAAATAAAGGAAAAGAGAAATAAAAGAGAAAATTATTATTTTAGACAATATGCTACACAAATTAAAAAATATGTTGAACATCTTGTAATGTATAATATCAAATTATATTTTGTTGTAAATACAAATATAAATAAAATAATGTATGTCATATAAAGTTAATTGAAAAAATATACTAAAAATATTAAAGAAAAACTGACACATATTGCAAGAAGAGAGTGTCAAATGGCAACTTCTTAGAAAAAAAAAATTCATTATTTTGGACAATATACTACACAAATTAAAAAAAACATCTTATAATGTATAATATCAAATTAGATTTTGTCTTAAATATAAATATAAATAAAATAATGTATGTCATATAAAATTAATTGAAAAATACACTAAATATATGAAAGAGAAAATAACACATGTTACAAGAAAATAGTGTCAAATGGCAACTTCTTAGAGCTTGTCAAAAGAGAACATTACTTTATTATATAAGATTAGAGAAAAACTTAAAGAAATAGTAAGATTTATCACTATATGCTTCTCTTTTACATAACTCCTATTTATAGTGGGAGGAGACAAAGACAAGTATAGAAAGGTTGGTAACAATTGGTCAACAAGTGTTACATGCATTTTATTAGGAGAGTCTGTTGTTGTGATGGACTGAATGAAGAGGAACATTTGTTGCGATGGATATTCACATTAATTTTATAACACATGTAAACTTTTTATCTCTGTTTTACAAAATGGAAAATTTATAAATCAATAATTGGTACAAAATTTTCTTCCATTTTCATATTAAAGAAATACAAGAACTTTTAGGAGTGTGTTATTCAACTAAGGAATTTAGGAGTGGAGTATTAAATTAAGGCATTTTAAGGAAGAGATTTTAGAAGTGGTTTCTCTTATTATATATATTGCATCGAAAACACAAAAATATACCTATTCTTCTACTTATTATAAAATTTTTATCAAGATGAACTATAACAGAGATCCATTAGATCCGGCTATGATCATAACAAAGAAGTTATCAAAGACCGATGTTGTTCGTAATGTGGTATTACCGAAAGCACAAGTGGAGTCTGTCCTCACGAGGATGAAAATAAATGTTTTGCAAAACGGTTTTCTAGTGGAAAAAGATGTTACAGATAAAGATTTGCTAAGCGGTGTTCAAGTGGAAGTCTATGACGTAATGGAAAACGATTCGTACAAGGTTATTTCGGGTCTGGTTGGAGTGATATGAAGCATTCGTTAGATCTCAAAGAAGACGATTTTCTGAAGCTCTACTGGGATCAATTTGAAAAGATATTCATTGTTCTCAAGTTTCAATACAGTGAATTGCAAGTAATGATTCCAGTTTAACTTGCTTGCATCAAATGACAACTTCTTAGAACTTGTCAAAAAAGAACCTTACAATATTATATAAGATATTTCCAAAATTCATCAATTTTCCCTATTCCAAATGTTGCCTTGTTGGCTGTTAGTTTTATTTTCTATAATAATAACAAATTTAAGTTTCTGGCTTAATCTCACAACTTTAATCTATAATTATAAAACTCTATATATATTACGGCTATGTTGCCTTGACGGCCAATGATAAAAGAGTACGATCTTATTCTGTAGATCCTATTCAAGCAAGGTCGCGACCAAAAAAAAAAAGAAACTCTACCAAGCAAATATATACAATTACAAAAAAACTAATGAGGTATTTAGGTATATATTTGCAAACGAAATTAACATTTTTTTTAACATCTTATTAAAAATAAAATAATAAACATTATAGTTAAGATGGGGATTATTTGCTCGTTGAATCCCATTTATCTATTCGTGGGTGATATTTCGTACTCGATGTAATGAAAATGTCTTCGTTGAATCCATGACTGACTTTTTTTTTTTAGTTTTTCCAAGACTTGCTAAATAAATGGGTTCTTAGACGTTTTAATTGTTGTTAATTATGTTTCTTGGACTAACAATATACTTTTAAAAAAGAAAACAAACCAAAAGACCCTAATTTTGATTGCATTAACGCTAGAGAGCTTCTTCAGTTACTTGCTGTGCACTCTATTGTCGCAAGAAGCTGACATAAAATTTTAAAATCGTAGGTTATTGTAAAAGAGACTAAACAATATTAGTTTTTTAAATTCAAATTATTCAACTTCCTACTCATACTATACACTTCATCTGTGGTGCTTTTTGAAGAGCATGGTAATATAAATCTAACGTTACTGGTAGTAGACACACACACTGCGCTAGAGAATTACAGTTAGAACTTAGAACTAAAGATTTGATGGAGGGTTTACTTCTTTTGTTAAATAAACCTTTCGAAAAATAGGCGTATGCCACTTAGCGCAGAGAAGACACGGTATTCTTTAGTAAAAGGCGAAAGAATAGTTCGCTTTGTCTTCACTGCACGGCTCCGTGAATCATAGTAACTAGCTCTTGCGTCTTCATTTATACTCCAGTTCACTCACTGTTACTGAGTATTCCAACCGATGTGGGATAATTAATTCAGTATGAAACAAAATGTCAATGGGTTAATTTAGCCAGCCGTATATAGGGCCATAGCTCGTTTATTTGTAAGCCCATCACAAATTTGGAACAGCTAGGCGATTTCTTTGAACCGGAGATTTCATCCCAAGTCTAAACCGAATGGTTATCTGGTTAAACCGCCGGTTCTGATCTCCAACGAGCATACATAATCAGGTTTTTTGGGAACGTCGAATCACATGCTTGAATCGTTTTGATTTTGAGTGAATTTTTTTTGTCGTCTTCATTCTATAATTGATCACTATACAACAGATTGCGCCATGGAAGCTCGGAAAGGCCCTCTCTTTCTATAAACCCAGGTGCTTAATTTTATCGCTTTTCCAACTTTGAGTTCTTCTAAGTGACTCATTCGTTAACTAATCTTCATCATTTCCTCTAGTAGGCTATGAGTAGTGTTATTGGAGCATTGGTCAAGTAATAAAACATTGAAAAATGTAAGTTGATCTCGTCGCATATGACTCCTTTTCTCTAGATTTTCCTTTGAAAGGTATATAAAAAAAAGAAGCTTTCTTGTTTTAACGCAGACTTGGTGTCTTGAAATGGTAAATAGGACTATTTCTTTGTTTACTTCGTAGCTGCAAGAAAGGGTTTCCATTTTCTATTGACTTGTTGTGTATCAAACAAATTCTTGAATTGATTTATGTTGTTTTTGCTCTTTGTTCTTTTGTAAAAATCTTCATTCTTTCTCCTTAAATGGCCAACTCAATCATGTTCCTTTCATATGTCCTGAGTCTCCCTTTCGTTGTTGATTCGGTTAGCTTTAGGTTCACTAGTTTTCGTCCAGGTGATCCTGAGAATGTGGTATACCATGGAGATGCAATGCCCGATGGGGCAGTGAATTTCAACGACGTGGAATATATAGCTCGCGTTGGTTGGGTTACTTATGATGAGAAGGTGCCTATCTGGAATCCTAGAACTGGTACTACTACAGATTTCAATACCAGTTTCTCTTTTAGGATTGATACACGTAACCTTACGAGTTATGGTCATGGGATCTGCTTCTTTCTTGCTCCCGTGGGAACTCAGTTCCCTGTAAACTCTGCTGGTGGTTTCTTGGGTCTTTTTACTCGAATCGATGATTACACATCTTCGTTTCCGCTTGTTCATATCGAATTTGACTCGTTCAGTAATCAAGAATGGGATCCTACCACTGTTGGATCTCATGTGGGGATCAATACTAACTCGCTTGTTTCGTCTAACTACACATCTTGGAATGTAAGCTCACACAGCCAAGATTTTGGTCATGCAAAGATTTCTTATGCTCTGTTACTAAGAACTTGAGTGTGTCTTGGGCTTATGAATTAACCTCTGATCCTCGGGAGAGTGTTGGCATTTCTTAGATCATTGATCTTGCAAAGGTTTTACCACCACATGTTATGGTTGGTTTCTCAGCGGCTACTGGAGCAAACACAGAGGGACATAGACTTTTATCATGGGAGTTTAGCTCAAGTTTGGATATTGAGAAAGCCTCTATCAGGAAAGGACTAATAGTTGGCGTTTCGGTTTCTGGATTTGTTTTTCTGACCTCTTTGGTCATTGTTCTTGTCGTTTGGTTGCAGAAGCAAAGAAAGAGAAAAGCAAAAGAGGTACAAGACTTGGTATTGTTAAACGAAGACCTTGAACGAGAAGCAGGACCACGGAGGTTTGTTTTTAAGGATCTTTTTTTAGCAACCAACAGGTTCTCAGCCCAGAGAAAGCTGGGTGAAGGAGGCTTTGGAACAGTTTATAGAGGGTACTTGAACGAAATTGATATGATGGTTGCAGTGAAGAAATTGTCTGGTGGTTCCAAGCAGGGAAAAAAAGAGTTTGTAACTGAAGTTAAGATCATTAGCAAACTACGACATCGGAACCTGGTGCAACTCATCGGTTGGTGTAATGAAAAAGATGAGTATTTGCTGATATATAAGTTCATGCCAAATGGCAGCTTGGACACTCATCTCTTTGGGAAAAGACCCCATCTCTCATGGGACATAAGATACAAGATAGCTCTCGGTCTAGCTTCTGCGCTTCTTTATCTTCACGAGGAGGGAGACAGGTGTGTATTGCACAGGGACATCAAGGCAAGCAATATCATGTTGGACATCAATTTCAATGTAAAATTAGGTGACTTTGGGCTGGCTCGATTGATGGACCATGAACTAGGTTCCCATACAACAGGGCTAGCAGGAACATTTGGGTACATGGCTCCAGAATACGTGATGGATGGAAGGGCGAGCAAGGAATCTGATATCTATAGCTTTGGCATTGGTATACTAGAGATTGTCACGGGGAGAAAGTCTGTTGATCATTCACAAGAAAGCACTGAGAGTGAGATGAGTCTTGTGGAGAGAGTGTGGGATTTATATGGAAGACAAGAACTTGTGTCAGCCATTGATAAGAAACTTGGTGAGGATTTCGATAAGGAACAAACCGAATGTTTGTTGGTCGTGGGGTTATGGTGTGGCCATCCTGATAGAAACTCGAGGCCTTCTATAAAACAAGCGATCCAAGTACTGAACTTGGAGTCACCATTGCCTCAGCTTCCCCGAAAGATGCCCTCTGCCACGTTTCACATCTCACCTTCTTCTTCTCTCTTACTTAGCTCAAGTATAGTATCTGCCACCACGTCCTCGAGAAGTCAAGTTGCTCGGGAGCTGAAGATGAGAGATGAGGCAGATCTTGGTGGCCTTTGCGGTTCTTAAACTTGATTGTAATCCTATATCACATAATTTATAAAGATGTATGGGTGTATATGTGGACATGTGAACGACAAGTTAACCATATGGTCTGGTTTTACATGATTTCTATTATATGATTATATATGGGGTTTGGAGGGTTTAGAATTTAAGGTTCAATGGTTGGTTGAGTCGCTTTTACATTACAACACCACATAGCGTCAAAACAATACATATGATATAGTTAAACTATGCACAACAATTAGAGCATATCCAAATTAGTTGAGCTAGAATATGAAATCCAAAACAAATAGAAAAATAAAAATAAAAATAATAGATGGAAGTATGGAACCAAGCTACACTGGAATCATTACTTGCATTACATTGTACTGAAAATTGAGAACAATGAATTCATTTTCTAATTGATCCCAGTAGAGCTTCAAAATATGGCTTTCCTCTGGCTTCGCCCCGTTCTTCAAAAGTTGACATGATCTAGATAATTTCTATTTTGTAACTTGAGAAGAAAGCTTTATGGAAATTATGCAACATGAAAATTTTAACTTCCATTTAAATTCTCATATATTTCGAGTTTCGACCAATCTACTTTATATACATCTCGTTGTATTATTTCTGTATATGCCAAATCTGTGTAAAATGGAAAAAAATAATTATTCCTTATCGCCTTATCGGCATTGAGAGAAAGCTCCGATAGGTCAACAGTATTTACAATAAAATATAACTAGCCCAAAATAATTCAACTCAATATGTATAACGTTTTATCTAGACTATGTTCATACGAGTGGTGCCAATCTTGCAGAAGGACCACGTACAGAAAAACAAATTTGCATCGTAGGTTAGGCTTTGGGATGTTTTTAAAGACTTTCTTCCCTATCAGTATCTGATACATATAATCATCTGATATAATGAAATCAATGCTTTTAAAACGTTTCACATTATGGTTCAAAAGCTCAAACACAATTTAATACACAACATTGCAGCTTTTAAATTGGTTATATATACGAGTCAAATGGGGATTATTTTAATTAAATTTAACTAAAATGCTGAAGTCAATGGAGTATATATATAAACTTTGCTGTTGTGATATATAAACGTTACAGCATTTAGTCCTTGAATACACCTTAAATAACTACAATTTTAACAGTCAACATAGTAAATTCTATATGTAAACCGTTCCATGTCTTTTGTAATTTAATTTCAAAAGTTGACATAGCGGAGAAATCTTAAAATGTAACTCTTGTAATAAATAATAATGAGTTAGTATACATTTAACTTGAGTTACTCTATAAATTTGTTTGTTTCTTTTGATAACCAAACCATCACAATCAAACAATTCACTCTTAAAACAAGAAAACAGTAAGTGCAATGGAAGCTAGAAATCCAAAGGTTAGCTATGTTAAACATACTTTTAACATGAACCACGAGAACCACAAGATCTTAAACATCTATATTAATCACATAATAGAATTATAAAGGAGGTTAAAGTAATACTTCCACTCATTGTAGAAATGATGCTTCCTTGAATGGTTTCTTCTTCTTCAATGGCTTAAAAACTTGAAAAGAAACTCTTAGATGATCTTTAGGTGGAAGATAAGGTTTCTCCCCGCTTTCCTATAAACTCTTTTCTTTATGTGTTGTTTTTGTTCTTGTGATGATTTGTGATGGAGCAAACCATCTATTTATAGGAGGGAAGAGAACCTTACTCCTCATAAGGGTTTTGTCTTATGATTTAATCTCAACCATCCATCATAGTAGAGATGAAGAGAGTGGTGACAAGTGTGAGGACAAATATCTAGCATTGTTTCAAACACAACATGCAACTTCACACTTGTCCTCTTATAACCTTTAGCATGATATGTAACTTAGTACTTGTCCTTATAAGCATAAACATGACATGTATCTTAACACCTGTCCTTTTGGTTTCCAAATGATTAAATACAAAATATAACAAACTCAATTAAATAACCTACTAACTATAAGACCACATATATTGGTAAGAAATTATTATTTTCTTACAAGCTAGCCGAGGTCCAGGCCATACCTTAACTACATTCCATCCTTGGTATATTGTGTTGATTCTTGCAAAATCGTGGTATATGAAGAAAAAGTTAGGGAGATCCAGGAAGGTGGTATTCGACTGGTTCAATGGTGGTCAAGAGTCTGCTTCATGTTTCCTTATTGCTATAGATAGTCGAGTTTCACCTCCCGGGATCTTCCATTCTTCCTAATTCATTTTTCATCATCCTATCGCCTTCACTCAACGCTTAGTTGAGGCCACAACCAATGCAGCCGCTATAACAGGTTGTAGATTTCTTCATCGACATTAACACTTTATTACTTTAACAGGTTAACGTTGATATTTTACAAAAAAATAGTGCTATTGCAACAATATTTTTGCAATGATGGTATTCGTTAAAATTTTGCAATAAATTTTGATATATTTTTGCAATGATGAATGCACGTCAGAATTTCATTACAAGTTTATTGCAAAATAACAACAAAAGTTTTTGTTGCATTTTTCCGTTGCAAATTAGCAATATTATTACGACATGCGAAGATGTCTTGCAAAATTTACAATAAATATTTAACGATTTTGAGTTGTGATTATTTTGCAAGGAAATTTTAGTATATACATGTGACAAAATATGTGACATATTTGCCACTGTAATTACAACAATTTATAACTCTTTTGCAACATATATATATATATATATATTTTGAATGGACTTCAATGTTACATCTTCTTAAATCAATTAACTCTTTTGTTAGTTTCAATAACAATTGTAGGAGGTAAACTAATATATAAATATATCAATTATTCCTTTTGCTTATACTTGGAAAATTATAAAGTGTTACTAAATTTTTTTATATATATATATATATTCATGTTATTTAAGGTATTAAATGGTATGAATAAAATGAATAGACATGAAACAAGCTTCGGATGGATTTTAATTAGAAAGAATTACTTAAATGTTATCCCAAAGTTGGTTTATTACTCATATTTATAAATCTTTTGAAAACTACTCAAATGTTTAGTGCTCTAGCGGTAATTACAATTTATCCTTTGAGTTTTGTTTTTCGATTTTGAGTAAAAAAATAAAATAAAAAATACACATCACCAAATTAAAATACACTTTATTTTTTATTTTACAGGTCACTAAACTGTTTTTTTTCCATAATCCACATTTCCTGTTCATAACCAAAAAAAAAGAAAAAACCTCTCTCTCGTCGAGTACTCTCTGATTCTCTCTCCACCTTCATGCCCTAAATCTCTTTGTTAATCTCCAAATCCCAGTTTATCATTTCTCCTTTTGCTCTGATTTTCTCTCTTCTCTCTTCTCTCTTCTTTCACTCTCCCTCTCCAAATCCCAAATCCTAGTTCGTCATCCTCAAAGCGAAACCAGGTCTCCCAGTTTCGACACAATATTTTTCCCCCAAATCAGAATCGGATCTAGGTCTCCATTTGCGGACGAGTAAATCAGTAGCAAGCAGTGTGCTGCCAATAGCTTTGGATCTTTGATAGTAATGGCTGGATCTACCTTTTGGTATGCTCCTTAATTTGTCTCAGGAGCAGAGGAGGATATGGCGCAATTGATTGATATGATGATGCTCGGAGGCGGAGGAGGAGGCGGGCTGGCGTTGTTTACTTTTGGGGTTTGAAACTTTTTTATTTTATTTTTAGGGTTTTCAATTTTGGCTCTTACAGATTAACTGACTGTCTTCTAATATCTATTTGCAGGTCGTGGGTTTGAATAATAACGAAACGATGTAATTCAGACTTTAGGGATTTTATTAGGGTTTAAATATTTGGCTTGAGGATTTTTTTAGTGTTTATATTTTTTGGACTCTTGTTAATTAACGTTGATGGTTTCTTCTATGTTGTGCAGATCTGCAATGGTTTGAACTTTGAAGGTGTAGAAGAAGAAGACACTTAACGCTTAAGGTGATTTCGTTTCGATAATCCTTAGTGTAGTGTAGTAGACTGAGATATTTTGCTTTTGTTTCTTCTTCGTCTTACTGTTTTAAATCTTTATGGATCGGATTGGATGGACTTTGCTTATTGACTCTGTTTTGTTTACTCCACAGAAACGATGAATATTTGCTTAACTTTCTTCTAATGTTTGGAAGAATATGTTCCGTGGCTGAAGGGTATGTTTTGTTAAGCTGATCGTTTAGGTCAATTGAGGTTAGTTTCATCGATCTGCTTTCATATTTTTGCAATTAACCGACAAGTCTTCTAATGGCGGCTTTAGCAAAGACAACTTTAGTTACAAATACGAGAGCTGTATTTCATAGCTTCCATCATTGACCACCTGCTTTTTTTACATATTTTTTCATCATATGAATATTGAGAATCCTGGTGGAACAGCCATATTCATATCAGCGTTTTGTTCTTTTTCTCTCAGCTCATCATTTGTTTGTTTGTGTAAATCACTTAAAAATTACTTAATTTTTCTTTTTCAGCCTGTCTTGGTGTACATGTCTAAGGTGGATGGGAAGTTCCACTTCAGTCCTATTAGCGTCAACTAAGTGAAGACTGAGATTTTGGTTCACTTTCGGCACCATATCCTCCGCCTCCTTTGGATCAATAATTGCACCATATCCTCCTATGCTCTTCGAATCTAGGTCTCCCTTTTGGTTTTGGTATGCTCCTAAGTCTGCATTGGTTCAGAGTTCAGTATCCTGAAGATTATCAAGGCCTGTCATATGAGGACCTTAAGGAATTCAAGCAGACTAGATATGGTAATAAAAGTTGTGTGCCAATTGTCAAAAAAAGAAAAAGACTATTAGTTGTGTGCCTATACAACATTAGTTTAACTTTTTACGGTAGGGATCCTAAATTGCCTCTATATATCATCATCATCATGCTAGTTGTGCTTGTATAGAGTATGTATAAAACTATAAATTAATTAAGAAACACAGCTTATACAAATTGCCATCCTTCTATATAATATTGAATTGAGGCCATATGATATATATCTCTGTGAATTGAGGCGATATGATACACATTAAATTGAGGCCATATGATAATATTGATAAATATTAAATAAAAATATATGTTATGGTTGAGTTATGTACTTTGTACGGCTGAGTTATGTATTTCGTACGGTTTCGTTTGGTCTTTCGCATAATAAATTTATAAAAAGTGTTGTTGGGGAAACTAAACAATAATTATATGTCTGATTAGATCCACGCGCGAAATAAATTTATAAAGTTAGTTTTTTTACAATATATTATACAAAATAATCAAAAAATTAAACTCAAAATTCGAATAAAAAATAAAAAATTCCGACAAAATAACTAAGTGATGGATGAATTATTGATTTATACGGCTAACTTATGAAATATTTGTAAATTTATATTATTATAACTCAATATTTAAATGTACAATTGAAATATGAATATTACAATTATTATAACCAATAAAAAGTAATAATTATAGAAAAAGATTGATTTTTACACATTCTGGTGACAATGTGTTAAACATACAACACATGACATTTAGGGGTTAGGGTTGGAGTTTAGGGTTTGAGTTGTAGGGTTCAGATGAGTAACATTATTTTTTTTTTGGTTTTGGTTCTAATGTGTTTTAATGTGTTTGGTTTAAGGTGGTAATATGGATATACTAATATTATTACCATTTGAATATTTTTTAAAAAAATCAAAAAAAATTTTGGTTATTTCTGGTTATGGGTCGATTAGATTAATATATAACCATAAATAATTCAAAATATATTGTAATTAAGTAGATTAGCCTAATATAACCGAAAGTAAGCCGAATATAACCGAAATTAACCAAACATACCACTTCAAAAATACCAAATTGGAAAAATTATTTTTTCGATTCGGTTCGGTTTGGTCGGTTATTTAGTCATTCTAATTTGAGGGTTGGCTGAGTTATGGTAAAGTTATGGCTGAGTTATGAAACAAATATATTAATTTATTATATATCTTCTCGAGAATACAAAAAGTGTTGTTGGGGAGACGCAAACAATAATTATGTTTATTGTTAAGAACCACACGCGTAATAAATGAGATTTTAGCGATTTTTTATTTAAAAATAATTCAAAATTTGAATTTGAATTTAATTTTGTTTTTTTAATAAAAGTATTTCTCAAACAATTGACTGATATGGCTGAGTTATCGACATAAACGGCTGACTTATGAAATATTTGTAAATTAGAATTATTATAACTCAAAATTAAAATATAGAATGAAAAATGAATATTACAATCATTATAAGCAATAAAAAGTAATAATTATAGACAAAGATTGATTTTTACAGTCTGATCAAAATGTGTAAAACATTCAAAACATGACATTTAGGGATTAGGGTTAGGGTTAGAGTTTGAGGTTTAGGGTTCATATTTTTAATATTTTGGGTTTTAATATAACAGTTTGGTTTTGGTTATATTGTGTTTGGTTTAATGTGGTAATTTGGATATACTAATATGATAACCATTTGAAAATTTAAAATATTTTGAAATTACTTTTCGGTTATTTCCGGTTATGGGTCGGTTAGATGAATATATAACCATAAATAATCCAAATGTTATCCAAATTAGGTCGATTAACTTAATATAACCGATAGCAAGCCAAATATAACCGTAATTAACCTAAAATAATGAAAAAATTGTTTCCGGTTCGGTTTGGTTTGGTTGGTTATTTAGTCATTCTAATTTGAGGGTTGACTGAGTTATAGTAAAGTTATGGCTGAGTTATCGTTTAGGGTCTTCTCAATAATATGAAAACATATTCTTCTTTCTTTCCTAGGTCTTTTATTCTGTCAGATTCCTAATAAGTATTAAAACGTATCTTGATGTCACAAAAAGTGTTGTTAGGGAAACGCGAAAATCACTAATTTTGTGTCTGCTCAAATCCACACGCATAATAAATTCATAAAGTGAGTTTTTTATCACAAAATATTATTGCAAATAATTAAATAATTATTATTCGAATTTATAATTTTATTTTTCTAAAAGTATTTCTCCAAAAATTGAATATTAAAATTATTATAACTCAAAATTTAAATTTAGAATGGAAATATGTCTATTATTCCCGGTTTGGTTCGGTTTGGTCGGTTTAGGGTCTTCTCAATAATATATAAACGTATTCTTCTTTCTTTCCTGGGTCTTTAATTATGTCAGATTCCTAATAAGTATTAAAAAGTCTTTCGATGTCACAAAAAGTATTGTTAGGGAAGCGCGAAAAATCACTAATTTTGTGCATGCTCAAATCCACACGCATAATAAATTCATAAAGTGAGCTTTTTATCACAAGATATTATTGCAAATAATTAAATAATTATTATTCGAATTTAGAATTTTATTTTTCTAAAACTATTTCTCCAACAATTGAATATTAAAATTATTATAACTCAAAATTGAAATTTAGAATGGAAATATGTCTATTATTAGGTTAATTGATAGTTTCCCGCCAAAATATCGCTTTACGACTAAGTTATAATCATTACAGAAAAATGAAAGGTCATGTGACAGCTGAGTTATAGTGAGTTATGGCTGAGTTATCATAAGAAACAATCTGAAAGTAAATGAATGATATATATGACTTTACGGCTAAGTTATAATATTTACGGAAAAACGAAAGGTCATGTGACGGCTGAGTTATAGTGAGTTATGGCTGAGTTATCACAAGAAACAATTTGAAAGTAAATGAATGATATATATGACTTGACGGCTGAGTTATAATATTTACATGAAAACGAAAGGTCTCATCGATTTATGTTACGGCTGAGTTATAGTGTTTTATGGCTGAGTTATCACAAGAAACAATATGAAAGTAAATGGCTGATATATATGACTTTACGGCTGAGTTATAATATTTACGGGAAAACGAAAGGTCTCGTCGATTCATGTGACGACTGAGTTATAGTGATTTATAAATCCTTAATGGCTGATATATCGGAGTCATCGAAAAAATCAAATCGGCTTGAAAATTCATTGTCTTCTTCTTCGTCAGATGCTACTTCGACAGCTTCTTCTTCTTCTTCGTTTTCTTTGTCAACGATCTTACCATAATCAAAACAAGTGCCTTCAAATCCCCCACCGTACACTTCGTATGTAGATTCTACTTTCGAGTCACTGCTTGGCCGAATCATACTTCCTCTAGCTCCACTAGTTTCTGTAGACTCTTTCGCCGAAAACTCTACACAGAGACGTAGCTGATCGGTTTTCCATAGCCCCAAAAAACATTGCAACTGTCGATCATTGGAGACAAATACTGGTGGAGTATCATGCGCCATTAGTTTTAGTGCCTTGTTCGAGAACATGTAACTCAACTTTAGCTCATGGCTAAACGCATCCAATTCGTAGTCTTCAAGAACAAGCTCCACAAGCTTGTCGTGTGTTGTGCCACCATCGATCTGCACAACTATTCACCCTCTATCGTCGGTGTTAAATATATATCTCTGTTTGTTTACCCAATGACCGGAAACAACTAGTACCGGAACTGGCTCCATGAAAGAAAATGAAGAACAAGGTGAAGAAGAAGTAGAAAGAACTAGGTGAAGAAGAAAAGTGAAGAAGAAGTATAAGAACAAGGCGAAGAAGAAGGTAAATAGTTCACTTATTTACCAGTTGAAGAACAAGAGTCGAACGACGTTTCATATTTCCAGAGAAAAAAATGATGACATGGAATGCTGACATGGATGTTGCGTCCAACGTGGCAAGTCAGCCATCAAACAATTAATAACTCAGCCTAAATAAAACTCAGCCATCAAACAAATTATAACTCAGTCATAACATGAAAAACATTACAGTAATTAAAAAGCAAAAAAATTGTTGCCAAATTCAGCCGCTTCATCAACTAAAAATATGTAACTCAGCCGTATCGTTTAATAAGTCAGCCGTAACTGAATAACATTCTAGTAATTAATCTTTTGCTACTAAGTCAGCTGTCGAATGGCTGAGTTGTACGATAAGTCAGCCTATCACGGCTGAGTTGTACGATAAGTCAGCCTATCACAGCTAAGTTGTACGATAAGTCAGCCTATCACGGCTGAGTTGTACGATAACTCAGCCAGTCGGAAAATGGTAACTCAGTCGTGTTGTAGTGATAACTCAGCCGTGTCGTAGTGATAACTCAGCCAAAATTTTAACAACTTAACCATCGGGTGAAAACTCACTTACGGCTGAGTTAGAGCGTAACTCAGCCAGATTTTGATAAATCAGTCGTAACGCTTGGCTGAGTTATGCTCTAACTCAGCCAGATTTTGATAAGTCAGCTGTAACGGTTGGCTGAGTTATGCTCTAACTCAGCCGTCCGCTCTTACTTAAATGTTTTTTTCCATAACTCAGCCGGAATATATCTATAACTCAGCCGCAACATACCTTTGTAACGCGTTATGGCTGAGTTATTGTTACACGTCAGCGTTTTTGACGCGGCGTCTGACGTGGCAATGACATTTTTGTAATTACATTTTTCCGGTAACATAAAACAAGAACAAGCTAGGTATTTTGAAAATACCCGAAATATTCTAGTAATAAAATTTTTATTTGTAGATTATGGTAATATTACATAATTTGGATAACATTTGAGTATTACCTAATTTGGATAACATTTGAGTAAATCACGCTTTTAATTATAAGTTTAAACACTTATCTACTTTTTAAACAAGGAAATCATTTTAAGTTTTGAAGGATAATTAATAAAAGCTAAACCTGTAGAGATTTATTTTATTTTAAAAATAAGTTTTTAATTAAAGTTTATATTTTCCTCACTAAAATACAATAAACATATTGACTTGTTAATCAATACAAAAATGTTATGACTAATATAATTGTCATGATCTTATCACTGTATATTTGAATTACAACATACTAGTATCTAAAAGCAATATAAATTTTTGACATATCAAACACTCTAACCATATATTGTATATGTATAATAATATATTGGTCCACGTTAGTCACCCGAATATGCCCTTTTCTTCGACATCTCAAACATTATAATCATGTATATATATGTATATAATCATATTCTCTTTTCTTTAAAGTTTAAACTAATATATATATATATATATACATAAAATATAATCTGTATGATAGCTAATATTTGTCGTCGTTACTCACCCACTACCTTTACCTCATTTTACCATACCTATGTTAACCATTTGGATAATTATACAAATCTAAATTTACGTTCAATAAAATATTACTTTACAACTTTCGAGTACTTTTTTTTTAGCTGTGTGCGTGGGAAATAAAATCAATTTTGCGGCTTCTTCTGTTATTATTATTATTTTTTTCTTTGAATAATACTGAACAGATTTAACTACATCTACTATTATTCAGTATTAAAGATACGAGTTATGTCTTTTACTTTTGAATCATGAAGATGTATATTTTTAATTTAGGAAAAAAAAAATAAATAATATGAAATTAATAGCTAATGTGCCTAACAAATGATATAGCAAAATACTGTGATTAAAATTTAATGTTGTAAAATGAATTGCATCTTACGAATATGCAATGGAACTAGGCCACGAAAATTTGCAACAATAATTGTTTCATATTTATTTATGACGATTTTTGGTTGCACCAAAACATCATAATTATACAACTAATTTTCTGTATAAATAACGTTACAATATTACAAATATAATATTATTTGCTATATGTTTTATGTGGCAATAAGTTGCAACCATTTATAATTGCAAATGTGTATCATAATTATGTGACAAATTTATTATGATTATAAGTTATATTAATATGACATATCTAACAATAAATTAGTTTATTGTAAACTTTGCAACATATGTGCAACATATGTGCAACATATGTAAATTTGCAAAATCCAAATAACAACAAACAAAATGTGTCTCAATTTTGTTGCAATATCATGATTTACAACGATATATTAAATAATTGCAACAAATTTCGATATTGTAAATGACTATTTTCTTGTAGTATTTTAGTGCGTATAACACAGAGGTTACAGTACAAACTTCTCTTTTTTTATATATTCATCACAAGAATATCGGTTATTCCAATTTTATATTTCCTCTGTTCCTAAAAAATTGATGTTTAGAAGCTTTTACACATTTTAAAAAAAGAATGATTACTAAGTTTAAATATATTTTTTTGTTTGACTAAAAATATATTATTTAATTTTAAATTAATAACAATTCAAAATTTTAAATATTTTTAATGATTATTTTTTGAAATTTACAAAACATCAATTTTTCTGAAACAAAAAAATATTTCAAAATATTAATATTTATGGGACAGAAGAAATATACGAAATACGAAAGTACGATCACAGCTCTATATAATACTCTAGCTTTAATAAACTGGCTTTTAACTCCCTTTTATTTTATTTTCTTTTATTTGTTTCTATAGTAGTGAAGTAGCATATTTAACTGCTGTGTGCTTCTAGTACGCGACAATTGTCATTCATGCATGAAATCGAATTCAATTGTATACGGTCGGTTCTTTTTCCCATAATCACTTAGACCACCGATTCATCTTCACCAACCACGAAGATCCAACGGTTAGAGATGGGACTATAATATGGGTGTTAATTTGTTGAATTCAGAAAAGTGGGACTATAATATGGGTGTAAAAATATAAATTTTTGTTAACTTTTTTGATAGACCGTACAAGTAAACACTATTTATATATTTCCATAAACAGCAAAGAAGTTTCCAAAAGGAGACGAAGATAGTAACGGCGTTGGGAAGCTATGACGGCGATTCCAAACGTCGGCGATATTGAATCTTCGGCTTCGCTTGGTCAAGAGACGGCAACGGAAACCGTCACCGTTAAAGGTGGCCAGACTGGAAGCGGAGGAGGCTCGTCTGACGACGACGTCGTTTCACCAACCAAAGAAGAAGCTGATGCCGTTAACTTAACCGACTCGTCGTCGCCAGTTAGTTTTTCAAAATTGCACGAGATAGGTCTAATAACGCCGTTTCTGAGAAAGACGTTTGAGATCGTCAATGACAAAGTAACAGACCCGGTTGTATCATGGAACCCGACCCGTAAAAGCTTCATCATCTGGGATTCTTACGAGTTCTCAGAGAATCTCCTTCCTAAATACTTCAAACACAAGAACTTCTCAAGTTTCGTCCGCCAGCTCAACACCTACGTAAGGATAAAACGAATTTTTCTTGGTTTTTACTTTTTAGCTATGTTTCTTGTGTCGCAAGCTTTGTAAATTAAAGCTAGGGTTTTGTAGGGGTTTAAGAAGGTAGATTCAGATAGGTGGGAGTTTGCTAACGAAGGGTTTCAAGGAGGTAAGAAACATTTGCTTAAGAACATCAAAAGGAGGAGAAGCAAAAGTAAATGTAACAAGGAAGCGAGCACCACGGGGTTGAAGAAGGCAGAGACAGAGGCTGAGTCACTGAAGGAGGATCAGAACTGTCCAATAAGATTGGAGGTGTTGAAGTTGAAACAACAACAGGAAGAGTCTCAAGATCAAATGGTCACTGTGCAAGAGAAGATACACGGAGTCGAAACAGAACAAAGACATATGCTAAGCTTCTGTGCAAAGTTGGCCAAAGATCAAAGATTTGTTGAGAGGCTGGTGCGGAAGAGGAAAATGAAACAACAGAGAGAGCTCGAAGTAACTGAATTCGTGAAGAAGTTGAAGTTGCTTGACGATCAAGAAACTCAAAATAACTTGGTGGATGTGGAAAGTCAGCTGATAATTAGAGAATTTATGGCCATGGCTGCAACAACACAACCAGATCATGAGTCTGACATTTCCATGAACAATAATCAAAGTGGGAGTACGAGATGTCAGCTTAACACAGAGGACCTACTTGTTGACGTTGGTTCAATGGGTGGAAAGAAGATTGATGTAGATGTAAATGGGAGAATCGAGTAAAACAAAAAATATAGAAGGACTTGTACAGAGTTGTCTGGATTATACTGTTAGCTCTTGTAAAATGTGTAGCTCTTTATTCCGTTAACACTTGATTGCGTTTTGAATAATGGTTGATTTTATAGTGTTAATTCTAGGTTTTTATGATCTACAAGGTTTGAAATACAAAAGTTCACAAATCCCACTCTAGTCTTTATGTGGAAGCAAAAAGTAAATTAAGTTCGGGCAACACAATAAAGAGGAAAAAAAAGGAACCTGTCAGACCATAATCTTGATTCTTGAAATAGCTAGGTTGATGAGGTTTATTACTTACCCTTTTTCCAAGATGATCATATGGCTCGGAACAACAAAACAAAACGAACCCATAAATGTGAAAATACTTAAGATGGTGGATGCAAATTTACAATGAACAATTAGAATCACACAAGATAATGTTAGCCTAACATTCCTGGTAACTAAAAACTGCGGCTTTTTTCCGAGTAATAAATATAGTATTAAAAAATATTGAAATTTGTAAACGTCATGGAAGTTTATTTGTACATAAACCTTGTTAGAGATCTTTGTTTCAGTTTACGAAGTTTCTTGCTATACAATCAACCTATGGGTTCCATATGGAACAAAGATAAATCCACATGTAAATAAAATTGACATGTCACATGTAATCGAATAGCTTCTGTTCGCTATTTAGACACGCCCAAAGTAGTAAAGGAAAAAGATTTAGTGGATGAAAAATAGAGCCGGTCAGACCGCCGTGCGACCACCCCGGCAAGGTAGAACCGAGCCGAGTAACGATCCTCTACAGGACCGGATGCGTCCGAGGACAGATCGTGGCCGTGTTAATCACGCTCTGATCGCACGGTCATGGTTCATCAACCAGGGTTAAGGGCCCGTCTCCTAAGAAATCAAGGAAACAGAGGTACGAGCCTATAGAACAGATCCTGTTCAAGTAAGGTCGTAATCATTGCTACTTCCTCGCCATATATAAACAAGAATCATTCTCACTAACCCACCGGTGTGGGATAAAAAAATCAGCAAGTCAAAGCAACCAAAACTAGGCCTAATTATAAACAAAGCCCATTTATATTCAAGCCCAACAATTTATATTTGAATTATATTATACGAAAAAAAAAAGAGTTTTAAAATCAGACGTTGTTGGATCAACACGCCACGTCAGCATCACTTCCACATGTATGTATGTATCGATCATCGTCTCTCTCTTTGACTCTGTGAAGAAGCCATGGAAGAAGAGAAGAAGAAGCTTGAAGAGTTAAAGTATCAATCAGGCTTCGGCAACCATTTCTCATCGGAAGCGATCGCCGGAGCTTTGCCGTTAGATCAGAACAGTCCTCTTATTTGTCCTTATTGTCTTTACGCCGAGCAGATCTCCGGTACTTCTTTCACTTCTCCACGCAAGCTCAACCAACGAAGGTTCTTCCGTTTACTCTTACGTATCTTCGGTGTTTTTTGATTTTGTAAATTTTGATGATTTTTCGTTAAAAGTTTTGATCTTTTTCCATCTTTGTTCAGTTGGTTGTATCGGATCAAGCCATCGGTTACACATGAACCGTTCAAGCCACGTGTACCAGCTCATAAGAAGCTTGTGAGTGAGTTTGATTCATCGAACAGTCGTACGAATCCGACTCAGCTTAGGTGGAGAGCTGAGGATATTCCTGAATCGGCTACTGATTTCGTTGATGGGTTATATACTATTTGTGGAGCTGGAAGCTCGTTTCTTCGCCATGGATTCGCTATTCACATGTATAGAGATCTCTTGTGCTAGTTGATTTTGGGGGTTTGGTTATAGTCTGGTTTTAGATAAAGTAAATGATCTTTGATTCATTTTTTGTTGAAGGTATGTGGCTAACAAAGGAATGAAAGACTCTGCCTTTTGCAACGCTGATGGTGACTTCTTGTTAGTTCCTCAAGTAGGAAGTAAGTTTAGTAGTTCATTGTTTATAAAGTTCACATCTTTTGGTATGGAATTTAAGATGAATCGTTGGTGTGTTTAGTTTAGTAAGTTATGTATAAGCAACGGATTCAAGATCTTTCCTTGATTGATTCTGATGTTCTGAGTGGGTGTTTAGGGCTATGGATTGATACTGAGTGTGGAAGGCTATTGGTGTCTCCTGGTGAAATTGCTGTCATACCACAAGGATTTCGTTTCTCGGTAGATTTACCAGATGGGAAGTCGCGAGGTTATGTTGCTGAAATCTATGGGGCTCATTTTCAGCTTCCTGATCTTGGACCAATAGGTACTCTTGAGTTCTTGTAGATTCAACCTGAATAACCTGGATTGTGTTTATAAGGAATTGTATCGTTGGATATGTACAGGTGCCAATGGTCTTGCTGCACCTAGAGACTTTCTTGCACCAACGGCATGGTTTGAAGATGCATTGCGGCCTGACTACACCATTATTCAGAAGTTTGGTGGTGAACTCTTTACTGCCAAACAAGATTTTTCTCCATTTAATGTGGTCGCCTGGCATGGCAATTACGTGCCTTATAAGGTGAATACATGTGTATTGAGGGCATATAAGCTTTTGAAAAATCAACACACTTTTTGTCTAAAGATATCATTTCCCATCTGCAGTATGACCTTCAGAAGTTTTGCCCATACAACACCGTCCTCTTAGACCATGGAGATCCATCTATAAATACAGGTTGGTGGTCCTCTGCACTAAATCTATTCTTATTTCTGTTTCGTTATGAGTAGGTTACTGGTTCTTTGTTGTAAATCACACTCACTCTTTGGGGGAATTATTGTACTCTCAGTTCTTACAGCACCAACGGATAAACCTGGTGTGGCCTTGCTTGATTTTGTCATATTCCCTCCTCGATGGTTGGTTGCTGAGCATACTTTTCGACCTCCTTACTATCATCGTAACTGCATGAGTGAATTTATGGGTTTAATCTACGGTGCATACGAGGTAAACCGCATCAAGATCCTGCTTCTGCAAATCATTCGCTTAACTACTGAAATCTGTAAACTGACTTAACAATTCACAGGCCAAAGCTGATGGATTTCTCCCTGGCGGTGCAAGTCTTCATAGCTGTATGACACCTCATGGTCCAGATACTACCACATACGAGGTATCAGTTCATTTTCTTCGGAGATCATATTGATCCCCTGAATGTGAAATACAATTCAAGTCTGAAGTATTTTTGTAATTATTTTGTAGGCGACAATTTCTCGTGTAAATGCAATGGCTCCTTCTAAACTCACAGGTACAATGGCTTTCATGTTCGAATCAGCCTTGATTCCTAGAGTCTGCCATTGGGCTCTGGAGTCACCTTTCCTCGATCACGACTACTACCAATGTTGGATTGGCCTCAAGTCCCACTTCTCACGCATAGACTTAAACAAGACGAATGCTGAACCAACAGAGAAAGAACCACGAGCTTCGGTGTAAAGAAAACACTTCACACTTTCAATACCCAGTCTGTACAGGCCTTCACCATATACATGTATAAGAAAGCATACAACAAGAACATATGTAATTAGTAGGTAGTTTCTTCATATCACTTTAGTTACATCGTAATGTACTCTGAAGCTAATATAACTGTGTTCGTTTAGATATTAATGAATACATAACCGTGGCAATTACATTCAGGCCACAACATCAGTCAGTTTCACTTTCATCTTCATGATACCTACTTGCACTAAGATCTCTTTCTTCGACTGTTCTACTTTCAAAACAGTCGCTTTTTTGCCAAGAGAAGAAACAAACACCGAGCTACCAACTTCAGGAACCTTTTGAGCCGCAGCTTCTGTTAATACAGAAACATGGTTCAGATTCGAAGATCATAACCAGACAATAGCTATATTTTAAAGGGCTTAAACTTGTTTAAATACCAGAAATTGGTCGTCTCTCTACCACAGATGATGAACGAATCCCACTATCTTCATCATTTGTCTTTTCGACTTTTGTTTGGAGTTGTGTAGCTACCTTTGACTGAGAAGATTGTGCAGCAGATGAACGAAACTGTTGCAATGTTCTGCGAAGTGTAGAACGAGTCATCGAACCAGCCTGAGTTAGTTCTCGTCTCAATTGTCGTCTCTCTTTAGCGGCATGGTCGTTAATGTTCTTTTGCGCTGTGAGTAGATTCTCATGAAGCTCTCTTGAGAGCCTAGAACGAAAAAACAAAAGAAGAAAAGCATAAAGTTGAAGCTCATAGTTCCTGACTCTGAGGTCTTAAAATTCTAATCACTTTTAGATCTTCAGTAGTTTAATCTCTTCAATAACCATAGATTCGTACCTTATATAAACACGTGCCTCATTCAAAAATCTCTGATATTCCTGCTTGTACCGTTCCATGTCAAGTATGACCCCATTGATCTCAGCACTTGCAGAGCCATAAAGTTCACGAGCACCCTCGATAATATCACATGGAAGCCCCAACCTTTCGGCTATGTTTATTGCATTCGAACGACCTGACAATCATTTTTCAATGTGGGTTGGTTAAGCATATTAACTCTGATTCAATTTTAGGGGTAAACAAATCGATCATTAAAGAGTCTAGATGAGCATGTAGCTAAAAACCTGGTACTCCCCATAAGATTTTGAAAGTGGGTTTTAAGTTCAGGTCATCAAACTCCATGCAAGCATTCTCAAAAGCAGAATTGCTACAATAGATGCAGAAAGAAAAAGAAGTTAATACTCTTTAAACCCTTGGGTAATCCGAGAAAAATGGCAGGTGAATTTAAAAACCTGTATTTGAGCGTCTTAAGTTCTCCGTGGTGTGTAGTTGCCATAGTGAGTAGAGAACCGCTTTCTGCAAAAGATTCAAGAATTGCCATTCCTAATGCAGCTCCTTCAAGCGGATTTGTTCCAGCTCCAACCTGTTAATAGCGCAAGAGTTCAAAACATATTCTTGCAAGTAACAGTTTTCCCATTATTTTCCCTTTTTCAAGTAATGGCCAGTCTTTTAACTTACTTCATCTAACAACACAAGTGATCTGCTTGTTGAATGTGAAAGAATTTCCTGCAAGTCAATCAATCAGAGTAAAAGACACATAAGTTGTATACATATTAAGAGAGTTACATCTTCCAAACTGATTAAACAATCATTCGAAACCGGATAGAAGTTTTACCAAAACTGATAAATTAAGCGAGTTCAAATTTCATAAGAATAAAGTGTTTTACAGTTGCCGAAAAAGGGCACAAAAGGAGAAATCTATTGAATGTATAAAAGTTGTGACGACAACAGAGAATCAGACTTACACTAATTTGCTTCAAATGACCAGAAAAGGTAGAAAGTGACTGCAGCAAAGATTGTTCATCACCAATATCAGCATAAATGTTGTCAAACCAAGGTATGCGTGCAGATTCAGTTGCTAGAACATAAAGACCTACAAAAACCATTACAATCTTTTAATTGATATGATGTTAAGTTACTCAAATCTCTCACTCTCTCCCAAGGGCTTTATATCTTTGGTGGAGTTTTTAATTCACAGAAGATACTGTAAGTTTCATATGTCTTACCTGATTTTGCCATCATCGCAGCGAGTCCAACTGATTTCAAGCAAATGGTTTTACCTCCTGTGTTTGGGCCGGTAATAACCAAAACCTTAGTGCCTTTAGAGATCTGGAAATCAGCTGGAATTGGTGGAGCTCCTGAGAAGACCGTGTCTGCCTGAAAAATCAACCATGTATTTATTAACAACTTCGGCTAAAACGCATCATCAATCTACTCAAATGATCATAGCATGAGAAACTTACTGTTTTATGATATTTTACAGTCTCCCGCGTCTTTCTTATGCTTTTCTTGTGTTGGTGAAGCAATAGAGGATGATAACATCTAGGTAGATACAGCAACCATTCTTTTCTAGAAATCGATTCTTCGCTGGATAAGTTACTCTCCGGTGAGTTTTCTCCACCAGACAAAGATTCAACCCCATCTTCAGGTGGCAAGTATATATAAGGATGTGCACCACCATATGCACTACTGTAAGTTGCTCGAGCGTTTATCTGGCAGGAAAAAAACACTCATGTTTGGAAGGTCATGTTGCTGGGATTTGTTTTGCTTCAATGAAAAGAGAAATGGTTGGTAGTTTTAAGTATACACTTACCACATCCAGCTTAATGGAGTAGTTCAACACCACCTCGATATCATAAAGATCAACGTGCATCTGTTTTGCTTGCATCAAATTGAACAAAAATGTCAACAAGCAGAAAACAATAAGAATGAAAGATACAGAATTCTAACTTTAAGAAATTTATACTCAATTACCTTTTCAGTAAGCATTGAAAGAATTTCTGCCTCAGCCTTGGCAACTGATGCTCTCGCACTTTGAAGGTCATCGTTCATAGAGACTGCAGCTATTGGCTCCGCCGCAGTCCCTCCACCTGAACCACTGTAACAAATATTACCTTCAAGAGACAGAATCTGAAAATAAATCACTAAAGGAGAAGCATAACTTCTCAAGAAATTGGTCAATGGTAATGAAACTCTTTCTTAATAATCTGGAATTCTGAATCTTCTTTGCTAACTGAAATCTAAAAGTTCAATTTTACCTGGAAAGCAGAAGACCATTAACAGAAGTTAGTTGATTTGAGCTCATTTGTATACACCATCTTCCATCAATTTCAGCCGCTACCTGGAATATTATTTATATAATTACTAGGGCCAACGTCAGAAAATGAAGAATTGTTCCTTTACCTACACCGCCAAGTAGAGTGGTCCATGATCCTTATATATTACCCAAGGAATGTGGGATTCTAATAGGCCTCCTCGAGATGTGGGTGGGAAACGGTCCAACGGGAAACAGTCCAAGCCCAACATCTCGGAAATACAACAAGACATGCGGGCTACATAGGTAGAAACCATTTCTTTGTGGGAAATTGCTTGTTGGACCTAACCATGGGCTCTGATACCATATTAGGAATTATGAACATCCAACCCAAAACCAATTGGCAATGAGTGGAGTGGTCCATGATCCTTATATATTACCCAAGGAACATATCCCAACCGATGTGGGATTCTAATACTTACCATGACAGATTCGTCACTTTTTTGGCTCCTTATAATAGCATCAATCAGTTGCTGCAGCTGCAAGGAGACATCAGGAAGGTTTCAGACAAAATAACTTTAAAATACATCTTCTCAAAACATGTTTATAGTAACCAAGATGTATTCAAAGAGCTAAGATATCAAAGAAACTCAAAAACAGTTTTGACATTCTTCAATTTACAGTTACAAAGAAAAAACGAAATTGACCTTTCTTTCAAGTGTCTGCACACGTTCACGTGATTGTTTCAGGGCACTACTCTGAAACAATAAAAGATAAGTTCAACATAATGATCATGCTTCTTGACGACAATGTAGTCATTAGGGAGACAAAAGAACAAACCGCGGAGTCTTTGATTCTACCATCAGGATCTATAACTTGTTCAACCAACTTGACAAATGATCTATTTATCACAGGGTGCATTATCTGCAAGAGAGGTAAAGAACACACAAAGACAATATGAGAGGGATGCACCACAATGCTGAAGTTAAAAAAAGTATCAAAAATTTGGAGAGAAACTGCAAATACCAATTCAGATAAAGGCATAAACCGTTTGTACAAATCTCCATCTTGCTTAATAGAAGCTTTCAAATCAAACTGCAAATTATCGAAGAAACGAAGAAGAGAAGCCACTTCAAGTGCTTGATCTGCTCGTAAAGAAAGCCTCCTCCGAGCATGACGAACTCCCGATTCAACCTTCACAATAACAAATTAAACAATTCAAAACTATACAAATTCATGAAAAGAAAATCACTTTAGAGATTTGAGGATGATGAAAATATTTACAAGAGAGATATGAATGCTGGAGAGGTCAAGACAGAAGGAACCATGTTGAAGCATTTTAATGGCGGCTTCTGTTTCATCCAAAAGCTTCAAACTTTCATCGAAACTCTGGTCAAGAGACCAAAGCTTTTTCTAAAAAAAACAACCCAACACTGTCTATGTCAATTCATAGCAGAGGAAACATCCACGGGTAGCTACATATAGAAGAAAACCCAAAAAGAAATAAAAATCAAACCTTTGTAGCTTCGCGACCTAGAGAAGTACGAGCAAAAGAAGCGACAACATCGCAGAGCTTGTCCCATTCCAACACTCTCAAGCTATCGACTTGAGATTTTGATTTCGATCGGCAAACAAGAGTCGGAGGAGATGATGAAGAAGAGATTAAACTCAGATTAACAACACTGTTTCTGTTTCCAATTGAGTCTCTAATCACTAGGCCACAGTTGCAGTAGGCTACGGATAAAGTCTGCATTTTTATTTTTTTATCCTTAGGTTTTCAGAGAAGAAGAATTGTAATAATCCAATTTCAATCAACCAAAAATTTCCTAATTTCCATCATATTCGTGAAACCTTATCTCTTTGACTTGTGATGTTATATATTCCTTCCGTTTCAAAATATAAGATGTTTTAACTAAAACACGTAGATTAAAAAGCTTTTACTTTTAATAAGTTCAACTAATCAGAAACAATACTGCACAATATAAAATATTCTCTCCGTTTCAAAATATAAGATGTTTTAGAGAAGTTTTTTATTTCATAATATAGTATGTTTTCAAGTTTCTATGCAACTTTTAGATTAGTTTAGTATTTTATATTATGCAGTATTATTTTTGATTGATTGAACTTGTTAAAAGTAAAAACTTCTTAATTTGGGTGCTTTAGTTAAAACATCCTATATTTTGAAACAAAAAAAAAATTTCTAAAACATCTTATATTTTGAAAGGGAGTGAATATGTTTTTGGAATTGAGAGGAAAAGAGAAGAAGGTCACACAAGTCACAAATCACAACAAGTCTATTGTTTCATAAGGTACATGTGATTAACAATAACAATACAACAGTGGTGGGTTAACATATGGGGATATTTAGAGATTTTTTGATTTACAACGGTATTTTGGGGGTTTTGAGAATTGAAAATGAATTTAATCAAAGAGTTACAAGAGGCTCTTCGTTGGTTTTGGTGGTGTCATTGGCTGCTGTAGCCTCCTCTTGTTTTGTTGGCTCAGTCTCCTTAACAGTTTCGACGACAGCTTCTTCGGTCTTCACCACCTCTGGGGCTGGCTCAGCTTCTGCAGGCTTGGCGGTTTCAGCCTCGGCAGGCTTGGCTGGTTCTTCCTCTGCAGGCTTGGCTGGCTCAGCTTCCTTCTGTGTCTCTGCTACATCTTCAGCAGACTCTTCCTTCTTCTCTGCGACAACTTCATCTGCCTTCTCCTGTTAATCAACCGGGAAAACGAAATGACAAAAGAATCACACACCATCATCAAACCATAGACAAAAATGGATAAGAGGCGATTGTCTCTAATGAAATTGAACTACAAACCTGAGCTACGGTCTCGGTTTCAACATTCTTGGACTCGACGACAACGTTTTCAGTGGTGGCAGAGGTTTCAAGGATATTAGACTCCTTAGGTTTGCTCGCACAGCCTCCCATGGTGTTTAAAGAAAAGAAATTGGTTTGAAACAAAAACAAACAAACAAATTTACACAATGGGAAGAACTGTGGAGCTACAAAAAATGAAACTCCTTTTTCTGATTCCTTTCAAGAAGCCAAAACTGTTTTCTTTATTTTCCTTATTAGAGGCTGAGCGAATGTAGCAGAAGACAACAAAGAGATATATATAGTGGTTTATACGGAACAACCAACACAAAGCTATTTCAGGAAAATGACTAAAAACATTTCATGTCACCGTAGATTCTTTAAGGCTCTTCCCTGTCAACGACCTATTCTACAGGAGAAAAAAAAAATAAACCTCATTCTCAACCGCTCTTATGTTTTTGGTTTTTAGGCCAAAAACTCTTCCTGTGCCAGATAGACTCTCGAGTCTCGACCATAACAAGAGTGGGAAATTGAAATAAAGAAGCAAACACTAGGACCAAAATCTGGTGGAAAACCTCTTTTAGACAATTGAGTTTAGATCTGTTTTCTAGTTTGCAAAATGGTTGGTTATAAGGTAAGATAACTGTTTCATATATGAAAAGAAAAAAAAAAAAACTGATAATGGCTATAAGCCTTCACATTTCAAAAGAATTTGTTCACTAGGTTCAGCTACCATAGCTTCTATTCAAGTTTGCCATCGACCAAGTCGGTAGAGGATTCTGCTGCTGCATTATCCGTGAAACCACTGTTGGGACCATTCTTGACAAGGGATTTGTACATTGTTAAAGCTTGAGCGATCATGCTACCAGGGTTGTCAACAGCACTCGGAAGCAGCAATGTGTTACCCTAACAACAAATATAAAACTCTATTAGATAATCCCAAGGGAGGACGAGATTAGAAAGCAGATGAGATCAAGTAAAATGTTGTATTTACCTTTTTAGCAATGTTGCCAAAAGCATTAATGTATTGCTCCGCAGTTCTCAAACTCGCAGCCTGCACCACGATTTTAAGCATATGAGGTCTCAATTTGGAAAGCAAAACAAGTAAAACTTAAAGTCAGCATTTGCAAGTCCAATAAGCCACTGAAATCACTACTCAAAGTCAGGGAGAATCAGTCATGGGAAAACAGGTTAGATGACAATGCATTCACATTTGAAGGGTTAAGTAGCAATAAACACCTAAGTGATCAAGTTAAAACTAACAATCTGATAAAACAGTATTAACACCTAAGTGATCAAGTTAGTTTATTTATCTCAAAATTCTGGAAATCATGCTTAGAAACCACTGCTTGATCTAATGAACTCACCTCCATTCCACCAGTTGCCTTGAGGGATTGAGACACCATGGCCAGTCCATCAGCTGTTGCTTGTGCTCTAGCTAATATTGCTTCGGCTTCACCTGGAGAGCAACAGCACAAATAAAGAAAACGTTAGTATGAAACAAACAGAGTCAGTTATGATGAGTTTAACTGACAAATGGCTCCACGTTTTAGTAATATGAGTTCACGTTTTTCAAACTTAGTATGTTTACTAAATACTAACCCTGTGCTCGATTGACTTGATCCATCCTTGCAGCTTCTGATTCCAAGATTACAGAACTTTTCTTACCATCAGCTCTATTAATATGGGCTTGCCGTTCTCCTGTTAAAGTTAGTATAGCAGATTATGAGAAACAAATTGAGCAGGCTTATTGTTTTCTCATTGTAAATAAATCAAAAAAGGGAAATGGGTAGCTTTGAGCCAAGAATTTGAACGAAATTAGCTGTAGCAAACATAGTTCAATCCCAGAACATAAACTCTCAAGGATAAGCCACGCAAATTTACCTTCAGACTCAAGAATCTGGGCTCTCTTTCTACGTTCAGCTTCAGCTTGCATTTCCATAGCAACTCTCACTCCATTAGGAGGCATGATATCCCCTGGATATACATGTATTAGAAACAAGGCCAAAAGGGTATCCAGCAAAGATTCAACAGAATTAATAACTCACTGATCTCATAACGAAGGCACTGAAGACCCCAATCTTGTGCAGCAACATTGATGGCTTCCTGCAAGAGTAATTCATTTCAAAATTGTTCAGATGCTTCTGATATCCAACACATAAACTACAAACGCATAATGCATTCCAGAACACATCAACTACAATGCTCTTATCTTAGAAATGTAACCTCAAACTCATATAGCCAGCTATCATGAACTGAACAACACAGTTAAACAATCTGAACCTTAATCTTAAGTAGTAATATAAGACCCACTACAGATGCACATTAACATCAATGACTATGAACTATCAAAGGACCCCAGTTTTCAATTTGAAACGAACATCAAGTACATTAAAAGCAAACAACCAAAAAAACTGAACCAGAAGCAAAGAGAACATACCACAATTTTTTCATTTAAAGTGTCTCGTTCCTCAAAAGTCTTGTCAAGAGTAATTTTCCCAAGCTCACTACGCATTGTAGTCTGAGCCAACTGGACAACAGCATAGATTGGATTCTCAACACCATAAGAGGCCAACTTAGGATCCACAATCTGCAAAGAAACTCAACGATCAATAAACAATTTAGGAAGAATATCAAAATTTATAACAAAAAATTGGAAACGAAGATAAACACCTTAACGTATAGAACACCATCGATGTGAATGCTAACGTTATCCTTTGTAATCGCAGTCTGATTACCAATAGGAATGGCTTCCTCCTTTAGAGAATGAACATAAGCAATACGATCCACAAGCGGAACGAGGAAGTGAATCCCCGACTGCAAAGTCTTGACGTATTTACCAAACCTCTCAATCACACAAGCTTTCCTCTCCGGCACTATTCTGATCCCCCAGTTAGACGGCGGATTAATGTGGTAGCTACACACAAACAAATTCCAGCGAAGATCCGTTAAATCAACCTAACCTAACCAATCAAATCCCAAAGGTTTCTTCTACTACTGAAATCGGAATTCCACAGAGCGTATATAGGTTTAAAATACCTGTCGTAAGAACTGCTGGGTGAGGAGAAGTTGCGAACGCCGGAGAACTGTTGCGGCAGAGCAGCTCCGGAAGATTGATGAAGAAACCTGGAGGCAAAGGATTTCGACGGAGACGGTGACGGCTTCTTGATTTGGTAACTACAAAAATCAAAAAAAAAACGAAATCAACACAAAAATCCGAAGAGGTTTTCACAGAATGTATACGAAATCGTAAGACTGAAACGAACTTGGTGAGAGGACTTCCGGTAGAGCTGAAGTTACGGACGGAGGTGGTAGTGGAGGCGGCGGCGAGTGACGATAGTATCTTGGGAACAGCAGCGGAAAGCATAGGGAGGAATTTGACGGCGGCGGTGTAACCACCGGATCTTGCAAGCGCGAGCTGACTCATCTTTGAAGGAGCTGTGTAACAAACTCTCTCTGAACTTGAACTTGGAGAAGGGGAAATAGAAGAAGAAGAAAAAAAAACCCTTTAAATCTTTTTTTTTTTCAATTGTTTGTGTCTTTCTTCAAGCTCTTTTTAATTTGACGGGTTGACTTATTTTATACTAGTTAGAAGAAAAAAAATTACTTGGAGGAGAAGCGGTCAAAAAGAGAGATTGAGCTTCTTTTTTTATTATTATTCTTGCTTAACACGAATTTGTTAAAAAGGCTATAAACCCTAAGACTTTGATGAATAAACCTGTATTATGTTGTCTAATTATGAGATTACGACATGTAAAAAATTTTAAAGATAAGATTTGTCACATGTGTTTCCTTTCTAAAAAAAATGGCAAGTTATTATGATTTTTGTTAAGATTAAAATTTTATATACATGGTTAAAATATAAAATGACTAGATTAAATCCCAGCTATTTGTGGATGATATAAAAATTTTAAATTCATTAAATTTATAGAATATAAAATTTGAAAATTAAGTTAAATCATCCATATAATTATATAGAATAATATTGAATACGCTATCAAATCATTCACCGATTGAAAAACTTAATAACATTACATTAATTTTTTATTTTGATTCTCACAATTTTCTTATATTATGTTAACTACTAATTTTAACACATCAAATTTTGTATACTTTAATCACTTTTGTGTATAAACTTGTTTTTACTATATGTATCTAACAAATAATAATTGTAATTAAATTGCAGATAATTTTTTATTAATTGCACATTTTTTCATTATTAATTGTACATTTTTCCTACTAAAATTAGTAATTTAATAGATAGTTTTTTTTATTAGATTTAGTTATATAGTAGATTATTTTTGGTTTTATATACTTTCAAAATATTAATTAGAATTCTTTTATTTTTATGATTTTTTAATTTTTCTTATAATTTTAAAATAAAAATTATTTTCATACGTGTCAAAATATATGGATATACTTTAACACATGTAATGATTATATGAATTACTAATTTTTGAAAACTAATCTTTATATAGTGCTTTCAGTCCTATCTTTCATTTGGGGGGCCTTCTTGGCTTCATGATAAGTGAGGGCTCAGCTTTGTTAGGTTGTTTCTTTTTTGCTTTTCTTTCATGTTAGCATTTGTTTTTACTCTCTTTAAACTCTATTTTGAGATTCTTTATATAGTAAGACATATAACAAGAAGGATATGAGATTCTTTAGATCTTGTCATAATTACGGTAAGTAAAGAATTATAGTTTCCGTTTTTGGAAATGTGTTTGAACATTTTGGTAATCTAGAGAAAGTTGGAATGTTAGATTACCGTAATTACCAACATAACGAAAATTAAACTAATGTATATTAAAAGTTTTCTTTCCTTTTCTCTTTTTTCTATGAATTAACAAAATTTTAATCCTTAAACGTGGTAAGAAAGTTGTTACTATTTACATTTTCAAAAAAAAAGAAAAAAATCAATAGGTCACACATGTTCGAATATGGTTTTGGATGGACACTAATATAAAATAGTATCGTCGGTCCAAAAGATGTTCAAGACTACTTCAAGCCCATAATATATGATTTAAGCAACACCTTTTTCTAATATATAAATTTTGTTTAGAACTGATTCGATGATGTACTTATCCACCAAATAATTAGTGGAATTTTTGTGAGACCAGATTATATGATATTTTTGGCCAATCCGTAAGTAATGTACTAACACATACATGCCCAATATGCAAAAAAGCAACATCAGCCTCTTGGCACTTACTTATTTAGTCTCTTTACCAACCAAATGCAAACACAACAACGAATGAACAATTTAATTCACAACCAAACCAACCAAACCAACCAAACCAACCAACGAATCACTAATTTTTACAAATCCCTTAATAATAACGCCAACCCCCAATAAAACGTACCTTAAGACTTTTTTTTCTATTTGTCAAAAACTCGTTTTCACACCAACCTAAAACACGGATTTCACTAAAACCATCTGAAATCCGATTTAAAAGAAACTCGTGACCCTCACACAGACGCAGAGAACAAGTAAACGCCAAAAGAAAACGCCATTTTTTTTTTGTCTTGAGTCTTCTCTTCTCCTTCCTTCTTTGAAGTTCACACCAATTTGTCTCTCTCTCTTTAAGAAACAAAACGTTTTATTTCAGAAACTTCGAAGTTTGTTCTCCGGTCACCGGGATAAATTGATTAATTCCGATGACGATCGGTGACCGTCAGAATCCGAGTGTGGCTGTGGAGGAGAAGAAGAAGAAGAACCTCTTCAAGCTATGTCCGTTTTGGCAGAGGAGAAGCAACACTTCGTCTTCTACACAGAACCCAAGTCAAAACTACCGTAGCCGCCATGGACATCGGAATACGGATGTTTCCCCCGTCTCTAAACCTTCCTCGACTATTTCTTCCGTCGCGAAATCACTTCTCCCGGCTCGCCGTCGTCTCCGATTAGATCCTTCCAGTTTTCTCTATTTCCCTTGTACGTCTCTATTCTTTAGCTTCTTCCGTCGATTTAGCTTTATTTCGAATAGTCAAGCTCTCTGAAATTGATTGGTTTTGGTTCGGAGTCTTAGAAGCTCTGATTGTAGTTAAAGAACGAAATTAAAATTTGGGCGTTTGTGATTGTTTCAGATGAACCTGGTAAACAAGTTCGCAGCGCAATCAAGCTTAAGAATACTAGCAAATCTCATACTGCATTTAAGGTAATGGAGGAGTTGTATGTATCATTAAGCATCATCGTTGCTCTTTCTGAACTATTCACAAGTTCAGCAGCTTCGTAGTTTTTTTGGCAGAGATGTTGACTTGTTGTTGACTTGGTTTTGTTGTATCTAAGTCACTCTAATCTGTGTTCTCATGTTTTAGTTTCAAACCACGGCTCCGAAAAGTTGTTATATGCGTCCTCCTGGTGGTGTTTTAGCTCCAGGAGAGAGTGTTTTTGCTACTGGTAATGAGATTCTTGGAAACATTATGTCTTTTTTGGTTGTGCATACACCAGCTAGTTTATACAGAGTCTGACTATTGCTTCTTGTAAACGTTCAAGTGCAGTGTTCAAGTTTGTGGAACACCCTGAGAACAATGAAAAACAGCAGTTGAACCAGAAGAGCAAGGTTAAGTTTAAG
This sequence comes from Camelina sativa, assembly GCF_000633955.1. Classification (NCBI taxonomy): domain Eukaryota; kingdom Viridiplantae; phylum Streptophyta; class Magnoliopsida; order Brassicales; family Brassicaceae; genus Camelina; species Camelina sativa. The sequence continues at coordinate 41,861,009 of NC_025695.1, forward strand.
ATCATGAGCCTGAAAGTTAAACCAGGAGTAGAGTATGTACCTGAGTTGGTATGTTATGTCGCTCCTTTAAAGAGTCGGTTGTTGAAAGATATTATTGTTCAATCTTAGAATATACTGCTAGTCACATACATGACTCTTAATAGGCTAATGCAATGCAATTGGTAAATAGGTTGTCAAGAAAGTAGCAATCTCCGTCTCTGAGAGTTTTAGGCAGAGGATGCTCGGAGTCATCTTGCTCTAGTATGTTTAGTTAGATGATGCATTTTGTGGTGTTTATCATGCAGTTTGATGAGCAAAAGGATCAAGTAACAGTGGAGAGGGTTCTTCGGGTCATTTTTCTCGATGCGGAGGGCTCAAGTGCTGTAAGCTTTTTAGTAGATTTCCATGCTGTTAAGAAAACTTATATACTATAGATTTTTTTATTTGAACATTTCAATAAGGAGGATTACGATGTGTAATGATCAGGCAATGGAGAAACTGAAACGTCAACTGGATGAAGCTGAAGCTGCAGTTGAAGCAAGAAAGAAGCCTCCACCAGAGACAGGGCCTCGCGTTGTTGGGGAGGGTCTTGTCATAGATGAATGGGTATCATAAGCTACCCGCTTTGTTCCTTTTTAACTCTCTCTTTCTCCAAATGAATCCCATTTTTTACTCACCATAGTTTTTATGTCATATATCAGAAGGAGAGAAGAGAGAAGTACCTTGCTCGGCAACAAGTCGAAGCCATAGATTCTTCGTCCTAAAACGCAGAGAGCAATGTGGATTTGTTATATAGGCTTATAGCGGAGGTTCTTCTTCATCTTCTGCAGCTGTACATAATTAATTACCCCTCGATTATGTATTTGTCGTTAGACGATTACTTTGTGGTTCTTTGTATGTCTCTGTTTGTTGTATGCTTGCGGCAGTTTTTTACTCTTCCGTCAAATTTTGTTTCGGTTTTAATCGAATTCCGTTTTATCTCCCCCCAACCAAGCTCTTCTGGAAGCAACCAAAGTAAAGACCACAACCAAATTGCTTGCTACATTCTTTTGTATATATATCTATCTTCTCGTTTAGCCTCTATTATACCAAGATTTTTGAAGTGGTCTCTTCTTCATTTTATTTTTATTTTTTTTCTGATTAGTAATGTTCTTTATTTTTTGATCGGATTATACTGTCCACATGTGTGACCTCTCTAAATGACTAATACCTACCACCACAACCACAAGAGTTATACCCAACACTGAGTTTGATGTGTTGCTACTTTTGCTCCTTGCATTCAGAAACTACAATATTCTCTACTGGCCCAAAGAATTATAAAACGTAATTGCATTCTCAACGTTAGTGGACTAACTGAGTTTATCTTGGAAGGAACAATTATAAAACGTAATTGCATAAAAATCTGGTCTTTCATACTATAATCTGGTCTTTCATAACACCTAACTTTACTAGTTTTTTATTAAAAATCATGGGAATAAGTGAATAACTGAATAAGAGACAGCCGCCAAATAGGATGAAAGAATAAATTAAGAATATCTTGTTCTTAAACCTTTGAAAACACGTAATGCTAACCATTTTTTCGTCTTTGTACGCTGAACTCTTAAGTCTATAATCCCATTCTCTTACTTACACTAGCTATAGCAGCCAGAAGCATTAATGTAACTTTTTTCAGTTGTGAAACTAATCTGGTTAAGACTCACGTGGTATATAATTTATATATAAAGTTTGGAATGCTTTACCAAATATATAATATTTGAAATTAGTAGAGAGAGAGAGCTGATTAAGGAACACGATAATCTAAAGTTTCTATGTTATATATATATTTTTTTTGCGTTAGTAGAATATTTTAATGTTCGATTAAAAAAGGTGGAAGAAATGGACTCGTGGAGATTATGAAGGAACAAAGACAACTAGAGGTGTCGGTTAATTTTCATGTCGCTTTATGAAACTTTCGGCCAAATTGCACAACCAAAACAAGTACACAACAATATTCTTCAAGTCTTATCCCCTTTTATTTTTGTTCGTTTAACGTCAAATTCTTTTCATCTTATCAAAGGACATCTTCTGTTAACTATATAATATATAAATGTACGTATCAAAATTATATATTTATTCCAAGCATATATATTCTACATTTCAAATTTCAATTGAATCATATCTCGAGCGAATAAATTGTGTTTATTATTTATTACGTGCTTGAAACGTAACTGTAGCTCGGAAGTTTTTAACATGATTCTCTAATTAAGCTAAAACTTGTAAAACACGTACATCATAAAATGAATAAGTTCTGAATAATCATACATATAGAAAAGTACCCTAGTTTTCCATTATTTGTAAACCATATATTCAGCATTTAATTTCATCATTATTTAAAATCCTTAAACAAAGATATCGACAAAGAAACTTTTTTTTTTATATATAGCAATGCAACTTCATTTTTCATATAACAAAGAAACTGTTTAATTTATATATTAGTATATTATTATATCAAAAACTTCAACTATGTAAACTGTTAAAATCCTTAAAACAAAGATATCGACAAGAACGTCTAACAAACGCATTATTATGTCCATGCATTGTTTCCTCCTTTTTATAAAAAGATGACAATATAATTATAAACTAAATAAAAACTTTACTATAAAAATAACAAATCTTATAGAGAGGGCCGAAAGGAACAAAACAATGGCCCCCGCCCATCGAATTTTGCGTCGATCGAAAGCTAATATATTCATTTCTCATTACATATATTAAAATTTTGGTCATTAGAAAAAGATACGAAGAACAAATTAAGGAAATAGAAAATATTTATTAGTAATTAATCACCTTCTATAAATAAATTCGAAACCATACAATATATATATAACAAAGTGCTTCATGACACTACACACATGCACACGCACGTTCATGAAGGAGACGAAAGCTTTTTTTCAAAAACTAAAATAGCCTTAAAGCCTCACAATTCTCAAATCAATCGCTAAAAACACTTTCTAATTTTGGGGTTTTGAATTTTCATTTTCTCTATTTTAATTCATAAAAAAAAAAAAAAAAAAAAAAANAAGAGAGCGGTCACGACGTTTCTTCGATAATTCTTCTTTCTTCTTTCATCTTCTTCCTCTGTGTTCTTTTTTTTTTTTGTTTAATCTTCTTCTCTCCTTTTTTGATTTTTACCGCCGGAGATTTTTGTATTTTTTTTGTTCTGTTTCCGTTTCCGTAAATTCGCCGGCGGTGAAAGAGAGAATGAAGGGGAGAATATCAAAAATAGGAAGCTATGCAATCTCATCATCCATAAGAGACCAGCATCAGCAACCTTGTATCTCTTGTACTACTTTCAATATCCTTGCTCCCATCTATAAACGTCTCTCTCCCAAGGTTTTGTTTCTTTTTCATCAATTTTGATTTTTTTTCTTTTTCTTTTTGGTAAATTTTTGAATTATGTGTGTGTTGTTGGAAATGTAGGATCAGAGTCTTCGTGAAAGTGATAATCGAACGTATTGGTTTGGAAGGAATCATAGAATCATTGATTGGTTATTATATGAGAGGTCTTCCATCATTTGTTTACAGGTTGTTGACGAATTGCCTCTATGAAAGTAACCTTTTGTTTTTTTTTTTTAGTGCTCTGTTTCTGATTTTTTTTTTGGTTCTAAAGGAGTTTTGGGTAGGGAACGAAGAGCTTGTTAATATGTATGAGAAGAGACTTGGTGACGCTGGTTATCTCAGTTACAAGCTTGGCCGTACTAATAACCGTGGCGATGGTATTAAAACTTTGATGACAAATCTTCTTCTTGGCTTTGATGTTGTTGTTTCCATGTGTATGTGGCGGTTTTCATTTGTGATTTGGTGATGATAGGTTTGCTTACGGCTGTTCATAAGGACTACTTTAGAGTTGTGAACTCGAGGGATTTGCTTTTTAACGATTGTGGTGACAGAGTTGCGCAGTTGCTTCACGTAGAATTAGTTCCTCCTTACTCTCAGTACGATGCTCATCAACAAGTTTTGATTGTCAATACTCATTTGCTGTTTCCTCATGATTCAACTTTGTCTATAGTAAGACTGCAGCAGGTAAATAAATTGTTATTATTATCATTGTGCGATGATTTTTGTATCTTTATAAATAAACAAGATTTTGGTTTTGGGCAGGTTTATAAGATTCTTCAGTATGTAGAGTCTTATCAGAAGGAAGTTAATCTCAGTCCTATGCCTATTATACTTTGCGGGTAACTAACTACCTTGTTTGGATTTTTACATTTTTCTTGGATTTAGATACGATGAATAGTACTTAAATTTTTCCTCTGCTTGTTTCTGTTGGTGGCAGAGATTGGAACGGAAGTAAGCGAGGACATGTCTACAAGTTTCTCAGGTCACAGGGTTTTGTGTCGTCTTACGACACTGCTCATCGGTATACAGATTCAGATGCTCACAAGGTCACTGTCTTTCTTCATATGGAGAATACTTTTGGGTATGCTGTAGATTTTTTTGATGTTATAAATTTGGGATCAGGATTCTGAAATCCTTGTTTTCTTTGGTTTTACAGTGGGTGAGCCACCGGAATCATCGGGGTAACATATGCGCTGTTGATTTCATATGGCTTTTAAATCCAAATCGGTATAGAAAGCTGTTGAAAACAAGTTGGAGTGAAGCAGTGTTTGGCATGTTTAGGGTGAGACTCTCCTCAATTGTGTCTTTATCATAGGTGTTTATCTCTTTGTGCATTTTACTGCATCCAAAAAGATTTACTTGTTGATCCTGAAACTGGTTTAACTTTAAACTTGCTTTGCAATTAGTGTCCAAATGATTTTTGGAAAGATTATGGTTTTCTGGCTTTCTCCCTGTAACATCAGAGCGTTTTGATTTGCAGTATCTACTGAGAAGAGCCTCACTAACAGCTGAAGATGCTTTTGCCTTTCTGAAAACCGACAATGATGGTGACCACATTACATTCTTGGGTTTCTGTGAAACGCTTCGGCAGGTATATATAACATAAACTGTAATGCGAGTAAATCATATTCCTATGACTGCGTCATTCAGCTGAATATTCACATAGTTTTTCTCTTTCTCTACACAGCTCAATTTAACAGGTCATTGCAATGGACTCACGGCAAAAGAGATCAAAGATTTGTGGACTCAAGCTGACATTGATGGAAATGGTCTTCTAGACTACAAGGAGTTTCAGGTAAATGTTTTTTTCATTAGAATCCTCTCTCAAAAACGTGTTCATGATTCGTCTTAAGGTAGTTTCTACTAGTAGTTTGAGTTTCAACAGTTGAGATTCCGTGAACATCTAGATAACTTAGAGATTTGGTAACACCAATATGTATGTACACACATGTTGCTCAACTATGTATGTACTTAACTCACTGCAGCAAAGAATATGGAACCAAACCTGGTCAGAACAAAGAGATGCAGCGGACGGAGAAGCAAAAGGTAACCGAGAACAAACCGTCGGGTTCAGTGTCAAGAACGCAGTTTTGTTTCCTCCTGAAGTTGAAAAAGGAATATGGCCAGAAAAGTACTCTCTATCAGACCACGCAAGGCTAACCGTTGTATTCTCTCCCATAAGAATGCCTTGCTCTCAGTTGGTTTCATGACAAAAACACTCAAACAACAGATTTTTTAGCTTTTCTATTTAAAAAGAGACCTCAGTTTTTTTTTGTCCCCCTTATAGAGAAGACCTTTGCTCTGTCTTCCATTAGATTGACTTGACCGCTCTCACTCTTTGCGGTTCCTGCGTTGAGGGAAGAAGAGATAAAGGGGGATTAGAGGTTCTATAAACTTATACGGTGTACAAACATGTAAAACTATTTATGAAGCTTCATGTATAAAAATTGATTTAAGTAAGAAGCAGCTTTTGCAACTTTTTTTTTTCCCTTCTTAATTATTTTTGTTTTACTTTTCTGTATTTTTATATTTGCAATTGATTTAACTTTGAAATATGAAGCCTAATAAGACGATAAAATAATAAATAGTGAATAGATATTATATTGCCGCCAAAAAAAAGAAAAAAAAATAATATCAGAAATTAATTAAAAAGTATATTAAAAAAAAAAGGAACAAGTTTCGAGCTTTAGAGTCATCTCTCGCCAAAAACGAAGCTTTCGATTGGTGATGCTTCACTATTCAACAAGTGTCTAACTTTCAGATCAAATTCTGATCGGAGCTTCCTTTTTAGGGTTCCGTTGACCCCAAATTTTTGAAAATGGTTAGTTCTTTACATCCGACGCCGCTTCTTCTTCTCCTTCTTGTAATCGCTAGTTCCGTCAATGGAGATCAAGAGTACCCAAGTCAATATCTAACAGAAGCTTTGGGTGATAAAGACTGGTTAGTCTCTGTGAGAAGACAAATCCACGAAAACCCAGAACTCCTTTTCGAGTTACACGAGACCAGTGCTTTGATTCGTCGGGAGCTTGACGAATTAGGGGTTTCGTATTCTTACCCGGTTGCCAAAACCGGTATTGTAGCTCAAATCGGGTCCGGTTCTCCTCCCGTTGTTGCTCTCCGAGCTGATATGGATGCTCTCCCTATGCAAGTAAACTCTTAATTTCTCTCTCTCTCTCTCTCTCTCTTTCTCTTTCTCTTTCTTATTGTCTGTTTTTGATTTCCTCAAAGTTGTGTGAATTCGAATTGGTGATGGTTTAGGAACTTGTTGAGTGGGATCATAAGAGCAAAATCGATGGCAAAATGCATGCTTGTGGGCATGATTCACACACTACTATGCTTCTTGGTGCTGCTAAATTACTTAGCAAACGCAAACATAAGCTTAAGGTGAGCTTTCTCCTCTTTGTTCTGTAGCTTGGTTGAGGTAGTTGTGTTGTGAATTTGTGGGATTAGCTTAGCAAACGCAAAAAAGGATGAATCTTTTGCATTGTCTGTAGTGTTCTTGCATTCTTTTAGTTTGATTTGGATAATGTTGTAGCTTGTAGTATCTGTGTTTGCTTTGGTTATTGAAAAGGTTTAGTCTTTAGGTTTTTGTTGTGAATGAAATTTTTGCTCTTTGATTAATCAAAAGGGAACAGTGAGGCTTCTTTTTCAACCAGCAGAAGAAGGTGGTGCAGGTGCTTTTTACATGATAAAAGATGGTGCTTTGGGTGAATCAGAAGCAATATTTGGTATGCATATAGATACTGACTTACCTACGGGAGAAGTAGAAACAATCTCAGGTCCTACTATGGCAGCCACAAGCATATTCAGTGTAAGAATGAGTCGGAAAGTACCAGCTTCTTCTTCAGAGACCCATTCTTTTTGTGTTGATCCGGTGCTGGCTGCATCATCTACCATCTTAGCGTTACAACTTATCATCTCTAGAGAAGTTGATCCTCTCTCAAGCCATGTATGTTGTATAATTTCTCAATCGATAAATCTAACCGTCGTTTATGCATATTGATATCACCATTTGCAAAACTAAACCTGACTCTTCTGACGCTAAAGGTTCATATTTTTGGTTTTTAGGTGCTGTCTATTACATTTATGAAAAGCGACGCTTCTGAGTTTGATGAGACTCCAACGTATGTAGAATTCGGGGGAACTCTGAGGAGTCTTACAACCGATGGCATTAACTGGTTGATACGTAGGTTGAAAGAGGTACGTATACATACGCGCAGTTACAAAACAACCTTTGAATATTACATCTTTTGCCTGGTAGTAAGAGTATAGTTATTGATTTTGTTTCCTGAGTGTCTTGTTACTCTGTTCTAGTAAAAATTTCATGGAACAAGCCATTGCTATATCCACAAGCTCTCTTCCACGATCCACAGAATCACGAATGTTCAAATGTAAGCTAACGCAATTATTGCTGACAGGTGGTTGAAGGAGAAGCTGAAGTTTATAGATGCAAAGCAGATATAGACATGCATGAAGATAGCCATCCTATGTATCCAGCAACAGTGAACGACCACAAGCTACACGAATACACTGAAAAGGTTTTGAAAAAATTGATTGGACCCGAGAAGGTGAAACCGGGTGAAAAGATAATGGCGGGTGAGGATTTTGCCTTCTATCAACAAGAAATACCAGGTTACTATCTAGGAATCGGCATCAGAAACGAAGAAATCGGTTCTGTACGTAGTGTTCATTCCCCTTATTTCTTCCTCGACGAGAATGTTCTTCCTTTTGGATCAGCAGTGTTTGCTGCCTTAGCTGAGATGTATCTACTAGAGCATCATCAGAATCAAACTAAGTCTGGATATTGAAAAAAGTACTAAAGAGGCTTAGATTCTTTCTAAGTCTCTTAGTTAGTTGCCTTCATAAGTAAAGCTACTGTAACTTTTGAGAAATCAGTTGTGATAATAAAATTGTCAGTAATGAGTCTCACTCTCACATGGGTAAGGTGCATGTGATCGAGTCATTGGAAACGTAGCCGTTTTTTTGTGATCCAAAAAAACCTAAAAAAGTTTTGTGTAGTTTTTTTTCCTTCATCATAATTATAATTTGTATATTCAGAGACATAAGCAGCACCTAGTCTATCAATCTATTAAGTAACAGAAAAAAGTTTTGTTTTGTATTTTTATAAATTGTAAATTGCCTTTTTCCTAAAATTTGGATAAGATAAAGATGAATGTGTCACATGACACTCGCATAAGATCCAAAGGTGATCATCAAAAAGAAGAGACAATTTAGCAGATATATAAAGAGATTAGTTAAAAAATTCCAACTAAAACAAAAGACAATAAGTGATGACACATTTGTACCTAAAATGGCTAAATCCAAGTCATTTAGCCGTAAAGAATACTGTCTCGTCGTGCTACTTGTCGGTTTTTTTTTTCGTTAAAGCATAATACGACGATCGAGCTCAACAACATGCACTTGTAAACCTTATGCATTTATGGGGAATATGATTGGCTTTTATAACATATTCATGAACCATAATTAGGCAAATAACTAGGTGTTTAAACAGAGTGGCTAATAAAATAGTAAATGATGATTAGGTAGAGAAAAAGATAAAAGTTGTTTCAGTGCAACCCACCTAAACAAGTAGATAGATAATGTATGGTTCGTTGTTAGTTGACTGACGATTAATATCTTCTTTTTGCTGTTAATTACGAGAGGTTCGAGTCTAGACCTCAATCTTTTCTATGGCCGAAATCTAATTTTACCAATATTTTATAACATGGCCCACTACATGGATCCAACTCTGTATACTTTAAACCATTGGCCTAATTTTGGTTCTAGTTGATTAATATTTTATACGCTATTGGCTTTTAAACATATGAAGCCAATATATCGTCACTCGTAATAACCTCGAAGTAATCATACTTGGGGAAAGCCATGAAGAATACGACCTGATTAAAGTCGTCCCGATTCCTTTCAAATCAAGCTAAATCAATCACGTCGTTCGATAATCTCTCGGATCACGTGACTCTCGTTGGATGTGTCAATTAAATCAATCTATGAATGAAATCTTGAAAAGAAGGCCTAATAAGTCCACATTATTCTTTTGGAGAGGGGTTGAGAAAATCTACAGCGTATCTTTCTATAGAACATGTATAAATACATGTAGACACGTATACTTTTATAATCTCTACATTCATTTATTGATGTCAGTGAGATTACTATTATTTGTATATCTTAAATACACAATAAATCTACATAAACTGCTGTTTCCCGATATTTTTCTAACAGTAAAAATATGATATTTTTCTATCATATTTGGACAAAATGTAAATAGTTTTAAGAAACATTTGGACAAAACGAATTCTGTAACATTACACTATGCATTTACACACACTGACTTAGAAGCTTGAGGGAATTTTTATAATATTTTTATACAATCATGTCGATGTAAATTTAGTAAAAGAATGTTTATATACGTCCTTGTTAAATTGACTATCTGATGGTGACATGGTGTTGGTGATTAGCCAATTATGTCCTTACTAGGTAAATTATTTTAAAACTATTGGTTGATTCTTAGTTTAATGATTGTTGTAACTCTCATATGACCTATTATTATAGGACCCTCTGTTAAACTGTAGAGTGAAAATTGATGTATGACTTATTATTCGACTTTGAATAAATATATGGAATGTGACTTTGAAATTTATTTCATTGATTATGTTCGAGTTCATACAAAGCTCCAACATAGAAAATATATTTTACATCCAATATTCATTATTCACAAAATGTGAACGTACACTTTGTCAATACTGACAAACTGGATTTTTTAATTGAGTATATATGAATTTATGATGGCGTAAAATATCTCATTTAAATATGTCATATAAGATCAACCAAGTCGTATAACATATTTATTCATTGAATAGGAAAAAAACAGTCTCCCAACATTCTCACATTTGTGATAAAACCATTATATCGATCTGTATTTCATGGATCACGATTTTGGCAATAAGACGTAATATATCTTATGATTATGCATCATTTGATATTTTGATTCAGTGTCTACAATAAACGAAAAAAGCATCTACTAAATTACTATATAAGTTAGAATTATTTTTTATAAGTATTAGACTCTAATATTAAAACTAAAAGTTAGCTTTTCTTTTAGTTTTCCAGTTAAAAATTAAAATAAATTAAAAACTTGATTAGTGTATTACTAATTAGGTGGTGGAAAAAGTGGTGCAATCATATCAAAATTTACATGAACCGCTCGATATCGATCTAATTGATATTTGATAATCTCCCCCCTATAAAGATATCTAATTTCGTTATTCAACATACCAAATTTTGTAGTAAATTTGTACGTCCACTCTTTGAATTTCTGCAAAACAAAATAAACTAGTATAAAATTTGGTTAGCTATGATAATACTTGGGACAGAGGGTGTATATTTCATTTTTAACAAAGAATAAAAATATGGATTATTAGAAAAATGCATTGACAACTCATCTCAATTTCGGCTGATTAAAACACCTATATATTCATTAAAATGTGATGATGTAAGATTGGGGCAACATGTGACCGTGTTAAATTATACACACACCATTAAATAAGCCATTAACTACTTACTAATCAAGTATACCTTCAACAAGAGTCGACACAAAATATTTGATATCCTTTATACAACTAGAAAATAAAAAATCCTTTATACAACTAAAAAAGAAAAAAACAATATACTCTTGTTGATTAGTATAAGTTCAATCATATCGATTGTTGAGAGTCTTTATTCTGTTGGTTAGTAATCCAACAAAAACATATTGGAGAAGTTTCGCATATACAAAGTAACTCTTCGTCCATTTATATAGTCTTATATATATAGTACTATTATACATGTAACTACTAACTACATGTAATGGATTCCCATTTATATCCAAATGAATTATTGGTATGCATGTACTATATGCAAAAGTTTCTCCTACACAAATACTAAATATGTATAAAGTTATTCAATATTCGTACTATTTCTATATGATTGCAAAATAACAAATTCTGATTAATCCAGCTGCTATATACGTTTTAATCAAATAACTTCTCCTGTATATATATACATCTGTTTGGTAAAGAAAAACCAAAATATTTTTTCGCCAAAAAACTGAAGTCCCAATGATATGTATTATCAATTATAGGGCCTTTTTTTTTTCTTTAATAATTCCAACTTGAGTTGTTTTACATGCAATGTGCAGTGAGCGTGAGAAGCGGGTGATTATAAAACTGAGATCTAAGAAATTTTTAATAATACCCGAAAAAATAGATTATGTATAGATTATAGTATTGGTAGTCTCCAAAGAAGATAAAAAATGGTGGTCTATATAAATGACAAAGAGGTCTCTCACATTCTCACTACTCATCATCAAGTTTTCATTTGTCTAGATCTTTTTTTTTTTTTTTTCTCTTTTAAAAATATTAGAAGTTTCAAAGAGAAAAATCAAGAATGATATCAGTAGTGATTCTAACTGAGCTACTAGTTGAGTACACGACGTCTCTAGCTAAACTCACTGCCGGGATTCTTCCACGGCGTACCGGAGATAGAAACGCCATAAGGATCGGTGGTTTTCTTCTTCCAACACCTTCTTCCACGTCGACGATTCCTGATTTCTCTTCTCATCTCGTCGACTTCTGATTTTGTTACTTCTTTTTCTGGTCTCATTACTAAGTTTTTGACTTCATATTTGCTTCGTCTCTCTTTATGACCTAACCGACTAAGATTTTTACCGAGTGTCTCGTCGTCATCTTGACCGCATAGAGCTTTGTATATCCGTATCTAATTTTATATAGAGATAATTTATGGTTTTGAAAAGAACTAATAATTTTGTTTCCATGTAATTTAGCATTTTAACATTGTCGTCAAAGCTTATGATCCTGAACTGTACTGATCTCTATTTTTGTTAAATGAAATCTTGTGAGCATTTAGTCTTTATTCAATAGCTTTCACAAATCACAAAGAAACGGTGTGTTGAGTTATTTGACTTTTTTTTTTGTTTTTTTCTTACACATTTGTGGGAGATATCGTTTACTGAATCAAATGAATGAATCCAAAAGAGCGTAATGAATATAATTTGTTTCACAAAACGCGATCTTTTATGTATCTTCATCTTCAATTTTTTTTTCAATCGTCAAGGAAAATTATTATTCTTTCACAACTATATCACTTTTGTAACTGAGATAAGCAAAAAGAAGAAATCTATATTGCCAGTACATATGCTATAGTTTGTATGACTTAATACTGATAACTGAATGAGTATGTGTAGGCGAAAAAGAAAATACCAAATGATGTTTATCTGCATTTTAATTTGTATCAATTTATAAACTATAAATTATGGTCTTCTTATATATATATATATATATATATATATATATATATATATTTTGAATAAAATGTAAACATATTCGAAAAAATACTTTTTTACATCAAGTGCAACTAGTGTTTGAGAGTTTGAACTTAAAATTTATACAAAACTTAGAGCTGAGAGAGAAGTGATTGAAAGAGTTGTTGTAGTAGGAGTCTTGATCTCATCGAGAAGCCAGCCACATAGCCATACATCCCGCATACATACCATTGTCTTGAGGGCTAATGGTGAGCAGCCTGTTTCTCACTTGTCTATCAAGGCGTTTGATAGTCGAATTATTCTTATATATATTCGACTGCGAAACACTTGTGTGTAATGTTTTTCAATGGTTTTTAGTTATGCTTACAAATATATATATACATGATATATTATTAAACTATTGTTTTTCTATCATCATCTCACGCAAATATTTACGTTCAAAACAAACCAGTTGAAACTAACGATTTTAAACCATTGGTGCATGTGAGTAAAAAAAAATGCACATATATATATGAAGTAATGGATGTTGTAAACCATCACTTGTTGTTATAATTCAAATTTGAAAAATCCAAAACCGTGCGAAAATTTTAATTTGGGGAAGATCATAGATTGATAGCATAACTCAAGATCTTAGTTCTTTAACAAACATACACAACTCAAGATAATTCGTAAATCCAAGAGTGACCAAGACTATGCACACATGCACAAGTGTACCAAATCATTCGCTGAACATTGTTGATATCTGTTGTTTGTGATATGTTTGAAAGAAAAAAATACATTGTGGTCAACATGATAACAACTTATAACAACTAACGCCTTCTTGTCTTGCTACCATATAACAACTTATAATAGATTCGAAAATTCGAAATATTATATATAAATATATGGATGAGGACTATATATATATAGAGAGAAGTGATAGGTAGAGAGACAAAGTTGGTTAGATATATAATGGATGAAAAGGAGCAAATTACGGAAAAAGTGCATGGCGTTAGCGAGACAAAATAAATTGTATGAAAGTTTTGGATCTTAAATTACATATACAGTAAAACCTCTATAAATTAATAATGTTGGGACTAAGATATTTTATTAATTTATAGTGATATTAATTTATCTATAAATTAATAATTATTATTTTATAGTGTAAATTAATAATTATTAATTTATAGATATATTTTTAATTGTTTATTTTTTAAAAAATTATGAATTGGAACAACTATAGCAAAATAAGATTAAACTTTCGGATGTTATAAATTTTATGGTTTAGGAATTGAACTTGTAATATTTAGAAAGCACTATTTACAATAAATTACAAATATTATAGACAAATTGACTTATACACATGAGACACATAAATTCAAATCTATGAATAATAATATCAATTCTCCTATTTTAATAATCTGTCAAATTATCAAATTGTAAATGATGCATATCTAAAAATTAAAACTTTAAATTTAATTATTTGTATGACATGTTATAAAATATTTTAGAGATATCATTATAGGTTGAAAATACAACATTACAATTGTTCTATAGAATTGAGCTTTAGGAGAAACATACACTATTATATCAATATATATATATATATATATAAATTTACATAATTATTAATTTATGATATTATTGAGACCATATTTTATAAGGAGATTTCGAAAAAATTATTATCTTATTATCTTATCGAATATTGTTAATTTTTACACTGGCCCGACTTGGGACCAGCAAAATTTATTAATTTATAGTGTTTATTAATTTATAGAGTATTAATTTATAGAGGTTTTACTGTATCTTGTTGAACAAAAATAATTACATATATCTTCTGTTCACGGTTTGGAAACCCTTAAGTTTAAAGTTAAAACAAAATACTGAATATTTTTATGTCCTAAGATTTTAAACTCTTGTCCTGATTAAATAGTTGACTAATTAGTATATATGAAAATGAAAGCTTTCCACATTTCGTAGTTCGTATAAAATATAAGTTTTAAGCAATGCAAAAACTCGAAGACTTTTCATTTGAACTACACAAGTTTGGATCTTATGGTTAATTTATCTTATTTGAAAGAAAAGTAACTTTCAAAGTCATTTTCCAGTTAATTTTTAAATATCACGGAGGAAAAAAACACAGGAACAAGAAACAAAAATAGTGATTCGGCAAGGCGAGATATGAACACTGTAGGAAAGGAATGGTTTCGTCAAGATTTGTTACGTTGCCTAAACGCGTCCTGGTATTGGCCGGCATGTGGGTCACCAAAAATCTTAATATGCATTCATTAATACAACTTAACATAACATATTTAACTACTGTTTTAACTTTTAAGTATGACCTTCCTTCACAAACTACAACAATATATTAAGCACTCGTTATCAAAAAATCACAAAAAAAAACAATACACTAAGCTTTTTTCTTTACAGCTCATCCTGGAAAAAAAAACAAATACAGTATCTTTACAACAACCCATCTCAACTTGCGAGACTTCATAAGACGACTTTACCTGCTTATATATTTTAAACCATTTAAATCAAAAATCTTTTTAAGGATATATCAATAAAAATTAGAAGTATATCTTACTATTGCGTAATCGAATTCGATTGCATCGTTTCTCATCCCTCTATTGGTGGTTTGCAACCAGTTACGATCATTATTGATATCATAAAAACTATGAGAGTTGTGAAATAAATTTATTGAACGTCTAACTCCTTAAAATATTAGTACGACCCATAAAAAACTGTAACTGATACAGCCACTGACAGTTGTTTGTTGAAGACAAGTTTTCCACTAAACGTGTTATTACCATATCATATCATTACTATCATATAAGATAGAACGAAAACATAAACTTATCAAAAAGAGTGCAAGGTGTTATTCAGGTAATTATGCATTAGTATTATATCCACACTGTGTATTTTTTAATGATATATAACTTATAATTTCACAAATATATCATACCGCAAGTAAACTACAGGTCAAGTAATTATTTCTAATTCTGTGTTTGTTTAATCTATTCTTTCTAACTAACAAAAAGGAAAAAAAAAATTGCATTATTAGTTAATGGATAGAACGTATAGATCTACTAGACATGTTAGATTATATACACTCGCTATTTGTACTAGTACTATATATACTTAGAGAGGAAATATGGAATACAATGTTCGAAGTTCTAGCTCCTACATTGTCGCAGCCAAACCGTAAATTGTAGTATCATATACATGGCACTATTCAAGATCGCTAAAAATAGTTTTTAAAGTTGGTTTTAATGCGTAGAAGGTCGCGGTGCGTTGGCACCTTCATGCTGACCAGTGATAGATATATAGTATTTATGAGAATCGATTACTCGAGCCCACGCACGTATTGAAATCCTCAACCATGTGGGCGACTAGCTTATGTGGAGAACAATTCATGGATGTGTTCCTACTTCCTGGTTTCAAAATGTACACCTAGATTTCTCAGATACAAAATATTTCAAATTGTTAACATCAGCATTTATTTAGATAAGGAGTAGAATGTACTTAAAAAGGTCAATAGTCAATGTTATATGAATAACCAAGTCCCACAATGCCACAATAACAGGCCCATTACATTAGTACATGAGTCTCTCTGTTTCTAATCACTTGAAGTTGCAGAAGATATGTAACAATCAGAGTTAGTAAGCCATCATTGAGTCAAATCTAGTGAAACAAACCCAGCCATTATTGCATTTCTACGCTTAAATTGAAAGAACAAAGCAATTTGCCCCACAAAGAACATGAGAAGACTCATCTTCGAATATATAAAAGGTGAAGAAACAAACATTATGCAACTTGTTGTTGTACCATTTCATTATACTTTGAAATGCTTTTAAGGTTGCAAACTTGCAAATAGGAAGCAATATCATCCCATACTTATCAAGAAGCCGCTGGTTTCGTTTCGAAATTTGCAAAACAACTTTAATGCATTAAAACCATCTCATACTGAGGAAATGTCATTACATCGATCTGTTAGTCTAATTAGTCATAGACAAAGAAGCTACCTAACTGATAAAGTCATAAGAAAGAGCTCTCTAGACTCTAATTCTTAAAATGTAACCATACTTCACTTTCTCCTAAACGGATTCCACAAAGCAGAGTCATAAGCATTGCAATGCGAACCGGTCCACTCTGCACAAGGAGCAGGCTTATCGCAGATGTAACAGTAACACTGCATTGTAAGATTACAAATCCAAACACAAACATCAAACACAAAACTAATTAAAAATGACAACAACAAAAAAACCACAAAGAAGAAGAAAGTGTTTTTAAAATTACCAAATCACAACGGCTTGATTTAAGAGTTGATTCAAAAGGAAATTTCAAGCATAAATGTCTTGGATGTGGATAATCTCTACAAGCCACCTGTTAGAAATCATATTATGATATTTCATCAAACTTTCAAAAATTTTACAAACCCTAATTTTTTTTTAAAAACCCTTAATTTCAAAACAAAACCCTCAAACCTGGCCAGTCTCATGGATGATAGCTAAATCTTTATCAGCACTGTCACGATCATCATCGGTGAAGGTAAGTCTTTTAACGTCGAACGAATCAAAAGGATCGAACTCGAGGATAAAGCAATCCTCTGTTTCTTCGAATCTCTTCATGTCTTGTCTGGTTTTCAAACAGAAAATGCCTCTGAGTGGTGTGTCATCTTCTTCCACCACCTTTGTCTCCATTTCCTCTCTCACAAGTCACAACAACTCGCAGAGGTCGAAACGGAAGAGTGAAGGGACTCAAAACGTCGCCCTTCTTCCTTCAGCACGTTTTCAGGGTTAGTCTTAGATGGAGCAGTTATAATATGGGCCTAACTGTTATTAGGGCCCAATTAGATTAGTGACTTGACTTATTAAAATTATGGTTTAAACTATGGTTTAAACTATGGTTTTTACTTTTTACCAACTGTTATGAATCAATGTAAAACAACATATATCACGTTCTTCTTGCCCCGTACGTACTCTATATAGAATGATATGTTACAGGCTGATGCATATTGAAGTTTCGCAAATTGGGACTAGGAAACTTTACTGCTTTTCAAAGAAGCTGTCTATTATACTGGAACCCTTCAGGAAGCAACAATTTGGCATTGTCATTTCGAACAATGCATTTCGGATTACATTACCAATCTCGATAATTAGTTCAGACATAAGTCTTCCAAAGCTAGTAATCGGAGTCATAGTCATCGGAATCGGAGTCATAGTAAGAGTTCCCACTTTCAATGGTCAGTAGCTTCAGCTTCCGCTCCACAGAGTCCGCTGAAGCATTGCAATGCGAAGACTTCCACTGAGCACAAGGAGCAGGCTTATCGCACACGTAACAGTAACACTGCATAATAATATTGTTGAACTCTACACTGTTAAAATAATTTCCATATTTAATCGACAAAACAGACAGTTTCATAGGAGACTTTAAAAACATTAGGCAACAAGTTAATTAATTCACTATTTTTTTTTCTTCCTTACCATCTCACAATGAGTTGCATTAGAAGTCGATCCAAATGGAAAATTCAAGCATAGATGCCTTGGATGTGGGTAATCTCTACAAGCAACCTGCTCAAGAGTTTTTTTTTATATATAACAATTTCAAGATTATAAACGTATAACTAAACCCTAATTAATCAAAAACCCTAATTTCAAAAACTCGAACCTTTCCTGTCTCATGGATGATGGCGAGATCTTTATCACTAGAAAAGTTGAGTCTTTTAACGTCGAACGAATCAAAAGGATTGAAATCGAGGATGAAGCAGTCCTCTGTTTCCTCGAATCTCTTCATGTCTTGTATGCTTTTCACGCATAAAACGCCTCCGATGAGAGGTCTCCCTTCTTCTTCCAAAGACGGTGTCGTTGTTTTCGCCTTCCTCTCCATTCTCTCTAACCAAACCAATTTCGCAAAGATCTAAATGAAAGAGTACTGGAAGACCAATCGTTGCAATGAGAGTAAGGTCTCTATATTTTACTAACAAAAAGAGTGGTCTCTGACTTATTAAAGAGAATTGAGATGAGAGGAAGGCCTTTATGCTTTAACAATATGGGCCAACTCAATGGCCGAAAACTATAAAGTGTCAGTCAACCTGAACAAAATCATACTTGGAAAATAATACATTGTACACTGATAACGAAACATTTAACTCGTCATTTTATAATTGACTAAAATGGCACAATAATACAATTTGTATTGTTGTTTTTCTAGTGCAAAACATCACAAGTTTATCAAGTTGTAAAATTTTGAACATAATTAGGGATTGAATTTTTTTATCGTATGTTTCGAGTTTTGTATTCCGTTAATTAATATACAAGAATTATTTTTAGGAGCTGTATTGCAGTTTTTTTATTTATTGAAAGGTTGTTTTTTTTTTTCTTTAAGCTGAGCATAATTTTTCAAAAGTTGGTATTTGAAGGTCCCAAATTAATAGAGATATTCCGAATTGATAAAAAAACACGAAGTAGCACCAAAATATGGACTGACGAGGAAGTAGTGAAAATGGTATTGTTTAAGACACTACAATATGGCTAGTTGAGTGGTTGATATTGTGTCAATCAAAATTGTACTTGTATCTCATCTATATATTATGGTTCAATAAATTTTATGATTTGGACTTTTTTTTTTGTGTTTATAGGATCTCCCAGGGTTGTTCAAAAACAAAAAAAATAGGATCTCCCAGGAAGGGGACGTAGATTTGGAGTTTTCAGATTAAGTATTTGCTGCGTCTTTCATTCTGGTCTCTGCATCATTGTAAATTTATGTGCATTATGCCCACATGACCACATGTTCACGTGTACCAAAAAATTAAATAAAATCTAAGGATATAAACTAATTGTTAAAGAAAAACACAATACCTTTTGATCCAAAAAAAAGGAAAAGACAAAAAACACAATACCTTAGATTTTAGAGTTAATTATGAGATAATTTTTTTTTTGAAGAGTATTGTCTGGTAAGGACTTTTTGTCCGTGATTACAGATTTAAGCATTTATTTGAGATTGGAAATACAGTCAGAGGCGGAGGCAGTGTGTTAGCATGGGGGTCAATTGACCCCTATGGATTTACAAAAAAAAACATGTATTTTTAGAAGAAAAATCAGAAAAAATCATGAAAATATACATAATGACCCCATAAAATAGTTACAAATATGTTTATTGACCCCCACAAAAAAAAAATTATAGGTTTTGGTTATTATAGAAAATATTGACCCTTATAAGAGTAATTCCTAGCTCTGCCACTGAATACAGTTTTGCCCTCTTAGTTTTCTTATTTTTGAAGAGTATTGTTGAATTTGAATATCCTGTTGCAAAAATCAATGAAAATTGAAACCATGAATTTTTGACTGCTACTTGTTTAATACTTAAATTGCATAGTATGACATATGATGTTTAAATAAAACTAAAATATTTTGTTTTGTAGCTTAACGGGCGGATTTAATAATGGCTGAGTCGAAGAAAAAAATAGAAAATAAGTGGTGAATTTTTTTATAGCTACATGCAGCTTTCAAAGCTTAGACGCTAATCCGTTTACTTATGTGCATAGTTGATCGCTAGTTTTTTTCTTTAACTCAAACTTCAACTATTCCAATTACCAAAATTCTTACAATATACATTCTATAATTTCACAATATACTTTTTATCCAATTAAACAGTATTCATTCCGGTTTTTTTATTTGTCGTTCTAGAACTTTGCACACAAATTAAGAAAATAGATCAATGTTCTATTATACCTATTCTTTAATACATTTTCTAATATTTTTATTGGTCAAAGCATTAAAAGAGTTAGGATAAAATTAGTATTTTTACCAAACATATGCATTGAAAACCTAAAACGACAAGTATTGGAAAACAAAAATTTTACTCTAGAATGACAACTAAAAAAACAGAAGGAGTATCTTAATATAATAAAGTAGAGAACCACTAAAAACTTGTTTTCAGAGACTGTCACATGACATCTGTTTATGCCATGTCTCCTTTATTTTTGGTTTCTTTTTAAAGAAAAACAATTTGATTCAAAGTAATACATTATAAAATGTTGAATTTTATCTGAAGATGTTGTATCATATTGTCCAATAGTAATTCACAAAATATGATTATTAAATTATTTTACAATTTTATTCAAATTATAAAAGCTACCTTATATTTTAATATATAGACTTTATAAATATATAAATAAATAGCTGAATCATATTTCATTTTTAAAAAATGAAATGTATATTTAAAATTATAATTTGATGCTTGAATTTCCTGTCATATATTTATATTTTTAGTAAATTTGAATTTTTTAAAAAAATTTAAAACAAAAATCAGTTCTTTATTCACAATAATTTCTTCCTTTTATTAATTTTCTCACATATTTTATTAACTTACGTATTCTATCAAATATTTTGTAACTCTTATATTTATAATCATACCCATGTTTTAAGGCACTAAATTTTAATTAATTGCAATTATATATTTATGTTTATGTTGACATTTATGTCACCTCCATAGTATTTATAGCATTGCAATAAATATTTAATGCTAATTTTAAAAATAATAAATAATAAAAAATATTAATATTTAATTATTGCATTTTTGTAACTCTTATATAGTTTATGTAACTGTTATGACAATAAAAAATGAATTGTTATCAAGATTAGTGCAACAATTACTTTTCAATTAAATAATGGATTTATAATGAGTAAAAAAAATGGATTTATAATATGATCTTAGCTACAGTTCTGACAGTTTTCAAATCTTATAATTTTGTAAAAATAATTTTTAGTATTCAACTAAGATTATTTTAGCTTATTTCGATATATACGAAGCATATGCTATTTTTTTTTAACACCTTCCTTTCATTTATATTGAAAAAGAGTGATCCTCATGAAGGAAAGTTACAATACATGAAGGAACATATTGATGAATAACAGATTGTGCAGAATTTAAAATAGGCATTTTAGCTAAACAATTTGCTGCTTAATTATTGTTTCTCCTTGTCTATTGAAATGTTGCATGTTGAAAATCAATCTTTCCACCATTTTGTTGTCACCTTCAAAAATCACATTTTGGTAACCCGCAGTCGACATTTGTTGCATTGCTGAAATTAGGCATTGGAGTTCTGCCTCTAAAACCGTTGACACATATGTTTGTATGCTCTATCCTGCTGTTAGATAGAATCCTCTCTCATCTATGATTATCCAAGCTGATTGTCTATTATCACCATTTTGTGTGAAACTGCAGTCGTAGTTGCACTTAACATAATTCTCTGGTGGGCGTTTCCATTGTGATCTTGTTGTGTTGTTTCTTCTTCTAGTTTCTTCTTCCTGCGGATTAAATAGCGACTCTGTCCAGATATCAATCCATTCTCTAGCCTCATCTGCAGCCATACTCAGGTCTTGTTACCATGTGAAGGTTTTATGCTGAAATATCAGAAGATTTCTGCTTTTCCATATTCTCCATAAAAGCCACAGAGGCATGTGTCGCTCAAGTAATGTAAGAGATTGATCATTATAACAATCAAAAATTGCTTGAAATTTCGCTTTAAGCGAAGTGATAGGGGAGCATAAAACCTGGTTTAGATATCCATTTCGTCTCCATAGTTCTTGCACATGCTGACATTCAAAGAATAGATGTTCTGTTGTTTCATCACTTTGTTGGCATCTTTGACATAAAGCTGAGCTTGTTATCCGCCGGTGCACAAGAATGGGTCCAATGGACAGTGAATTTGAGATTATTCACCAAAGAAAATGCTGGATTTTTGGTGCTGTGTTTATCTTCCAGATATTGTTCTTTATGTTCTGGGAGCCAGGAATGTTCTGTACCCTCTGTCGTTCATTTGAGATGTTATAAGCTAACCAATAACCTGACTTTACTGTGTAGAATCCCGAATCAGTATAATGGCAACCTAACAAATCAGAGCACTCTGTAGGGCTCAACTTCAGCTGTTGTATCAGTTCTTTATCTTCTTCTACAAATAATTCTTCTATCAACTCCATATTCCAACGTAGAGGTTGGTCATCAAGCATTAACTCACTTACATACTGCAACTCTGTTTCTATACCTTCTTTACAGCGTGGTGCTCTTGGCGGATTCGTTGGAAGTCAATGATCTGATAAAATGCTTGTAATCTGACCGTTTCCAATTAAGAATCACATACCTTTCTTCAGAAGATCACGACCTTCCAATAGTGACTTCCAAATAAAAGACGACTTATTGCCATTTCCAGCATTGAATAAATGATCATCAGGGAAGTACCTTGCTTTTAAAAATCTCGATACTAGGCTAGTTGGGGCTTGAAGAATTCTCCATACTTGTTTCCCTAGTAAAGCCAGATTGAAATTTTCCAAATCTCTAAATCCAAGGCCACCTTCCTGCTTCGGTATGCTTAATCTCTCCCATGAAAACCAATGAATCGATCTTTGTCCTCCCTTTTTGCTCCACCAATATTTAGCCAAGACACTGTTTAATTCCTCATAGACCCCTTTTGGCAATTTGAACACATTCATTGTATAGACCGACATCGCCATGGCTACTGTTTTTAGCAGAATTTCTTTTCCTGCTGATGATAAATATCGATGAGACCACCCATTGGTTCTCTTTTTAACCTGCTCCACCACATAGTTGAAAACATCTTTTTTTCTTTCCTCCAATCTGCTCCGATAGTCCTAAATACTTACCGCAACCGCCATCATTGTGAATATTTAGGATTCTGCGAAGTCTGGTCTTAACATGCTGATGAACTCTTGAGCCAAAAGTAATTGCCGATTTATTGAGATTGACTGCTTGTCCAGAAACTCTTTCATAATCTGACAAAATCTTCATGATTGTTGAGCATGATTTTGGGTGAGCATGGCAGAAAAACAATGCATCATCAGCAATTAACAAATGGTTAATCGTAGGTCCTGTAGTGCTTATCTTCATTCCTTTCAACTTGTTCTCTTTTTCAGCTTTCTGTAACATATGACTCAAAACTTCTGAACAAAGGATAAATATATATGGGGATAACGGATCTCCTTGTCTGATTCCATGTTTAGGATTGATCAGTCCTTTAGGAACACCATTGATCAACACCGAGAGTTGTACTGATTCCACACATTGCATTACCCAATTAATCTAGTTGGCCCCAAACCCCACGTGTTGCATTGTGTCTCGTATAAACTGCCACTCCATGCGATCATATGCTTTTGAGATATCAGTCTTCACAGTCATATAGCAATTAGCCCATCATTTTCTTTTTTTCAAAGAATGAAGCATCTCATGAGCTATAATCACATTATCCATAATGTTTCTCCCAGGAACAAAAGCTGCTTGAGTCTCAGATATAATCGAATCTAGATGCACCTTCAATCTATTGACCAGAATCTTTGAAATAATTTTGTAGCTTACATTGCATAATGCAATGGGCCTAAAATCACTCATAGATTTAGGACTAGTTATCTTTGGTATTAGACAAATGTTTGTATGATTCATGGTACCTCTCAGAGAGCCTTCCTCAAAGAAATAGTTGACCTCTGCAATGATGTCATCTTTAAAGTCTGTCCAAAACTGTTGGTAGAATGCAACTGTAATACCATCCAGCCCAGGTGCTTTATTTGGACCAATCTCAAAAACTGCATCTTTGATTTCTTCTTCTGTTAGCCTTCTTTGTAGATCTCTATTCATCTCAATGGTAACTTTAGCCTTAAACCCTGAGAAGACATCCATATAATCAACATTTACATCTCTTGTTGATCGGAAAAGGTCCTTAAAGTAGTCTTCTGCAACTGCACCAATATTATCATCACCACTTTGAATCAGGCCATTGTTATCCTCAATTGCAGTTAACCGGTTTCTTGCCACTCTTTGCTTAGCTGTAGCATAGAAGAATTTTGTATGTCGATCTCCCAACTTCATCCAACTGTTTCTACTTTTAATCCTCCAATAGTGTTCCTCCTCACCGTAAGCAGTATTCAACTCTGATTTGATGGTGTTAATTTCCTGAGGAGACTTTCCAGCAGTAATAGCTTGATCTAGTTTTTTTTCAAGATTCTTATCTTTACTGAAGCATTTAACCGGTTCTCCCTCTTCCATTGTGCCATATGGCGTCTGCAGTGTTGTATCTTATCACAGAGATTGTTTGATCTCTCATCTTTTTCCAGGCATCCACAATCTTTTCCTTAAACCCCTCACGTTGAAACATACGACTATCATACTAAAAAATATGTGATCGTTGACTCACCAGAGGACATATACTTGCGACTAAAGTTCGATGATCTGAAGCTTCAAATGGTAAAAATTCTACTTGAGCCGAGGGAAATAGAGCTAACCATTTACTATTAGCCATAGCTCGATCCAAACAGCACCAGACGTTATGCGTATGTCTTTTTCCAGTCCATGAGAATCTATTACCCTTGGCTCTTATGTCTTGTAGATCGCATACATTTATCATGTGTCTGAAGTCTGTAAATGAGCTTTCTGGTCTCTGAGGTCCTCCATATTTCTCATCATTGCTCGTAATCTCATTAAAGTCACCCATCAAAAACCAAGGTGCATTTCTTGTGTCAGCAAGATCTTCTAGCTGTTCCCAAAGTATATATCTCATACTTGATTCTGGATACCCATACACGAACGAACAGTAGAAAGAAATTCCATTAAAAACAACATGCGTATCTACAAGATGTGCTGAAAAGGAGATAACCGAAACTGAAACAGAGTTCTTCCAAAGGATCGCAATTCCACCACTCATACCTTGTGGTGGAACTGTTACAAAGCTAAGATAACCTAAATCATCAGTAACCTCTTTTATCTTGATGTCACCTTGCTTTGTTTCTAGTCGGCATATCATGTTCGAGAGATATTGGCGAGATATCTCCTTAAGGCGTCGACCTGTAGGGTCTACGCCCAGACCCTGACAGTTCCAACATGCTGTAATCATGGTGGTTGTGGTGGTTTAGGGCCCACCGCGCCTCTACACTTGGTGTTCTCTATATGAGAGCTGTGACTATCGTCCTTCTCACTGATAGAATCATTACCAGATGTACCGTCTACAAATTGCTTCAGATACTCATCAAGCTTTCTCTTACCTTTGTCTTTAACTCTGGTTTCTTGTGCATCCATTCTTGCTTCCATGATCTCTGGTCTTGGCATGATCCTCTGAATTTCCATTTCTCTTTGGAAACTGTGGTTGGTCGCATTGTCTTCCTCCTAACCCACGATTCCAACCAAAGCATCATGATTCGGATCAATATCTTCAAGTTGATTGTCTTCCTCCACTATAGGTTGATCATTAGCCAAACCTATTTCCTCAGCAACTTCCGCTTCAGCATCTTCATTAATCTCTCTAATCTGCACACCTTGATTCTCAGGACCCATAACGTAGGGTTCAACATCATCTTCATCATCAGAATCAGCCAAACCTTCTCCACCCCCATTCTGAATTAGGCATGCTCCTGAATCATGAGTGAGCATACCACACACTTCACAGAACCCTCGAAGTCTTTCATAACGAAAACGGATTAGAGTATTGATACCTGCTTGAAACTGAAAATTGCGTTGGAACCGTAGTGGGTGCTCAATGTTCCAATTGACACGAATTCGGACAAACTCCACTCTTGCCGCTGCCTCCACATCATAATCTATTTCCATGAGATTTCCTAAAGCACACCCCACAATAGCAATGACTTCCTGGTTGAGGACCTGAAACGGGATTCCTCGGATTTGGATCCAAAAAAGGATGAATGGTAGTAAAGGTGGGTTTTGAAGAGGAGTCCACCGTTGGAGTATCAGCATTTGGTCATTGAACGCCCAAGGACCTCGGTGAAGCACATTCTCAATGGATTCTTCAGAAGGAAAGATGAATTGGAATTGGTTGTCAGCCATGATTCTCCCATGGACAAGTCCAATTTGATCCCAGACCCGTGGCATTGATGAAATGATTGCACATAGGTTCTGTCGTCGAGGCATCACTGGTCGGCCCATGAGGATGAAACGATTTTCTTCCACTGCTCGAGCAACCACCTCTGCTGGAATTGCAATTGGTTCCTCTTCCGCCCCCAAATTGATATCTTGGACTGCTCGCCTCAGATTATCGGCCATTTGTAAACGTATTTGGTAATAGCTAAAGGGATAAAGCAGAGTAGATTGGATTTCGTGATTACGAATTGAAGAAACAACACAAACATGCCTGCGTTTATATAGAAAACCTCTTATAACCGCTACAGTTGCATCACACTGATTTCGGGGGATCAATGTGGAAATAACCGCCGGAGTGGTGGAGTAGATACTGGCCAAAACCCCGGAAAATACGTGACAAACCGTCGCCCAGAGATCGTGAAAGAGGAGGAAAAATAACTGCCTGAAAATCGCTCTTTTCGTCGCCTTTTCTCTCATCCGTATTTTTTTCTAAAAAAAAAAAATAAGCATATGCTATTATGTTTATAAGAAGTGTCTTCATTATTGAATTTTTTTTTTGGGATATTAGTACTGCATATATATCATTCCTATATTATGAACATCATCTCTCATTGAAGATTAATAGTTGGAGCCAACGTCTCAGCCTCTTTTATCATAAGTTTTTCTCTATAATATTTGCTATTTTGTTTTTTAGGTTTGGTTTAATTAATATATGATTTTATGTGGTATGCAACAATAGTTATTTTGAACAAAAACATAGTTAGTATCACTTAATTGAATTCCATATTCACTTGAATCCCAAACTTTTAACTTTCAAACGTCCAGTTATGTAGAGCATTCATATTTCTTACATCATATTTACTTCAAGTATTACTTTTTCTCATAAAACTCTGACTATTACAAGTTTCTTACAAGTTCAACATTTGCAGATAATATGATTCTCAAGACAGCAAGAGATAAACGGAACTACATTCTAG
Organism: Camelina sativa; assembly: GCF_000633955.1. Taxonomy (NCBI): domain Eukaryota; kingdom Viridiplantae; phylum Streptophyta; class Magnoliopsida; order Brassicales; family Brassicaceae; genus Camelina; species Camelina sativa. The sequence continues at coordinate 41,888,531 of NC_025695.1, forward strand.
CAGCCGAGAAAAAAGAACCAAAAACATCAAACTCTCCTACGGACTCACCCAATGATGGTACGGAGTATTATGATCTAACTCTAGACACCTGTTTGAATTTATTTAGATTTTTTTAATAAGATTCTTTATATATACCTTAAAACATCTTCTATGGTTCCTATACATTATATTAGCTTCCATGGCTGGTAATATAGCAAGAGAAGAGAGACGAAACATAATTGTGCAGGAAAAAAAACAAAAAGGGTCAACTACAACCAACAAACTCTACTATTTTCAGCTTCAAAAATAGGGATTTTTGCCAAATATGCTACATTTTTTATTTTTTTTTTGGGAAATGCTATATTTACTTCATCTTTCTAAAATTGCCACATTTTTACTGTTCACATGTGATTAAAAGACGAAAATTCCCTTGTATGAAAGAGAGTGATTTTTGTGGACAAGATCTGATGGACAAGTTATTAAGGAAGTCATAGACTTAAGTCCACAAATTTCATTTTTATAACTTGTCTACGAGAATTTGTCCACGAGTTCAAATTAGTTAATCATATTATTAAATATAAGTTGTCTATGAAAAATAATTAGACAAAAAGGTAAAGTTGTCGAGATGGTGGACCAAAAGAAGATATCGAGGATGATGAACCAAAAGAGGATGATGTGGATGAGGGTGGACCAAAAGATGATGTGGAGGATTGGGTTTCTCACTGGCATCCTTTTCCATATCATGTAGTCCATCATCCGCATCTTGTCTATCATCCACATCTTGAATTCATCATTCACATCTTGTCTATCATCCGCATATTGTCTATCATCTGCATCTTGTTCATCATCAGCATCTTGTCCATCATCCACATCTTCTCCATCATCCTCATTTTGTATATCATCCGCATCTTGTCCATATCTGTATCTTGTCTATCAACAACATAGTGTTCATCGAAAGGCATTTATGTCTTTTTAAGGGAAGGTTGTGTTATTGTGGAAAAGAAAAGGATAAAGTGGCAGTTTGACTAAAAAAAGTTACTGTTCATTGCATTTTTGTTAATTAACTCTCAAAAGTATTGATAGGTTACATATTATTAATATTATATGTTTCAGTTGTTCCCCCTTAAGTGATTTACCTTCTCACCTGATTTATGAAATAGATAAGCAACATAAGATGAAACAACAACCAATCAAAATATCCAAGACCTAGAAATAACACAAATGTAATTATTCATAATTTAGAAAATGATAAGCTAATCAATCAAAATAAACTATATAGTTAATGAATACAAATAAAACAAACTCAAAATAGACATTAAAAAAAACACACTAAATCCATTAACAAACCCCAATTACTTTTAACAAAATATAATTTTTAACAAATCCCAAAAAAAAAAATATATATATATATATATAAACAAATCTGTGCAATGCACGGAACTCCACCTATTTTTTTTACATAAATGATAGTGGTTGATGATTGGTTACCTCAATTATTAATAGCAAACTTGTATTAATAGAAAAACAAGAAACTTTAAATGCAAAAATTGTTCATTTAAACTCTTAAAAACAAATCAAACATATAACAAGAGATTTTATAAACATCTCTACAAGAAAAAGAGAAGGAAAAATGAAAAATCTCACAATTTACTTTTTTTTGTTTTGTCTTTGTATGTTAGGTCATGTATCCGGTTCCGGAATCAGGATCATGAACGAACTCAAAAATAAAAAAACTATTTGGATGAGGTGTTCTTCTAAAGAAGATGTATTGGGCCCAACGGTAATACCAAGCGGGGGAGAATTTGTAAATAATTTTAATAGAAACATTTTCGGTAGAACCCGTTTTATGTGTACAATAAAACAAGGGCCTACATTTAAACGTATTCTAAATTTTAGAGCATTTAAAGAAGGAGGTAAGTGGGATTGGAGAGTCAGAGAAGATGGGATTTATTTAAAAAGAACCGTAGGTAGATTTACTAACAGTACAGAAGATCTCCATAAAGATCTAGATTGGATAGTATAGGATGCTATCTAGTATCTATACTAGGAGATACTACAATAAAATGTGAATAAAAAATCTTGATGTATGAAATATGATTCTATCATTTACTTTGTAAAACTCATTTGTTAGTCATTCTATTATATGTGAATATAAAATAAAATTTTGGAACATTCGAACTATATAAATTTTATAATTAAGATTTGGTTGTTTCCTTTAAGTGAATTTGAATAACTTCTAGAAATCTTTTTCTTTTTATCTATGGTTAAAACCATTTTTGTTTATTGAATAATTTGTATGGTTTTGTATCATAGATAGATTGAGTTTTTGTAGAAAAATATAGATGGTACAATGTCATATCCCTACTATTATTTGTAAAGTGGTTTAACAAACTAACTTTTGTTTTGTAAGAAATTACAATCAAATGTCACTGTAAACAAGACAAAATAATAGATTTTTCATTAAGAGTAAAAACGTCAATTATCCATATTTTAATCGGATAAACGCGCGGGTTACCGGGTCGGATCTAATTTTTTATTTATTTTTTTCATCTTTTCGGTACTAATAAAAAATTTAACTTCCACTTTACTCTGCAAAAAGTAGTCATAGTCAAGTGGTCAAAGGTGCGTAAGGTTCCACCGAGAGGTCTTGACTTCTATACATGTAAGGAAATTTTTATTTTATTTTCTTTCCAGTTTTTGTTCCATAAATCTCGACCAGATTATTTTCTTTCCATAAATTTCGACCCGACTGTTTACATTAATAGTGATAATCGTAATAATAATTTTCATAGACTTGGTAATAAATTTTCTTAAAATTGAACTATATTTCTTTATTCGTTTCTTTATCATTTCGAACTCAAAAGATATATGTTTCCATAAATGTCGATTATTTACATTGATTATGATTATAATTAATTCTACTAATTAGCGAAATTATCTCTGACTTGGTAATCAAGTATTTAAAATTGAAAAACCAATTTCATTGAATATTCTTAAATTCCGCAATTATGTTAATACTCCTTTAGCTGTTAAAACAATTAATTCGAAAGAGATCTTTATTCATTTATAAAAATATAGTTAAATTATTGTGTTTTACCTAATACTCCATAACCTAAACTATATAATTTAGCATAAGAATATTCGGTTAAAACCCTAACTCTATAAATACAGCTTCATTTAGATGATCCTCTTCCCATCAAGATCCGACTTCGTTGTAGCTTGGTTTTATTCAAAATTGTGATGAAAATATGTTTATTTCTCTTGAAAAGTGATAAATCTTATTTGATCTTTTTGTTGTTGTGGCAATGAGAGAACAATTCTTGTGGTTAATAGTAAACTAACCACTTGAGGGAATCAAAGACAAAAAAAATGGAAGTATGAATTTTACTCTTTATGACTTCATTCAAATTTTACTCGCACCACATTAATGTCAAAATAAACGTAAAAGGAATATATCTACAGAAAATCGTATGCTAATATGCATTTAATCAAATCAAACAAAATCTTACCAAATAAGGTTGTTTAACATTTACATCCTAAAATATAGCAACACAACAAATAGTTTAATACTCCTAAGATCTCACAATTATTCAATATATAAAATTGAAATCCAATATACAACCTCCCTCATATATCGTGTTAGTTGAAACCAAAATATATTTTTCAGCCGTTTCAAAATTTATGGATTGTTATCTAATTAATAGGAGGGATTAATCGTTTCCAAGTTCACAAATTCACAATAATCAAAATCCCGTATAATCTTTATAATTGGTATCTAATTAAACTCATATTCTTCATTTTAAGGTATTGACTGGTTCTCCCGCTAGCTTCCGCAAATGCTGCGTTTGCGTTTGCTAGCGGCTGGGGCCAATCACATAAATCACTCTGTATCACTCCCAATCGCTCCCAACTATTGAATTCCAAAAGTTGGTTCCCCCAAGCGTTTGCGGTTGCAGGCGATTGCGATTGAGATTTAAAAAAAAAACCTACGATATATTTTTTCAATCTTCTATATATATTTATATAATTATATATCACATTTATTATGTTTCAACCGCTATTGCATCCGCTGGTCAACCAGTCGTAAACCTCCCGCAAATACACCAATTTTAAACCGCTAAAACAATCGTTTAAAACACTTAATAACGCTTGAAACCGCAATCGTCCGCTTCCACAATCTCCCGCAACTGCAACATTTGAACTAACCACGCCCTAAGACTTTCCTTAGAAAGCTCTCTACAATCTTTAATAATAATAATATTCAATCATGCATATATTATTAATTCACGACATTATAATCTTACCTTAACTATTAGTTTCATTCACGGTGATTGAGCTAAAAATCCGCTTGAAGATTTCCAAATCTTAGCTCTCCAATATTTTCTCAAGTCAACTTAACCATAACCCTACACGTCTAAGTCCTCTATAAATATGGTTATTCACTCGACTTTCTAACTCATCAAGCAATTCTCATTTTATCACATTTTTTTTGTAAGGGAAGGTATTGGTTTAGGATTTAGAAAGAATTTTAATGACTTTAAAAGTTAGGTAAATATGTTGTTATTCAATCAAGACATTTTAAAACTCTTTAAAAATTTGGTGTTATTGGTTGTGGATTTGTAAAAAGTTATCTAAAATCTTGATAAATCTAGTGTTATTGGATTAAGAGTTTTATAAAGTCATTAAAAGTTTTATGTTATTCAAATAAAACAAAAGAATCTTGGATTGTTAATGAATTCAAATTTTATGTTATTGGTTTAGGTTTTTATATCATTTCCTTCATAACAAAAGTCATGAAAACTCTTTCATCAAATAGAAAGATTTTACAAGATTAGAAAAAACAAATCAGCAAGATTTTAAAAAACTTCCTAAACAATCTCTTAAAATCCTTCATTTTTAACTTTCAATTTTCTATAATTCTAAAAATCAGCAAGAACATAAAGTCATTAAAATTCTTTCTAAATCCTAAACCAATACCTCCCCCTAAATCTATGGTTCCTTCTAGGGGTGTCAATCGGGTTGGCCCGGTCTGACCCGGTCTGACCCGGTCTGAAATCCGTAAAGCCTGCATATGTTTGAGTCCGGCCCGGCCCAAAATATTTCCGAGCCTATATTTCAAAGCCCGAGCCCGGTCCTAATAGGGCTACAGGGCTTTTTGGGTTTTTTCGGACTTATCTTACCGATCAAAAAATCAAACTTATAAGCCTTAAAAAGTAGTGTTTGAAGGTGTACTATAAAACAAATCAATCAAAAATTTAATAACTTATCTATATTCACTACAACCAACTTTATTTAATAGAAAAAGTTTAAAACTAAATAAAATTTCGATACTTTAACCAAATAAACCAATATATAATTCATATAAAACATCATAGATTAAAATTTTAAAAGTATTAAGTATGGTAATTAAGTAAATATGAAAACTAGGATTAGAGTTTACAACTTTATTTACAATAAATTATTAATCAAATATTGCAATCAAACAAAAATGTTAACAAAAAAGTACAAATATTTTTGCTTAAGGGCTTTTTGGACTGGTCCGAACCCAGAAAACCCTATTGTCCAAACGGGTTGAGCCCGAAAGACCCGATTTTTCTGGACATATATATTTAAGCCTGAGCCCGCTGTTTTCAAGGCCGGGCTGGACCAGCCCGCGAGCTTTAGCCCTAATTGACATGCCTAGTTCCTTCCTTTGACTTCCTCAAACCGTGCAAGACAACATGGCGAGTTCGTGTGAGGGTCATTTATACATGAAAATTATACACAGCCAGATTTGGTGAGGCCTTGGATATGGTGTTGGTTTTGATATGCAAGTAAGATGCCATAATTTAGTCAATTTCGTTATTATTTTTGTAAAAACATTATATGCAATTACTAACAAAAACTGTTACATGGTATACAGATTCATGCTTTAGTGAGAGAAGATATGAAGAAAATAATCCAGAAGTTGTCAGATATTATTATTATCCCATTTGTATATGTTATATCAATACTTGGATTCTTTACATTTATAAAGCGAAACAATGATAATATTTCTGTTATACTAATGCAACAAAAAAAAAGAACAATCAGTATATCATTCATGAAATCCTTTGTTCATATTGTTTAGCATGAAATCCTTTGTTCACAAATATCCCTACTATTGTAATCCTTTGTTCATATTGAATATCATTTTGTTGTGTCTTTCTAGCACCATCGATGCTACTCTATATAATTGATCTCTTTTACTTTTTGTTTCAAATTTTATGTAGAATACAAATTGTGTAACTTGTTTTTGTAATGTTTTGTGTACAAAAGCAAGCTTCACGCATAAACTCATTTTATATTATTTTTTTATCATATAAAATGTAGACAAAAATTTATGTAACATGTTTTGTAATGTTCTTATCTACAAAAATTTGACGATTGATGGGAAGAGAAATGATAACATCGAACAACACTAAAATAATTTTTTTTATATTGGATTAACATATAAACATCTTAACACCAAAATTATTTTACAAAATAATTAACAAATAAAGGTTATGTAAAACTTTGCATGTTAATATTGTTAATATAACAAAATTTTTGCTTTCGCTATATAAGTTCACCAAAATTCCAAAATTTTAATCTTTACATTTTTTAAAAAACAAAGAGCTGTCCTTACATAAATTCATTTTCATATCTTTTTCTGTCTATCACATAAGATATAAATATTAAATTTGGAAATGAAATGTTAGTATTCCACTTATGAATTAAGCCATTCATTCTTTTTAAAAATAAAAATATTATTGGAAAATTATTTACCCGGTTAATTAGCACCGATAATAGAACATTGATTCTAACATGCTTATTATTTAAGTAACTGTCCTAATATGAAAAAGAGAATGACAACGATGATCAACACAAAAATAATTATTATACTACATACTAACAAAAATAAAACTGAAATACGAGATATGAAATACAAAAATAAAACTATAATACAAAAAATAATTATTATATTACTTCTGAAAACTCTTTATAAACAATTTTCTTCCGGTCTGGACGACCAACCAAATGATTCTATTTTAATTTAATGTTTGGTTGACAAAAAAAAATAACTAAAATAGGAGACGGGCGAGACAGGACATGACAGATGTGGCATGTTTTCTGTTCCAAGTGAAAAATACATATAATTTTAACCAAAATCGAATCAAAAGACGATTAAAAATCTTTAATCACAAGATTTATTTATTTTTTAAATATAATCTTAATATCATCGGAATTATATTACCTAAATTTTGAGAAAATATCTGAAACGACCTGACCCGTTTTTTTTTAAATAATAAATAATAAATAATAATAATAATAAACTACAACTAGTGGTCTCATACCCACTAGCCACCTATCCACAAGCACAACCAACAGCGGAAATAACAGATACCAATATCCGAACAATAATCCAATAACTAATAACCAATAATCAAATATAACAATACTCCAATATCAAACAACATGAAACAAGGAACCAACAACCTAGCAAGTTCTAAAGACCCAACTCTACCAAACTAGCAATGCCGGACAACATCCAATCGAGTCCCTAGAACATCCTCCTCTTCATTGCCTTGATTCCACGATCACAATTTGCCTTTACCTGCATCACAAACACAAATAGCAATGCATGAGTATTTTATAAACACTCAGTAAGGCAATCCTCCCATCTACTGGGCTATACACACAAGCAATAGAGATACTCTAACCATCAAGCAACAATCAACAAACAAACCAGGCTCTGCATCGACCGACACAAGACTTGCATCGACCGACACCAACAGGGACAAGCATAGACCGACACAAAGTATGCATCAGTCGACACAAGGTTCACTTGCATCGACCGATGCTTCCACTTGCATCGACTGACGCATGCTCGACAATACGCGGAAATCCTAGTTGCATCGACCGACGCCTCCACATGGCATCGACCGATGCTCCTAGGTCAAGCCGCGCCGTGCTCGCACTGCATCGACCGACGCACATAGTGCATCGACCGACGAACATGCCGAGCATCGGTCTTCCCCGAAGCTTCTCGCCGGATCTCTGTTCCTGCAAACACCAGAAACAATCCCAAGCCACAAGAAAGCTTCCTAACGCCTCATACAATATTCTAACAAGCCTAACAACACATAAAGCAAACAGATCAGAGAATCTCCAGCTTAGATAAGCCATGGTCATGCACTTACATTTGCCAAGAAGTTTCTGAACCTTAAACAATCAAGAACACGCTCCTAGGAAGCTCTTACAACGATCCCAGCTACAGATCTCTACAGGAAACGCCTTCAAACACCAGGAATCACCAATAACACTCAAGAACATTCAAGAACACTTTTCTCCCTTTTTTCTCTCAAAAACGGCCAAAGTCGTCTAATGAGACAAAATGAACGACTTAAGGGTTTTCCTTTCCCTTTTGCCCAAAACGCAGCGTTTAACTTAAGTCAGAACGCAGGAAAAAGAGTCAGCATCGACCGATGCTCCTCCAGCATCAATCGATGCACATCCCAAACCGGGATTCCGGTTCGCGGATATTAGAATATCCAGTTTATTTATGGTATATGGATAAAATTGTCAATAATTGGGTGCATGTGTTGACTATGCTGGTAATCATGAATTTCACAAATTTTATGAGAAAAGAAATTATTTTGTTCTTGGAGTTTGATGGGTTAACAAGTTGTGTGGTAGTCTAAAAAAAGGTTTTTCAGTGGAAGAATGTGAAGAAGTTGACGAGGAAGAAGAAGAAAAAGAGTATAACGAATAACCAAACGGTAAAAGTTATGATGACAATTAATACAAAATTTGACAATGAAAATGACAGGAAAGAATATGAAGAATAAGAAAACATTGAATAAAAAACACGAAAATATAGGTGGTAGCAATCAATTAAATATGAAAACGAGTTAAATTCATGATTATAAAATTGTTTCGTTTTTCTGGTGGTCAAAGAAAATAGTTTAGGATATGTGAGGTCATCAGTTTGATTTGTCTCGCCTGGACGTCAAGTTAAATTTATGATTTTTTTTATCATATTTGATTTTATAACACAACTGATTTTTATATTTTAAAAAATTGTGTATCTGAATTTTTTTTTTTCCTTAGTACTATTTTTTTTTTATTAGATAATATTTTATTACCATAATCAATCATATATAATTTTAATCAAAATATATCAAATAAACCCACGCGTAGCGTGGGTTCAAAACCTAGTTTTAGATAAAAGTACAAAATCAGAAAATATATGTAGATAAATTCAATTGTCAAACTTTGACAAATTTGGATAAGAATTGACTATACGACAGGTAATTAACCACTTTGGAACAAGCACTTTGAAATTTTTTGGTATTTTTTAAAACAATTATATAGTTTTTGAAAAATATAATTTTAAAAAAATAATTTTACATATTAAATATGAAAAAATATTCAACGAAGAACTCTGGTATTCCGTCTAAATATCTTACTCAATCTCTTTTAGTAAACATTGTCTAACGAGTAATTATTTAAAAGAGAACGAACATAAGATAAAAAATTATGATGGATACATGACGAGATGAGATGAGAAGAAGCTGGATGAAACGAGACGAGATGAGACGGGATGGGTTGGGACATGACGGGATGGGTTGGGACGTGACGGGATGAGAGAGGACGAGACATGTTTCCCATTCTAAAGTGAACACGACTAGGTTTATTTTTCTAATTTACATGAAAAATAACGCATCTATGTTATAGCACCTGAATTAAAATATTTCTTAATCATTTTACAAATTTAAAATTTATATAAAAATATTTTGTTCTGTAGTACAGCACCGATTACTACCTAGTATATTAATGTTTTGCAATACTTAATAGTATGTTCGTCAAACTAAAAAAGTATAAAATATCATCGGACGGGATGGTTTACCTGTATCGTAGTACCATGTTAAATATTAAAAACTTATATCATTGTTGATTACCGATCGAAATCCGTCCAACCATATAATTTCATCCGGTGATATTCTACACCTTTTAAAAAATAAACTCATTTATGTTCGGGGTCATGATTCGAAAATGAAAGATTTATGCACCCTCCATTCATTTTCTTTTTGCCGTGAGTGAACAAGGATTTAACTTTTTTTTTTTCTGGGTCTTAGTCCTACTATATTAATTGAGAAGTATAAATATGAAATTAACCTTAGAATATGTAAAAAATTACATTCAATTGCCATTAGAAAAACTTAATTAAGATTAATTAATTAATTAAATAAATATAATTAATTAAAACCGAAAATTGGAGACACATAAAATAAAATAAATTGTAGAAAAGTAAAAAATAAAAGAAAATCTATTAGAATCAAAACTAATTCGTCATTAAAAAAAAATTAACAGCTAAGATTTGAAAAAATTAATCGAATAAAATCTATGTAACCAAAAATTTTATCAAAAAACTTTTCCAGCAAAGGTTAATTTTTTTATCAAAAATCTAATCAAATAAAATATATTAAATGTTTGAAGTTACTTATTACAGACAAAAAAGGAAGCCACAGAAAGAAAAACAATGAATGTCGTTTTCAAAAAGGTTTTTCATAACCTTCACTAGCTATATTTAGTTGCTTTTTTTACATGTTAGTTATATTTTTTTACTTACTTCACAACTATAACAAAAATTACGTTTAATTGACAAAGGTATAAACATGTTTATTCATTATGCAAATGCTATATTGACAGGTTTTCAATAAACATTTATAAAATACAAAAATTTTAATATAAACACACCGAATTTTTAATCACAAACCAGTGTATATAACATAATAACAAAATAAATTATTACAAATTTTCATCTAAAAAAAAGTTTAGTCCGCGATTTTCCGTGGGTTAGTACCTAGTTAATTAATTAATTATACTTGTAAAAAATTAATGTTACATAGATGCTGATGAAGATATTTTACGTTGGAGGATTTCATTTTTTAACTCTGATTACATCTACGAACTTGATAATAAATTTATCATTCAAAATATTTAATTGTAAGTTTTGGCCATTCTATTTCATTTACAAAATCAACGAACAAATGAAGGAGATTGAGCTCTGAGAAAATCATACAAGTAAGTAAGTAAGTATCAAATCCATAGGACATAGCTACCAAATAAACTTTAAATAATGCGATAAATGAGTAATGTACGATTCTAATTTAGAGTTCAGAGTGCATCAAATCGATCAAAGCATATCGACAAAACTAAATGAAAGGCATAAGCTAGATTGGAGAATCTCAGAATTGTCTTCATGATCATGATAATCCTAATTTTTGCATATGATAATATGAAGTCTGGTATGATGATATTAAAGTATAACGATGTTTGGAGAATTTACGCCTGTTCGTAGATGTATCATATGCATAAAACGTACCGAATAATTTGTTGTGAATTTTATGTCGAGCAACCACCTAAAGGATACATCTCATATCCATTTTTTCATTGATATTACGTTAGTATTCATTTAGGTGCCAAAAGGTAACATTCTGTGATCATGACATATTAACACGGTAGTGGGTAGGACTTTTCTCAAAAAAAAAAAAAAAGGATTCTTTATATTCTTAGTAAAAAAAAAATTATTTTATTTTCAATTGATATTATAGACTCCTTATTTTGATTAAAGCTCTACTATAAAGTATAAACAAATTCTATACTCAAAGCCTTTATCCATAATTTTTTTTTTGGAAAAATTGTACATATCTTAGTTGTACACTATAATTAAGAAGATTAAGAAGATTAATCATCAGATTGAACCCCTAATATCCAACTTGACAAGTGTTGTTACTTCGATGATCTTAGTACACTGGATAATAATTTGACTGCATGATTTAAATTTCATACTATACAGAGTGTCTATTCCAGCAAAAAAAAAAACTTTATAATTCGACAGCAAAAACATGAGGGATATTTTTCTGAGTTTTGAATGTTTGTTTTTCGATAACTTCGTCGAAATCATAATTTATTTTTCAATGATCCTTTTTTTTGTGTGGAAATCAATGATCCCTTTATATAGTACTTTTGGTCTTCATAAAACCTTATTAGATTTTTTTAGTTGTATTTCCGATACAAAAGTCATATGCAATGGAAACTGTTGTCAGACAGATTACTCTTATTAGTCGAAATTAGTAAATACTTGTACCTGATTCGTGGTCCTAGAGAAGTTTGTGCTTTGTTAAATTTCAGGCAGTGAGAAGTGTTCAGAGATGAGTTCGCAATGAACATCTTTCAAATTAGGAGTAGGTGAGATGCTTCTCTTTTTGCAATATCATAACATCACAGGTGTCTCGTTTGAACATCATCCATTTTTCAATTAAAAAAAAAATATAGGAAGATCAAAATTATTGTCATTTTATTTCTTTGGTTGTTGTGGTGCGTGGTAGGTGAGAAATATCAAAGAAATATGTTTTCTGGTTAAACAATTCAAAGAAAAATAAACCAACTTATGACTTGCAATGGTATATTATACTGATCAGTGATCCTGTATATTTTTTTTTTGTTTATCGATCAGTATAAATTCGTTATGAAAAATTACGTTACTCATGAATTGCACTGCAAAGCTATTTGATGATAAGATATTTTCAAAAGAACTCATTTGTATATTTTGACATGTCATATATTAACTAGGAAATAGTGAAAAACAAATGACTTTAATTAAGTGGTTTTTTATTTATTTATAAATTAATGATGATGAAGAATATATCAAATCCAGTAATTAATGGGAACACAAGTACTAGTGACTACATGCAGTATGACTGTATGAGTTTAAATGATGTATATATGCTCCGCAATTATTTTAATCGAGTTTAAGTTTACAAGATGCGATTTATCTTCATGAATGAAGGGTATTTTACCTACTTATTTTCATGATTTGTAGCTAATCTTATTGTTTATGTACGTCAGAGTAGTTAAGAAAACTAAAAGTGATCTAGCAAAGGGATTCACTGAATCTTCTTCCATACATATTGATATGTAATTCAAAACATGAACACTAAAAGTCATACATAAAATAAAGATGGTGTAAATTAGGTTTTCGTCGTAGCATGTCGTCTTACAGATTAATATAATACACTAGTGGCTAGTCTTTAGTCTTTACTACGCAAATCTATGTAACTATACAATATTACAAAAATATTACGTAAATGTATATGATAAAACGAATAATCTTGTGCCGAACACAGTTTCATAAATATTTTACATATATTTTAATCTAATTAAAGCAGTTTTAGATACAGCTTTTCAATACTTTTTTTCTAATAAGGTAGCTGACATTCTATGAAAGCAAATGTCAAGAAATGATTTAGCGTTGAAAAAAAAATGATACGATTTTTTAAGCAAAAACTGACAATGAGTTAGGAACAAGTGTGGCGTGTCCGGTCGGTCCCAGTCACCAAACTTATCTGTCCCGCTTTGCATTGCACAGTCGTCGTCTCAAGTCTCCTTTTTCGTCCTTTTTGTTAATCTCTTCATTGTTTATTTGAATCTAATCTAATCTAAAACTGGTCTTCAACAAAAAAAAAGTTTGATTACTGCAGTAAGAACTAGTAACTTTTTTAGTGGTGGCCTAAGACCGAGCTATCTCAAGCTTAGGTTAGAAAAAAAAAAGGAGAAAACAAATGTATAAATTAATATTTATTACAAAGTTAAACATCCAATTCATGGTTATGTAGTGGTTGAAAGACTTATTATTG
>NC_025695.1:41902609-41950967 GCF_000633955.1 Camelina sativa
GGTTTGAGAGATCAATTTGAGTCCCTTTTTTCTGTGATTTCTTGATAACGATTGGTCACTATTAATGTCTTAAATAACAAAAATACACTCTGGAATCTGTGATTAAGATATCATTATATGAAAACCTATAATCATTATATGAAAACCTATAAGATAGAAATTAATCGGATGACAAAATTATATATGCTTAACTGAGAAAAAAACTGTCATGTTAGAACTTGATAAGTAGACTTATGAGTTATGAACACACCTACACAATTTTTAGTTTGTTTTCTAGAAATATTAAAATGACGGGGTGTATTGAACTTGATATTTTAGAAGAGTTTGGAGTATTTTTAAAATCCCCTGTTATTTAATTGGTGATTTTAAAAAAATCATTTGAAATCTTGTATTATTGAATATGAAATTTATAAAAATCATTTAAAATCATTCACAATCTATTATTATTCAATAACTAATTTATAAATCTCACTTCAAATCTACTGTTATTCAAAATATCACAATATTTTTTAAAGCTACAGAATGAGATTATAGGAGACTTTTCTAATACTTTTAGTGTAAAATATGACTTACAAAATCACACATTTAAGAGACAATTGCATTTTTTGTACCTTTATTTGCATTTGAATGAAATGGTAGACTCCATATTCGATATTCGAGAAACATAACCACTAAGGGTGTTGAAATTACAGTTGACTCCCTTACGACCAAACAAAAAACAGAAACCAAAATGACAGATGTAACCCGAGGAAGTCTGCAATAGATTTCTTTACGGTGGATTTCAAATTGACGTCTAATGGAAGACATAAAAATATGTCTACTCCTTAATTATAATTTAATTTTTAATTTTTAAAATTGTTAAAAATAATTTAGTAAACCTATTGACCAAATAATAACCGCATAGACTTCCTACATTGAAATAAAATAAATTTTTACATATAAACTAGTCAAATTAAGGGAGGAAAGGCTGATTAGGTTAAAATTATTTGATTTAGGGTTTGCTTAAGTAGACTTCTCTACAGACTATTGGTGGTTGACTTTGTAATGTCATCAACTATTAATATTATATTATTTTAATTTCATCGACAATTTAACCAAATCGATAGCTGAACCTAACCGAATGCGTACCGATTCCTTGATTTTAACCTAACCGAATAATTTAATTTAACCATATATATACTTCTCTCTATAAGTCAACCCTAATTTTTTATGTGATCTCTCTCTCTCTCTCTCTCCAAAATTTCTCTCTCAATTGCTCTCAAAAATTCAGCTACATATACCCACAAAATATTTCGTGGTTACAAAGATAAATATGAAAACCCTAGATTCTCTTTTATTTTACTTGCCTCTCTCTCAAATATATCTTGGCTCTCCACAAAAAAAAAAAAAAAGATCTAAAACTCCAATCTATCCTCTTTTTCTCTCTTGTTTTTTATTGAAGAAGTTCTGCAAATGTGACTCTACGAATCTCCCTACAGATCTGACCTTCATTCATATTCAAATCTAATCCCAAAGGTTTTGTATTCATATCTACCTACCAAATCTAGGTTTTTAGTTTTATGTTGGTTGAATTTGGGTTCTACATGGGTTTTCTTATTTGGATCTGAGAATTGTTATTGGGTAATCTGTTGGAAAAAGTTTAGTTCTTTCTTTTTCGAGTTTGATCTCAACTTTTATTTGCATTTTTATGACTTAATTGCTTGAAGTCAGATTTTTTACCAAAGCTTGTTCTTGTCTTTAATTTTACAGGCAGGGGAGAAATTAAACAGGAGATGGTGGAGGCCGAGAATTTTACAGCTGGAGGAGAAGATTAAACAGAAGATGGGGTGGTGGAGCAGTGACGGTGGAAGAGAATTACCCATAATATGTTAGTAAATAATTGAGATTTTGATTTTTTTTTATTTTATTATTAATTTAATTATTATAATAAATTATTTTTGTATTTTTTAAATAAAAATTGAGATTTGTAGTTTAAAGTACGGTTTAGTTTCCCAGGAAGAAGTTTTCCAGATAAATCTTCAGCATAATCATTACAAATATTAAATTGATTTGATTGATTTGCAGACGGTTCAGTTTCCCATGCAGAAGTCTACCAGAGAAGTCGTCGACATAATAAAAAATATAATTTTTATAAAATTATGGCAGGTTTCTCTTCTAATTTGTCAAATTATCCAAAAACTGAAAAAAAATCCTATAAATTTGTAATTAAAATAAGATTTAGTGTAACAACTAATAGCTAAGAATACCCTTAATTGTAGTGTTGGAGACTGAAATCATTCACAGTTGGTTAATTCTTAAAAAGTTTATATATCACTTCATTTCATACTTATAATTGTAGAATTCTATATTCTTAGAAGAAGTCTTTCGGATAAGTCTTCAGCATAATCATTACAAATATTAAATTGATTTGATTGATTTGCAGATGGTTTAGTTTCCCGTGCAGAAGTCTACCAGAGAAGTCGTCGACATTTTTATAAAATCATATTTCTCTTCTAATTTGTCAAATTATCCAAAAACTGAAAAAAAAATCCTAGAAATTTGTAATTTCAATAAGATTTTGTGTAACAACTAATAGCTAAGAATACCCTTAATTGTAGTGTTGGAGACTGAAATCATTCACAGTTGGGTAATTCTTAAAAAGTTTATATATCACTTCATTTCATACTTATAATTGTAGAATTCTATATTCTTAGAAGAAGTCTTTCGGATAAATCTTCAGCATAATCATTACAAATATTAAATTTATTTGATTGATTTGCAGACGGTTCAGTTTCCCGTACAGAAGTCTGCCAGAGAAGTCGTCGACATAATCATTACAAATAAACCGGAATTGGTTTTCTAAAACCAGGATTATTATAATTATTATAATTTGTACTATATCTCGCCGAACTCTGTATTCTTCAACCCCGCCCCTCCATCTTCGCCGCCGTTTCATCTTCGAACTAAAAAATCAAAAAATATCTTTTTATATTTTCAATTAAAGACTTTTTCAATTATACAGACTTCACACAGAACTCCTACACGTTGACTTCCAAAATAAATCTAAGTTAATGACCTAACTGCCTAAGAAAACCAAAAACTTGATTTTTCCATATATATAATATATAATCATTTCAAAAACATACAGAGGCAAGTACATATCATATGTCAAAGAATACAACAAGAAAATCTTTAAAATTATTCACCAATTTGCAATAAATTGGTTTTCAAATTATGAATACTTCATGTTGATGTCAACCTTGTAGACATAAACTAGCCTCTATGAAGATACTTCCCTTGTAGTCTATTTTGTGTGGTATATTTTTGCAATTATAATTTAATAAAGCAGACACCGGATGAAGTCTACTAGGATAGTTGACTTCTTTTGTTGTCTTCCTTTGTTAATTTTTTGGTCAGTTTTGCAATTAAAAACATAGAACATAGTAGACTTCTTAGAAAGTTTCAACAAGTTAACTTCGATTATAGTCTACTCTAGTTATTTTTGCAATTGACCAAACCATTGACTTTGTAGTAGACTTCTAGCTAACAAGTAGACTTCATCTATCCGTTCACTAGAAAAAGTAAACTTCGTTGTGGTTAGTTTTGTAATTGACCAAGTTTGACTTTCGCCAAGTAGACTACATACGAAGTCTCCAGGAATGTTGACTTCGTTTGCAGTCTGTCGTGGTCATTTTTGGTGTTGACCAACATTTTAATTTTTTAATTAGTAGACTTCTTTTGCAGTCAACTAATTAATTTTCTATCAATAATATTACGGTCAATGCTTAAATATTTTGGTCAACCCCAAAAATAGTCACTATAGAAGTCTACTCTTTTATTATCATCAGAAGACTTAGTCCGGCAGTCATCACTAAAAAGTCAAGAATTTGGTCAATTGCAAAAATACACCTTAATAGACTGCAAACGAAGTATCTGACGAAAAGATTATAATGCAGTCTGAATCATATTTTTTTTGTTTTCAAATGAAATTAAGGAGACTGAAATTTCAGACTACGGGCTCGAAACTCGATAAATTTTTAATTGCAAAACTAACCACATAGTAGACTTTACATGATATTCTGATGGTTAGACTAACAAATGAAGTCTAATTTCGCAAAAAATCAAGAAAAATCACGAAATCTACCGGAAAATAACCTTATGGGTGGTTGTTTGGCAATGTCAAGCAGCCGAGGACGTCGTCTTTAGTCACCAAGGAAGAAACCCAACACCAATTTAATCACTATCCAAGAATCATGACATATAACAAGATGAACACACTTACAAATTTTCTTGGATTAAAATAGAGAGGAGAAGGAAGAAAATGAAGTTCTCATAGCATTGGATGTTATTTAAGCTCACAAATTCAGGTTGTTGAAGCATTAAGAGCTTCAAATTTGGTTGTTCATGGTTGTTGGAAAATTGATGGTGGTGGCACAACCGTAAATAAAAAAAAAGATGAGGATATGGATGTAATAAACATTTTCGCAAGAAATTCAAATAAATTAGAAATAATGACATTTTTGTGAATACAATAAACACATAAAGATTTAATTGGGAGAAAGTGACAAATATTGGAGAGAGAAAAAGAGATAATCAGTTTTGCAATTGACTCAAGTTAGGAGTGTAGTTTTGCAATCACTCCACCTTTAAAGGTGAAACTTTGAAAGATTGTTTATAAAAAGCTTTCGAACCCTCCCACCAAAAAAAAAAAAAGTTCGAACCCAATTGCAGAATAAGTACACCTCCATCTGTGCGCAACTTGTCTTCTCCTATATGTGAGAATAGCAAAACCAAAGGAACGTTTAACTGAAAATATATATAGAGAAGATCTTAGCACCTTCGTTTGTGTATATTTGTAAAGTGATTAGTATGAATTGAGTACCCATGAATTTTGTGGGTATGAGACTTGATAGCTGCATGCATTAATTAAGCGGAAATGATTTGTTTTGGCTCAAATATGAGAGGAATTACATGGAGGAACTTAGGAACAAAGCAGGGAGTAAAGAGGAGGAAGCTAAGAAGAGCCCAGAGGTTGAAGGGACAGAAACAGGTGAAAAGAAATGTCACAAAAAGCAGAACATCTATTGCATCATATGAGCAAGGTCTTGACACTTTCCTCCTGGGAGAACTAGAAGACAGCGACAAAGCTCCCGGTGAGACATCTTGATTTGTACGTTGCTTCTCAAGTTTTAGCCGTGTCTTAAATATTGATTATGTTTGTGTAATTGTGAAACCTTGCAGATGATGGTGATGGTGATGATGACTTCGACAAGATTGGCAACTTTGTAAGTTGACATTTGATTCTCTCTTTGTCTTCAACAGATACAATAAGAGAACAAACATCTTGGTTGAATCTAAATCTGCATTCACGTATTTGCAGGATGCTAAAGAAGAAAAAGAAACCAATGCAGCAAAAACATAGAAATATATTAGTTTTGTTACACCCAATTGTGAAGAAGTAAATGAAGATGGTATATGATCGATCTTTTTCAACATTAGTGTATAGCTTTTGCTTTAGAGCATCTCCAATGCATCTCTATTTTTTTTTCTCTATAAATAGAGAAAAATATAGCAATCTATTTTAGAGGCAAATTTGCTCTAACTCACCTCTATTCTTATCTCTAAAATAGAGATTGCTATATCTTCCTCTATTTATAGAGGGAAAAAATAGAGTTTCTCTAGATATAGAGGAAAAAAATAGCAATCTCTATTTTAGAGATGAGAATAGAGGTGGATTGGAGCACAAAATGCCTCTATTATAGAGTTTCTCTATTATAGAAAAAAAAATAAGAAAAACATTTGGAAATGGTCTTAGCAAAGATCCAAAAGAGACACATTTTATTCATTCAAATTGGCAAAAAAACTTTTTTCTTTATTGTTGTAGTAAAAAAAAAAGCTTACGAACTTGAATAAAAAATTACCAAAAAAAAATCGAAACTTTTGACATAATGTATTCGTTGCTGGAGAGGTTTTATTATTAGTTTAGCTCTGTGATTGTAATGACGAGTACATCTCTTCTTTAGGCGTCTCCTTTGACTACAATGTTTTTATTTTATAAATATCCTAAAATTACCTAAAATTCAATAATCAAATCTCACCACATACCAAATCATTTTCTCATCAAATTTATTAAAAGTCTCTAACAAATAATAAAATCTCCTAAAATTACACTTAAATCTCTTCAAAATTTCAAAATATTAAAATCCCATCAAATCTTCTAAAATATCAAATTCAATACTGATATTCAATACACTCCCACTTATCTTTTACAAGAATATGACAACCTCATAATCATAGCACACTGACGCAACCTCAAACAATATATGATCCATTTATCATTTAGATATAACCTACTCTGTTTGAAATTAATTTTAGTATGTACATTAAATCAACTTGTGACAACAAAAAAAGTAGTACATGAAATTGTGAAGTACACTAAGCTAGATCTCGCTAAAAATGGCATAGTTGTTACTTGTTACCGAATTTAATAGCTCCATAAAAAGTAGATATTAAAAAACTACTTAAATAGTAATTTTTTTTTTAGAAGGGATCTTAATAATTTGTTTGGATGTATTATTTATTTGTGTAAGAAATATATAATTTACAATGGCCTATAAGGGCGTATTATTATTTTTTTATTATATTTTCGACGTTAGGCAAGATATTATTCATATGGTAGAATACAAAAAAGTACTGACATGACTCGATTTTCAATTGGAGCAAATCATGTTGCCAGATCAGAATTTTGCGTTAAAATATGCCAATCGTCTACCTTCTCTATTATATATTTTCATATAAATAAAACTCTCTCAACCTCCACTTCTCACCCATCACACAATCCTCAAAACAAAAGAAACCCAAAAAATAAAAATAAAAACAGAGCAATCTTTTTTTTAATTTTTAAACTCGAGATCTAACTAAAATGGGTTCAACGGCGGAGACACAGATAACTCCAGTGCAAGTAACCGATGACGAAGCTGCCCTTTTCGCCATGCAGTTAGCGAGTGCCTCGGTTCTTCCGATGGCTTTAAAAGCGGCTTTAGACCTTGACCTTCTCGAGATCATGGCCAAGAACGCTTCTCCCATGTCTCCGACCGAGATCGCTTCTCAGCTTCCGACCAAAAACCCCGAAGCTCCTGTCATGCTCGACCGTATCCTCCGTCTTCTTACGTCTTACTCAGTCCTTACCTGCTCCAACCGTAAACTTTCCGGCGACAGCGTCGAGCGTATTTACGGGCTTGGTCCGGTTTGCAAGTACTTGACCAAGAACGAGGATGGTGTCTCGATCGCTGCTCTTTGTCTCATGAACCAAGACAAAGTTCTCATGGAAAGCTGGTAAGGCTTTTTTTCGATATCTTTCCTCAAAATTACCATGATAGTTCTTATTTTTCAATAGATCTTATGGTAAATCAAGTTAGAAATTGAGTTCATAAGCTATGATTCTTGGTTGATGTGATTATAGTGCAATTGTGCAAAGGTAAAGGTTAAAGGTGATAGAGAGAGGCACAAAGTGTCAAAGACAATCAGACAAATACAGACACAAGGACACGTTTACCATCTTCCACTTGAAAACCATATAATATACAATTCTTTTAGTGGTTAGACGACCTTCTAGACAAATTATTTGTTTGTTTTTGGCTTTTTGCACACTAGACAAGACTATCTCTTTGTTTATAAATTTATTTGTTATGTTCTTGACTAATGTTCTTGGCTTTAAATATACAACTTCTTCCGATTACTGAGTAGCAAAAGAGGGAAATAGAATAGGTAGGTATACATTAGGAAAAGAATTGGTCTTCTGATTATTGAACTACAAATAAAGAAAATAGATGAATTAAAATCTTTGTTCAAAAAAAAAAAAAAAAAGATGACTTAAAATTTCTGGTTTTGGTTCTCTCGAATCAAACCGGCTGGTTCTCTTTTGCATACCGGTAGCTCTTTCTCAACTTGACGTGGATCTAAAATAGAGTTCAATCCTGGGACCAATCTAAACTATTGTTAGTAGTGATAACCAAAAGTTGAGGGTTTAGAATTTGAATGGAAAAAAAAACAATTAGGTAAGGATTAATTTAAGTTTGAGGAGTGTGTGTGTGTTTTCTTAAACTGATACCAATGAGACATGTTTCAGGTACCATTTGAAGGATGCGGTTCTTGATGGTGGAATTCCATTCAACAAGGCTTATGGCATGAGCGCGTTCGAGTACCACGGAACTGACCCTAGATTCAACAAGGTCTTCAACAATGGAATGTCTAACCATTCCACAATCACCATGAAGAAGTTACTTGAGACCTATAAGGGTTTCGAGGGCTTGACTTCTTTGGTTGATGTTGGTGGTGGCATTGGTGCTACCCTCAAAATGATTGTCTCCAAGTATCCTATCCTTAAAGGCATCAACTTTGATCTCCCACATGTCATCGATGATGCTCCTTCTCATCCCGGTATATTACATTTTCCTCACATTTGGCATATCCAAATTTTTTTATTTTTGTTATAAAGATTGTGGTCTTATCTATAAATTAATGCAGGAATTGAACATGTTGGAGGAGATATGTTTGTAAGTGTCCCTAAAGGTGATGCCATTTTCATGAAGGTTAGTGATAAATCAAGTTTTTCAGACCAAAGAAATTGCTAATTACTAAAATTCTTGAAATTATAAGTAAAGCCTCATCAAAAAAACATTTTCTCATTGTTGTAACAGTGGATATGTCATGACTGGAGCGACGAACACTGCGTAAAATTCTTGAAGAACTGCTACGAGGCGCTTCCAGAGGATGGAAAAGTGATATTAGCAGAGTGTATACTTCCAGAGACACCAGACTCAAGCCTCTCATCAAAACAAGTAATCCATGTCGATTGCATTATGTTGGCTCACAATCCGGGAGGCAAAGAACGAACTGAGAAAGAGTTTGAGGCTTTAGCCAAAGCATCAGGCTTCAAGGGCATCAAAGTTGTCTGCGACGCTTTTGGTGTTAACCTTATTGAGTTGCTCAAGAAGCTCTAAAACAAAAATGTCCTTTTAATGATGATTTATACGTAAACATGATATCATGTCTACGTATACTTCTTCACCCACCACCTTAATTTGTTTTACTCGTGTTATATTATTGTTCTCCACTTCTCCTATAAACTATGGTGTTTAATAATGGTTTATCAAGAGTTTGATTAGAGTTGGCTTTTCTATCTTCTTATACAAATATCGTACTTTGTATTCTTGTTTATGTAATTATAAGAAAAATAAAACAATGAGCTATTATTGAATCAGTCAAATATATTATCCGATTAGACCAATCAATCTCACATTCAGACAATCATCCACGTGGACTCTGTTCCTTCACCGACCAAACTAGTTTCAACGAATCTTCATTCAACTCAAAACTTCTCAAACTTCTCTTACTCTTTCTAGACTCTTCTACCTTTGCTTCTCTCGTTACCGATTATAAATATATAGTCTCCTTCAACCTTAATCTCGTCAAGTAACAAAAGTTTCAAAAACTAAAGTCGAATTCAAGATGATGTCTATCTTTAGCCCCTTCGAAGCTCTTTACGCTGAATCCAATGGCTTCAAGATGAAGTTCTCCGGTAATCAGAAACAGAGCTCCAGTGATAATCAGTCGGCGGCGAGAGAACAACACAAGAACTCCGCTAAAACTTCGTCGGACGATGAAAAGAGTAATAAGAAGACGAAGAAGATCCAACCGATGAGGATAGCTCCAGAGCTCGATGGTGTTCATTGTTTTGAAACAATTTTTCCTTTTTGATGATCATAGATGTAAAGTTTTATTTTATTATTACTTGTAAAAAAAAATGTTGCTTTGTATAAAGATTGATCAAACAGCTTACTCCAATTCTACAAAACTAATCTGGAACTATCTGCGTTTTTGGATTATTCTCAATCTGCTAATTCCGTATGTCTATATATCTAAATTCTTGGTTTCAAGATTCTATGAAGAAGAAGTAGTCTGATGACTCTGACTTGTTGTTGTTGTTCCTTCGAGCTGACGTTTTCTTCCACCGTTACCAAACCTCTTCCCAAACCCTAAAACAAACGCAGGAGGAACAAAAGCCCCTCCGCTCAAACTGCAGACAACAGCAATAGCTCCACCGATGATCAACAGTTTCTTTAGATTCGCAGCTTGGTTTCCTTGGTTTTGAGTAACGGGAGTTTCAGTGACAGGTGATGCGCCGTTGCTGAGTGAAATGAGATGTTCTGATGTGATCTTGGTGTTGATTTGAGCCATGAAAGCAGGCCGAGAAAGCTTGGTTCCTCCTTCTGAGAGTCTTTGCGTTTGGTATGCACGTAACCCCGGTTCCATCTTCTTCACTGCTCCCCACATTCCTCGTTTCACTCCGAGCTTTGCGATTTCTCTCGGTATCCCCATGTCTTCGTGGTGAAATAGAAGCACTTCGCATGCACTTGTTACTCCATCGTCTCTTCTTGATTCCACTGCATTGAGTTACCACATTAGGAAAAATGTTACACTATGTTTTGAGTTATTCGGTTCTTGAAAGATGACAAAGTGTTGGATACGGATCCTTACCAGGTCGAATACACCAGCTCGAGTAGAACAAGTCCACACGTTTTTGTTTGTTGTTAGGCGGTACAGAAGGAACAGATACTCCCTGAACCAAGAACAAGAAACGATCTTAGAGTGTTGTTACTGGAACTGATTCGTTGCAGTGCAAAATTGAATATTTTCACCATCTTCCTGTTCCATTTTGTCATAACTTCCAAACTAACCGATTTAGAGGCAAACTAAATGATATGACTTCTACTCTTTATGACATAATGTGTAAACGGTTCCATTTTTGTTACTAGTAACATACCTTTGTAACACAGTAATAAGAGTTCCCACAATTCCATATCCTGCGACCGATCACATACTCTCTATCACTGCAGAAGAATGGGAACTGCAACACAAGAACATACACAAAAGGAAAGATCAAACCAGGAACTAATCATCAAAAAGATACCAAATCGAAATTTGAAGTAACTAGAGAGTCTAATTTTTACCTTGCGTATCCATCTAACAATCATGGTTCCGGAACTAGGACACTCTTCAACAGTAGTGGAATTAGAAAGCATTGTATCCCAAGTTGGTCTAAACTCATCATCCCAGAAAAAGTCTCTTAAAATCTGAGGAGTTGCATCTTCAAACACAGTTCTGCTTCTATACTCAGTAGGACCATTCTAAAAAACAAACACACAAAAAGACCCAATTCAAGATTCAATACAATGAGAAACAAATCCTTACTCTTCAAAATACACAACACAAGAACAAATAATATTTACATTACCTTAGGTTCTCTCAACCAAGCTTGATATCTCATACCAGAAGTGAAACGATCCATCATCTGAATCCAAGCTTGACCACCATCTTTCCTCTCAACCAATTGCACAAGATGCCTCAAATCCAACTCCGTTACAGTATTGGGTATCCTCTCCTCATTTTTCTTCACTCTACAAATCCCAAAAAAAATACACAAAATCAACAAACAAAGAAAAAAAAACAAAATCCATTTTCTCAAAATCACGATCCTCAAAATTGTAACTTACCTTGAAACTAAACCCACATGTTGTTCCGAAGTATCAGACGACGATGAAGATGAAGAATCAGGAGAAACAGTTGTTCTCTGTTGTCTCAAAGCCATAGTCCATGTATCACAAACAAGAGCCTTTAAGCAAGGAGCTGATCCAAAACCCTTTAACGGAGAAGAAACAGAGCTTGGAGAAGGAGATGGGAAAGACAAATCAAAAGATCTCGGAGCAGAACAACGCAATTTGACTTCTCCGTCACTAGAAGAAGAAGAAGAAACCCATTTGGGTTTCCATGCCCATCCTATGATCAATCCAACAACAAAAGCGAACCATCCTGTAATTAACCCTAAGATTATACTCTCAAGCAAAGCCATAACTTTTTAGACAGAGGATAATATAGAAAAGGGTCTGGCTTCTTTATATATGTTGAAACTTAGAAGAAAAGAATAAAACGAATCTTTGTTTGTTGGATAAAGATTGAGAGAGGCGGTGAGAAGGAAGAAGACAAAGAAAGGGACACGAGTGGTGGTGGTGAAGAAGAAGAGGAGAGCTTTAATCTAATGGTTAAAAGGGTTATTTCGTAGACGCTAAGTAGTAGTGGCCATTGATGTATAGCTTCGAAAGGGCAATGCTTTTTTTTGTTTAAGAGGCAGAGAATGAAAATGGTGGACGGAGAGTGTGAAACGACGACTACCACCGTCCATCAATTAGGACTATTTCCATATTTACGGTTGATTTTTATTTTGGGAGGAGGAAGACTTCAAATCTTTTAGGTAGGGTTTATTTTTCTTTACCCTAATTTAATTTTTGAGTTTTATTAGTCCTTCCTTGTTTATACCGTAACGTTTATTTAATGTCCTATTTTCGTAAGTGTGTGAAAGCCAACTTGACTATAGTATAAAATTTTTGACTTTATTTTTTCTTTTTCTTTGGGAAGACTTGACTATGGGGGTTGTGTCTCACTAGCATTATTAACTCATCTATCTCATGTTCCACGTTTGATCATCTATTTACCGGGTCTTTGATTTCTGTGTCATATTGGTTTAGTTGTGGTCTTGTGGATGTAACTAATAAAAAAAAAAAAAAAAAATTGTGTTGGTTGTAATTTGTAAAATATATAATCCATAATAAGCGTGTTTCACAAATTTATGTAACAATGTTAGTGATGTTACTTACTAGTAATCCAGAATATCATTTACCATTGACTAATGAGTTAAATATATTTGTGTTTTACTAAAAGATAATTTAAATTTATCGCCAGTACAACTTATGCTGTTTGTCATCATTCACCGTGATTAAAAATTGTGACTATGGACGGTAGTGTGATATGGTGGCTATAATAGTAGTGATTGTGTAATATCGATAATGGTAATGATAGTTGCGGCGGACTTAACAATGATTGGGAGTGGTTTCTATGAATTTTTTTAATAATAATTATTACCTAAATAATGTATTGAGGCTTTATATTGTAAGGTTTTTAGTGTTGAATGGCACTATTGCATTTTTTTGGGAAAATTAAGGGTATATATTTACATACAATTGAAAGTTTGAGAAGTTAATTTTTTTATTTTCCCATATTTAAAAAATTAAAAACTAAACATAATTGAATATTATCTAAGTTTGTAACAAAAAAAGAAAAGCAAAAAAAATAAAAAATAATGAATATTCTCATTAGGCCCAATAGTCCAATACCATTGAGCAGCGGCTTTTGTACATCTCAAAAGTTAAACCCAATCTTAAATCAAATACGACCGTTAAATCAAAACCTTCACGGTTTTGTTTTGGATATAGGAGGAGCCATGGTGATCTTATCTCTCGTCTCTTGTTCCTTCTCCGTTTTCTCACCGCCGACTAATCTCCGTCTTCATCTCCCGCCGGTTACAGCTGCTCTCTATTCTCATGGAGCCTTCCCTGCTTCTTCTACATTTCGGTCTGAGCTACGGCCATTGCTTTTCCGTTGCTTAGATCGTCGGGAAACTGCTCTTGTTTTCCGATGTAGTTGCGTTAGTTCTCCGATTGAAGCTGGAAGTAAAACTGGTACGTGAAATCTGAATATCTGATACACTTCTCTTAAACTATTTGTGTTTATTTTTTCTCTGGAGCATATTCACAAACACTTGGTGTGCGTTTGATCCAGTAGCTGTTTTTTTTTCTTTGCAGTTGCAGAGTCTCTGTTTTCGTTATTCCGAGATATTGGGTTTAGAGAAGAAGAAACTGAGATGGTTTTAGAGAAGAACCCAGATATAAAGTCGGCATCTTTGGATAAAATCAGTGCTCGTGTTGCTTCTCTTCAATCTCTGAAAATCAATGGCTTTGCGCTTCAGGGGTTGATAGCAAAGTGCCCTAATTTATTGACTTCAGTAGAATTGGATCCCGTTATTAGTTTCTTGGTTGATGAACTCGAAGGAAGGCTTGAGCCTGAACTAGTTGAGCGCTTACTTGCTGTGGTAGAAACATCTATCTTGCTTAGTTTCATTCAGAAGGTGAGATTGCTTATCCTCCATGGTATACCAAAAGAAAAGATCTCTCACGTATTGAGCAAAGTGTACTTAAATAAACTGCTGTATCAGAAATCAGTTGTAGACATTGAGAGATTGATTAGTTTCTTGGAACCTTTTGGTGGAATTGGTATAATAGCGAGGCGTCCAGTGATTCTCAACAGTGACTTGGATAGTCAGTTGAATCCTAGGGTTGATTTTATTAGGGATCTAAGCGGGGAAGACGATTTCGCCACTGGAACCGTGCTACGTAGACTCCCTGCTATATTGAGTTATAGTGTTGAGCATATGAACAGCCATGTTGAGTTTCTTAAGTCTTTTGCTGGCTTGACGACTGAACAAGTGTTTAAGATTGTTCATGTGTTCCCTAATGTTATCAGCACTAGTAAAGAGAGGAAACTGCGGCCGAGGATAGAGTTTCTGAAGGAATGTGGCTTTGATTCCCCTGGCATGTTCAAATTCTTGAGCAAAGCACCGTTGTATCTAGCTTTATCTGAAGATAATCTCTCGCACAAACTCGGGTTTCTGGTGAAGATTGGATATAAGCATAGAACAAAGGAACTGGCTTTTGCGATGGGAGCTGTGACCAGAACAAGCTCTGACAATATGCAGAGGGTGATTGGACTGTACTCGAGCTACGGTCTTTCGTTTGAAGACATTCTAGCTATGAGCACAAAGCATCCTCAAGTCCTGCAGTATAATTATAGTTCCTTAGAAGAAAAACTGGAGTATTTGATCGAATACATGGGGCGTGAAGTCGAAGAGCTTCTTGCATTCCCTGCATTTCTTGGGTACAAGCTTGATAGCAGGATCAAGCATAGGTATGAAGAAAAGTTGAAGAGCAGAGGTGAAAACATGTCTCTTAACAAGCTTTTGACAGTATCAGCTGAAAGATTCTCTAAGGCGGCCAAAGACATCGAAATGATTTGTTTATGATTGAGTGACAAAAGTTCATTAAGAACTTACAACTGAGAGTTTATATCACAATTTTCTCACTTGGATATCATCAACATTAATACTTTACATGCCTTGATTTATAGAGTTAAGCTAAGCTTTTGTATATTCATTAATGTTCGTGCTTGGATTAGTTTGTGCGTGCGTTAGTCCATGAATAAAATGTAACATATATAGCATTGTCTCTCTCTCGGCTCACATCGGTTCTTCTCCTAGGATCAGGGAGAGCACAATCTCTAGTTTATACAGTTATCGGTGTTTCGTCTATAAATCTTGGAAAGCGACTGATGATTTTACAGGAAATGTACTTCTTTTGGTGGTCATTCGCTGACTATGAGTACCACCAATTACCGGAAGGGCTAGGCGGTGCATGATTGATCATGTTTCTTGAACTGCAAATGTTAGTGCGAACTTTTTGGCATGCCAAAGGCGCACAGCTCCGCAACATGTTCGATTTGTAAACAACTTATCTACTTATCTTCTAATTGGCTCATATGAGCTGATCTATTGATGAAAAAAAAAATTGTTTTTCTTTATAGTAAGTTTCTTTTTTTACTAAGCTCTAAGAATTGCCATTTGACACCCTCTTCTTTCTTTCGATATGTGTCATTTTCTCTTTAGTAGTTTTAGTGTATTTTTAATTGACTTTATATGATATATATTATCTTATTTATCTTCATATTTAAGAAAAAATATATTTTGATATTATACTTTTATTTCTTGGTCTCATTTATTTCTCTTTTAATAGATGTAACTACATCTTTATCTATTAAAGT
Organism: Camelina sativa; assembly: GCF_000633955.1. Classification (NCBI taxonomy): domain Eukaryota; kingdom Viridiplantae; phylum Streptophyta; class Magnoliopsida; order Brassicales; family Brassicaceae; genus Camelina; species Camelina sativa. The sequence goes on from NC_025695.1 coordinate 41,918,354, forward strand.
AAAGAAATAAAAGAGAAAATCATTATAGGACAATATGCTAATCAAATTAAAGAATAAATTGAACATCTTATAACGTATAATATCAAATTATATTTTTTCTTAAGTATAAAGATATTAAGATAATGTATATCATATAAAGTCAATTGAAAAAAATACACTAAAAGTATTGAACAGAAAATGACACATGTCGAAAGAAAAGAGTGTCAAATGGCAATTTCTTAAAGCTTGTTAAAAGAGTGCCTTACTTGATTATATAATATATGCAATTTCATTCTAATTAAAAAAATCTAAAGTATATTTAAATATATAAAATTTATAAATGTTTAGAGAAAATATCTATTAAAGTAAAGAAATAAAAGAGAAAATCATTATGAGACAATATGCTACACAAATTAAGAATTAAATTGAGCATCTTATAATGTATAATACTAAATTATATTTTGTCTTAGAAATAAAGATAAATAAGATAATGTATATCATATAAAGTCAATTGGAAAAATACACTAAAAGTATTAAAAGAGAAAATAACCCATGTCGAAAGAACAGAGTGCCAAATGACAATTTCTTAGAATAATGTATATAAAATGACACATATATATAATAACTACAAGGAAATTGCTACAATTTCAAGATATTTTTTTATGTATACAAAACTTTGTCAAGTTTTTAAAGTATGAGTTTGAGAAAACCTTAATTTATTATATAAACATAAACAAATACACTAAGATAATGTTAGTTGAATACAAAAAATAGAATTTATAAACTTATGTGAGATTTGAGATATGAGTGTTATTGAGATGCATCTATTTAATAGATATAGATGTAACTTCCATGATATGATTAGAAATAGAATATGATCATTGTTTAATAGATATAATTAACAATTATATGAGTATTACATTATTTTGTAATTTTATTCTAATTAAAACAAACTAAATTATATTTAAATATATATAATTTATAAATATTTAGAGAAAATATCTACTAAAGTATATTGAAATTCCTATATGTATCATTATTGGACAATATGTTACATAAATTAAAGAATAAATTAAATATCTAATAATATATAATATTAAATTATATATTGTCTTAAATATAAAGATAAATAAAATAATGTATATCATATAAAATCAATTGAAAAAAAAAATATTAAAAATATTAAAGAGAAAATGATATATGTCCAGAAACTCTCAAATGACAATTTCTTAAAAATTGTCAAAAAGAGAAATTTACTTTATTATATAATATATATATATATATATATAATATATATGTTGGCATCGTGAACACACAAAATTAAACAAAATACTCCCCACTTTATAAAGGCATCTTCGCTAAAAAAAAAAAAGAATTATTTAGCTAAGATGAATTGTGATAATCCACTAGATCCAGCTTTGATCATCACAAGAACGATTTCAGAGTCTGATCTTGTCAGTAGTGTGGCATTACCGAATAGACAAGTAAAATCTGTCATCGAGAAGATGAATTCCGATGTCGATGTTAACAGTGGAGAAAGAGGGTATTCTAGTGAAAGTCCACGACCGCAAAGAGAAAGATTTGTATATGGTTACTCTGAAGTGCAAGAGTTATAAATATTATTTCGGGTCTGGTTGGAGTGATATGAAGCATTCGTTAGAACTCGGAGTAGGGGATAAACTGGAGCTCTACTGGGATCACTTGGAAAAGGAATTCGTTCTTCTTAATTTTAACTATACTTTATTACTTTTTTAGTAACGTATTTTTTTCTATTTAATGATTTGGATTTCATATTCTATTTAAGTTTGGCCTAAGTTAAGTATTGGTTTTTGTTTTTTTCTAGTTTTATTTATCTAATTATAATTGAAATATCTTAAATTCCAATAATAAAATAATAATAGTTGTTTTGTTGTTTCCTTCTTTCTTATTTTCTTCTGTGTCATCTCTTATTATTATTTTTTTTTATATATCCAACTATAAAAAAATATCAGATGGAGAAAAATATATCAAAAATAAAACAAAAAAAAGTATAGTTAAACATTGTTCTTAGCAAGACAAATCGCACTTTGAGAGTCACAAAATATATTGACCGTACCTTGTTTGAATCCCAATTCCTCTGTCAACCCTTTCAGCCATATGCCTTCTTTGACTGCTTCTACTAAAGCCATGTATTCGGCTTCTGTTCTTGAAAGAGATGTAACGTGTTGCAGACCCAACTTCCAACTCACTGTGTTTTTTCCTGCAGTAAACACATATCCAGTGATGGATCTTCTGCGATCCAAGTCTGCTGCAAAGTCAGAGTCTGAATAACCTTCAACTCTAAAATCTGGACTCTTTCTAAACACCAAACACTTGTCTTGACTTCCTTTCAAATATTTGAGTATCCATTGTACTGCAGTCCAATGAACTCATCCCAGATTACTCATGAACCTGCTCACTAGTCCCATTGCATAAGCAACATCCGGTCGTGTACCAGTCATAACATACATGATGCTTCCTACAACATTTGAGTAAGGAAACTCACCCATCTCTGCACTTTCTTCTGCATTCTGAATAGCAACCAGCTTGAAGTGAGCGCCTATGGGAGTTGACACAGGTTTTGCTTCATCCATTCGAAACACTTGCAGAACTTTCTTGATGTAAGTAGATTGTGATATTGTAAGAACTCCACCTACACGATCTCTCTCTATATCCATGCCCAAGATTCTCTTTGCTGGACCCAAATCCTTCATATCAAACTCACTCTTCAGAAGACTCTTCAATTTGCTAACTTCTGACATACTCTTTGATGCAATTAGCATATCTTCTATATACAACAGTAGATAAACGAATCCTTCATTCTTCAGATCCTTAAAGTATACATAATGATCATATGCACTTTTGAGAAAACCATGTTTGATCATGAATTGATCAAAACAATTATTCCATTGTCTTGGAGCTTGCTTTAAGCCGTACAGAGACTTCTGCAGATGACAGACCAATTCTGTCTCACCTTCGACTTCATAACACTCAGGTTGATCCATGTAGATGTCTTCTTCTAAATTACCATGTAAGAAGGCAGTCTTTACATCAAGCTGTTCCAGTTCCAGGTCTTGATTCACTGTTATCGACAACAACAGTCTTATAGACACATGCTTGACTACAGGTAAATATATCTCATGATAGTCAATTCCTTCCCTCTGTGAATATCCCTTAGCAACCAATCTAGCCTTGAATCTAGGCTCTTCAACTCCAGGTATGCCAGGCTTAATCTTGAAAACCCATTTAGAACCTACTACCTTCTGATCCTTTGGTAGATTCTCTAAATTCCAGGTCTGATTTTTCATGAGAGAATTCATTTCTTCATCCATGGCTGCCTTCCACTTCACCCAGTACTTGCTTCTCCGAGCTTCATAGTAGTCTCTAGGTTCTTCTGATTCAACCTCCTCTGAAACAAAGAGTGCAAAGGCAGCAGCATTTCCATCTGTAAACCTGCTTGGACGAGTGATCTCTCTTCTGACTCTGTCTCTGGGCAGCAGATAATTGTCCAAGTTCTCTTCTTCTTCACCAGATTCATTTTCACTATCATGAGCTTCTTCCGCTGCTCCACCTTCAGTTGTATCATCTGACACACTCTTACGAGTTTCAGCATCCTGAGCAGCATCAACTATTACCTCGTTGCTTCTAATTCTTTCAATCTCAAATTGAGATTTCTGTAGTTTCTTCTCTCTAGACAAGTCTTTGTAGAGCTTATCTTCCGTGAATACAACGTTTCTACTAATGACACACTTCTTTTCATTAAGAAGCCACACCTTGTAACCCTTCACTCCATAAGGATATCCAATGAAAATTCCTTTCAATGTTCTTGGCTTCAGCTTTCCTTTATCAACATGAATGTAAAGCACTGAACCAAATCTTCTTAAATGTGAATATCCATGTGTCTTTCCCAGCCATAACTCTTCATGGATGTTGTAATCGTTTGCAGACGATGGCGTCCTGTTGATGATGTACACTGAAGTAGCTGCAGCCTCCGCCCAGAATTTCTCCTCCAAGCCTGATTCATTCAACAGACATCTCACTTTCTCCATGATTGTTCTGTTCATACGTTCAGCAACGCCATTCTGTTGTGGGGTGTATGAGCATGTTATGTGTCTCTCATTGCCATTATCTTTGCCGAAACTATCAAACTCAGAGTTACAAAACTCCAAACCATTGTCATCCCTGAGACACTTCACCTTCTTGTTAGCTTGATTCTCAACAAGAATCTTCCACTCACGAAACTTGTTGATAGCTTCATCCTTTGTAGCCAGAAAATACACCCACACCTTCTTCGAGAAATCATCAATGATGGATAAGAAGTATTGCTTCTTTGACAGGGAGAATTGAACGTTTGGGGATCCCCATAAATCCGAGTGTACATACTTCAATACTTCCTCACTGTTGTGTTTACCAACATTGAAACTCAGCCTTTTGTTCTTTCCCATTACACACACTTCACAGAACTCCAAGTTGCTGATCTTCTTCTAGTCAAGAATTCCTTTCTCAATTAGAACTCTGAGATTCCTCATACTCATGTGGCCCAGTCGACTATGCCACAAAGCAATATCATCCTTTGACATAACACTATTTGATTCACCAACAACAGTTTCTCCATCAAGATAGTAGAGAGTTCCGCACAACGTTCCTGGCAGTGCCAGCTTGTTGTTCTTAAAGAACTTGTATTTTCCATAACCACCAGTCTGTTTGTAACCCTGCAGGTCTAGAGTCCCAACAAAAATCAGATTTCTTTTAAGGTTGGGAATATACCTGACATTAATTAGTCTCCTGACTGTTCCTCCTACAGCTTTGATTGCAATTGTACCAATCCCTTGTATTGTGACAGACCTATCATCTCCCAAGAGAACCTGCCCAGTTGTAACTTCTTCAAAGCTATCAAACCAATCTCTTCTAGAGGTCATATGATACGAACAACCAGAATCGATAATCAATCATTCTTGAGATCTTTGATCTGAGACGGAGAGAGCCTTCACTTCCAGCAACTTGTCGATGATTACATCTGCATCACCATCTTCACTCTCCATCTTCTTTTTTCGTGCAAAGCAATCCTTCTTTAGGTGTCCTTCTTTCTTGCAGTACCAACAAGTAATTCTGGACCCAGACCTAGATCTTGATCTGCCTCTGCTTTTGTTCCTGTTGAACGGTTCTTTTGTTTCAGCTATTCCTCTAGCAACATAACTTTTACCATTACCAGCGTTTGAACCATTCTTCCTAACTTCTTTCAGCTCTGTCTCCTTTGATTTTGCAGCTTCTGCAACCTCCTCTAAGGAGAAAGTTTTTCTACTGTTGAGAATCGCAGACCCCAATTCACCTCTGTAGTGAACCGCATACCGCGACTCTACCCCTACTCCTCATCTACTTCACAGATCAGTTTGCATAACATAAACATAACACAGAGATTTAACGAATTCCCCTCATGCAGAGGGTACATCTCGTGTGGGAACCTTCTCCCACAAATCATCACTATCAATCAACCAAGGTTTACTCTAGTGTTTCATATACAAGCTTAGAGAACTAACAACTACAGAGAAACCTGAAGAAGAAAACACATAATAGATCTAGCTTTTCTTCTTCCTCTCTCTCTGTCTCTGGTTCAGCTCTCCCCTCCATGTATAACCCTGAAACACCTCCAGAACCCCAAAGAAGCAGCTCCACCTTCGCCTCTCATCAGAGTGTCCTGAAGACACCCTAAACCTACACAAGGTTATGTCCGGCTCTCATCCCTTCGACCCCAGCCAAGCTTCTGCTCCTTTATCATGGTTATACGCACAGCTTCAAGCTCCATTTACGACGCCTTACGCATGCTCTCTGCACTACGTCTTGCGTCTCTGCATCTGCCCTGCGCTGTGCCCTACAGCCGCCACCAAGGTACCACCAGCTTTTTTAGTACGTCTTTGTGCTTACCGCTTGTTTCTTCAACCATATCTTCCCTTATATAGTGAAACCCTAGAGCTTATGTTGGTTTATCCTTGCAGACTACACAACCTGGATCATGTATGGGCTACACACCAATATAGGCCCAATTCATGGTTCAGACCAAATAAACCCATATGAAGCAAACATTTACAACATCTACCATACTTAAGTGTCTCCTTAATCTGATCATATTGGGATGGTAAAGAACTCAATAACAAGATTGCTTGAATCTCCTCTGTGACTGAGATTTGCAGACTATTCAGATCCGAGACTATCTTGAGGAAATCATCAATATTCTCATCTATAGTCTGTGATTCCAGCATCTTAAACGTATAGAACTTATGTTGCATTTAAATCCTATTAGGCAGAGATTTAGAAAGATATAACCTCTCTAATGTAGACCAAGTTGTTGCAGCGGTAGTAGACCCATCAATTTTCCTGAGGACATGGTCTCCAACATTGAGAATAATCAGATTCATAGCTTTCTCTGATTTTTCAAGCCTTTCGACTTCTTCTTTCTCCACTCTTGCCTTGTATGATTCATCACTTTCGTCTTTCTTGATCTCAGGTCTTGCAGAAGGTGTTGTTGGTTCTGACAGAACATCCTTCAACCCTAGAACCGACAGATGCGCAAGCATCCTCTTCTTCCACAATGAGAAAGCTCCTTTCCCATCAAACCGTTCCACCTCGATCCGTGCGTTCATCATCACTTCGAGCAACCAGAGGCTCTGATACCACTGTTACAACCTCACCCTCGAAACCACCACACACAGACTTGTGTAGTTGTACGCAACAGAGAACGATAATAGTTTAGAAAAGTAGAATAGAGTAGTAAAACAAAGAAGTAAGAGAGAAAGACACACAAAGCTTTAACGAGTTCAGGTATCGAATGATAACCCTATGTCTCGGCTTGACGGCACAAGCAATTCACTAATATTTTCCTTGTGTTATGTTACATCACGTACAAAAGATCCTTATATAGAGAGACTAGTCCTAGATTTGAACTTATCTCTATCTTTGTACCTATCCAACTATGATTCTAGCTTATCACAATAACAAACTCTCCTTATCACTCATATAGATAGAGTGAGCCGGTTACAATTTGAGCCAACCAAATAACAACCACTTAACCAATGATCTTCAATGGACTCTTTGTACCTGTTTGAGTTACAACCAAAACCGGTTTAACTCAAACCACAAGTGTTGTCTGTCACATGAACGATCAACATAATCACTTTGATTTAACGATTCTCGTCTGCATTGATTTTGATTGTTGATGTTTAACTTTGTTGTACTTGTTTGTTTTCATAGGTATCTACTCTCAAGTTGTTGCAAATGCAGAGGTTAGTATACCAACAAAGCCATTACTTGTATTTTCTTTGCTTAGTGTGTGTCATTTATTTATCTTTTTGTAATCCATTCATTGGTCACTATAGTTATCGTCGAAAACCTAGCAAAACAACTTTGGCAGAAGCTGTGAAACCAGTGGCATGTAAAGTGTGACTTTTGAATACGACGCCCAAGGTAAAAATTAAAATTGAAAATCTTTCTGAAAGAAAAGCTTGCATATATATATACTAGGATCGGATCCGCGCTACAGTACGGGAGAATATTTATGGATACATATAACTTGTAACGGATTGAAATATGTTACATTTTTATTTTACTATTGTATAACATAGTATTATTAAAAAAATGAGTACATTAAATGGTAATATAATGATTTTTATATAATAAAATAAATAAAACTTAAATTTGGTGACAGCATAAGAAATATTTACGGGTATTATCATCTATAATGATTGGATACACTATTCATTTTCATTTTATTATAATTTGATTGATGGCAAATAGTCTGTTTTGACCAAAATAGGTTATCGTACCAGACATTTTAAATATGTAATAACCCAAAGTAATATATTGTTGTGCTAAATTATGTTAGATGTTCTCATCCATTGCAAAGTTATAGTTATCTCTATTGAAATGAATTTTATTAATTACTCCAATAATTGTTATAAGCAGTGATGGAGAAATTGATTCAATTAGGAAAATTATTTGTGAAAGAGAATACATTTATCGTTTGAATATAAAAATTTGTCGGATAAAATATACACTACAATTAGCATATGATATGCTCAATAAAATATGTTTAATATTTTGAATTGATGTTTTTAAAAAAAGTATAAAATTATTACATTATTTCTTTTTTTGATCATGTGATCATTATGGTCTCTCCTTTCTTTAAACATTTTCTTCCTATATATTTAGATATAGCATTAATTTTAAAAATATATTTTCTTATAATCTATCATAGAGATTTAGTTATCTGTAATCAAAATCTCTAATTATTATGTGTTTCGTAAAAGAAAATTTGTACTCATGTAATCATCATTAACCGTATAGATGAAAATCATCACTAAAATTTTGAAAATTTTCAACTCCTTAAATCGTGTATTTTTCTTTTCACTATACGATATATCATCATAATCATCATGATTTAAGGGGTTCAAAGTTTTGTTGACTTCATCTAATATTTTATTATTTGAAATATACATTTAAAATCGACAATGTACATACAACAATCTAATATTTTATTATTTGAAACATACATTTAAAATAATGTGTGCCAGCAGGCAATTACTTCTCAGATAAACGCAAGAGTATCTCTCTTAAAGTTCTTTTTTTTTTTGCTTTTTTCTTCAAACATAATCAAGAAATTGCTCTATAATCAAGAACGTTTGGCCTATTCTCATCGATTAATTTTGAATTTCTCTCTTTGACCCTTGAATTTTTAGCTTAACTCTCTATCAAACGATTAACTTTCAGGATTTGGAAGCGGAGAAGCCATTGAAACTGCCGCAACAAAAGGATGAGAAATGGAACACATGCGGTGGTTTCCGGTATCTTTCAAATGAATACTTTTCAGCGGCTTGTTATTACTCTCGACACAACTAAAGAAAATCCGGAGCTTTGTGTTAAATCTGTGACTGGAAAAATAACCACCATTTGTAAAGAATTATGGGAAAATGAAGCAAAGAAATTGGAGAAGGTATGATGAATTCAACCTAGATGACTAACATATATTTATAGGTTGATGTAGATCGGTTACTCGATTAGGGTAGTTTTATGGTATATTCTCTTTAAATTTAAAATATTCTCTTTAAATTTGAAAAATATGGCATAATTGATCGGTTATAAAATCTTTGAATTAATTATTTGTGGGGTTTGTTAGTTTAGGATAGTATTTAACTAGATTTTTGACTTGGAAATCAATTGGGTGACTCAAATTTAGGATCAGTTTGACTCAAATTTGATAATCTAGATATTTGTTGAAGATTGATATCTTTGTTCATAATTGATTTTCTTAAAACACAAAAACGTGTAGGGGGAATGTTCCGAAACTAATGCTCTTTTGAAAACAGTTTTTCGATCATAGATATAAACAGACAATATAACCCGATAACGCATTATGTATGTCGCGGATATTTATTGCCTGGATCCGATTTTGTTGATAAATCATTTTGTACTTCTCTTTTACTATTACTAATTACTATTACTAATATAGAGATATATATATATATATATATATATGCTCTTGTTCGCATAATATTTATAAACAAAGTCCATTAGGCATTAATATGTCGGTCACAAAACGAACACTCGAGTTGAGACGATCGAAAGCAAATTGTTCCTTCAGTTGGAATTGGGCTTAAAATCTAAATAAGTTGGCCTTGGCCCGTATATTGCCTAATCAAGCCATGCCATGTGCTCATCTAGGAATAAGTCTTGTTGTATATATAACGTTGAGAGAGTAATGAAGGTCACGACCTTACTTGAACAGGATCTGTTCTATAGGCTCGTACCTCTGTTTCCTTGATTTCTTAGGAGACGGGCCCTTAACCCTGGTTGATGAACCATGACCGTGCGATCAGAGCGTGATTAACACGGCCACGATCTGTCCTCGGACGCATCCGGTCCTGTAGAGGATCGTTACTCGGCTCGGTTCTACCTTGCCGGGGTGGTCGCACGGCGGTCTGACAGGCTCTATTTTTCATCCACTAAATCTTTTTCCTTTACTACTTTGGGCGTGTCTAAATTGCGAACAGAAGCTATTCGATTACATGTGACATGTCAATTTTATTTACATGTGGATTTATCTTTGTTCCATATGGAACCCATAGGTTGATTGTATAGCAAGAAACTTCGTAAACTGAAACAAAGATCTCTAACAAGGTTTATGTACAAATAAACTTCCATGACGTTTACAAATTTCAATATTTTATATTTATTACTCGGAAAAAAGCCGCAGTTTTTAGTTACCAGGAAAGTTAGGCTAACATTATCTTGTGTGATTCTAATCGTACATTGTAAATTTAAATCCACCAACTTAAGTATTTTCACATTTATGGGTTTGTTTTGTTTTGTTGTTCCAAGCCATATGATCATCTTGGAAAAAGGGTAAGCAATAAACCTCATCAACCTAGCTATTTCAAGAATCAAGATTATCCCTCTTTGAGAACAGAACAAACGAGACGTCCATAATTGAAAAGATAATAATAAAGAATGCCATTAGGCCAAACTTGATTGTGTTTGTTATTTATTGTAGATAACGAAACGTAGAATAACCCATTACATGTGAAGAAGATCTATAATAAGCTCTGGCTGGTAATTAGAATAAAGAAACTCTTCTCGAATGTTGAAACTAGAAGCTATAATAAGCCTAATTTAGTGCATTCTGATATACAAACCCATAGTTAAGTGATTACTTATGTGTAGGAGCAGCTGCTTCGATGCGAGAGCAACTATCTTTGAGAAGAGGAGGGAAGAAGGGATTTAGCGGAAATATATGTGGCCAACACTTTGAATCTACATCCGAAAATGCTTTGCAACACGTAGATCCAACACTACCAAACTTTCCTGTGAATACTGATTTGAATATCTCAGCTACACAACCTTCGACACTAGAGAGTGATGACCAGCATTTTGTGATATCAACCGGAGAACCAGGTAGAGACAATCCAGGAACAATAGAGAGTTTATTAGATGTTGCAAGTGAGGGAGCAGCTGCGTTGATGCGAGAGCAACCATCCTTAAGAAGAGGAGGGAAGAAAGGATTCAATGGAAACATTTTGGGCCAACACTTTGCATCGATTTCGGTAAATGCCGATCTTACCTTCCATGGTGAATATTGTTTCTTTTTTTATTCTATAGAGGAGAATGATTTGCTTGGTTGAGATGGTTTGGTATCCAAAGAGACAAACAATTTATATATAGAATAGCTCAAGCTGAACCGATACGGTAAATTTATTACGAGAGTTACACTGGCATAATCTTTGACTCGTTCCTTATGACAAACATTGGATTAAAACATGGAACTGTTACACTTTTACAAATTGATATCAGTAACTCAAGTCGTAGGCTTTTAAACAATTAATCCAAATAATTTTTCTACTTGGACTTTTAACGTTTTAATGTAACAGTTATTTTATTCAATGACTTAAAAGCAGATGTGACCTAGTCTTTTGTTTATTTCACATCTTAAGCCAAACCAAAAGCTAAAACACAGAGGAGATATCAATATTTAGGCCAAGCCTACTAGCTTCTCGCTGACTTCCCAAACTCTGCGAGCCTTCTGGATATCGCTAGCTTCTTGAGACAACTGATTCTCAAATGAAGCCGAGCTCTTGTTCCAGCTCCAATACACTCCCGACTTCGTCAAGCTTGGATCACTCACCACCTTTAAAAAGGAAATACATAGGTTGAGTAAACAGAAAGAATAAGAAACTAAAAGAAAGGTTCTTGCGTCACAAGGAAAATTAGGTTTTGGTTAATTTTCTGACCTGAGCAAGCCTTTTCCCAGCCTCTATCTCGGAGACGTAACCTTTTGTGATGTACTTCTGGAAAGGAGGGAAGAGGGTACGGAAGAGAGGAATATGCTCTCTGAATAAACCTGTCGTCGCGATACAACCGGGGTAAAGGGAAGCGAAGGTGATGCCGGTTTCTTCATGGAAACGTCTATGAAACTCCTGCATTGTCAACATGTTGCAGACTTTACTGTCTTTATACGCCTTTGCACCGTTAAAATCTCCTCCATCTATCATAGCCGAGCTGTTTAGCCCGTTCAATCCCCCCGCTAGTCCCCTCAAGTCCCCAAGATTCGCCTTCGGAGGTACAATACCCGCCAATGTATTAGTGTTTCCTGCTCAACAAGATACATATAACGTTTAGGGTTTCGAATTTAGAGTTTACGAATAAGTAGGAGGGAAGGAGGCTATACCAGTTATGGATCCAACAATGATAAGACGTTTCGACGGATAATCGGAGTTCTTCAAGTCATCAATCAACAGTCTTGAAAGAAGAAAGTGGCCCAAATGGTTCGTCCCAACGCTAAGCTCAAAGCCTTCAGCAGTGAAAGTAGGTTGATTAGCCGTTGGCTGATAAACCGCTGCATTGCAAACCAACACATCAAGAGGCATCTCGGCTCGCCTGAAGTTATCAACGAACTGTCTCACGCTGTCCAAAGAGGCTAAGTCCATATGCATCACAGTGTAGCTGTCCCTAGGCATCCCTGCGGATTTAGCAGCTCTCCCGGCCTTGAGGAAATCTCTGCACGCCATTATCACGTGCCATTTACCTGTCTCGGCTAATGCCTTGGCCGTTGCTAAACCTAGCCCTGATGAAGCTCCCGTGACAACAACGTTTCCTTTTCTAAGGGTTTTCTTGCGGTCTAAGGAAGGTTTTGTGACTGAAGGAGTTGAAGTCGCGATTGCCTGAGCTCGAATAATCGCATTATTGTTCCTCAAATTCTGGCAGAGTAGAAGAAGCAATCGTAGTTAGTTTTCGACTACATCATTTTCCAAGAAAACACTCGTATCATAAACTTAGAAGTAAGATTGTGTTACGTACCTTGCATCTCACTGAAGAAGAGACGATTTCAGCTTTGATTTGTTCCGAAAGTGAAACACCAAACAAACTAGACTCTTTAAATGATGACGCTGAAGCATTAAGTTTGCCCTGCAACCAAAAAACAAAAAGCTAATTAATCTCGGAGACTCGGAGACAGGTCATAAATAAACAAAAAGGAAACGATTAATAGAAAGTAAAAAAAGAGTTTAAAAAATACATCTTTGCGAACAGAGAAAGCAGAGGAGACCAAAGAAGCAGCTTGAAGGGCCATTGTTTCGTTTTAAGACTTTTAAGAGTGTTAAGTAATGTGATGTTCTGCAAATGTCAATGCTTGTGTGTTGTTTATATAGGAGTTGAGACAAGTGAAAGATGGTCCCCTCCCACCCATCCGAGGATATGTGTGGATAAGATTTTACCTTTAGAGAAAGCTTTTTCCAAGTCAGAATCTTACAGCGAATGAGAATTCGAGAACTAGATTTCCTGTCAGTAGATATTATAATGTATTAAGTTCATGGGACTCCATCTCCTTTGGTATGGGGAGGATTGAGAGAGAGAGAGAGAGCTATGAAACAACAATATACTCTGAATCGTTATGGACGCTCTGATCTAAAGATAAAATTTTTTATTGTAATAATGAATTGAATTGTTATGTATTTAGATAGACTGTAATGGAAAATACAATGTGTGTATACAAAATCATATATTCTCCTTGTCGAGTTCGAATATTAAAGACAACACTACATTGTGGTATATGAATAAGTTTTTTTTCTGCCTAATTTGATTCTTAAACAAGAATAACATTATATATTATATATATTTGCTAGAGATTTCGAATTTTAGGGAGAACAATTAAGAAAAAATAAATAAAAGAAGCGTGGTATGAAAGCAAAAAAAAAGAAGTCAGTGGACGAACCAAACCTTCTCTCAATCTATACACTTTTGACAGGAGGAGATGGTTGTTACTAAAGTTGAATTCAATTCGCCTTGGGCTTTTTGATTTTTGTAAACCTTTCTTCTCTGCCTCAAAGGCGAACCGGAAATCCAAAATTCTGAAATGTTCTGATTTCTCCTCGTAAACCGCCAGTCACAATCACCATAGACCAAGCTGAGGCACTCGGTTTTGTGTTAACCGGTCCGTTAGACATGTCTACGCTCACACGAGGGCTAGTCCGGGATCTGTTCTTTGCAGCTACCATGAGTTTCTCCTCAGGCCATGTCGCTGAGATTCTATCGAAGAAGTATCGGTTTGTGGCGCTTGAAATGATACCGTTAGTGACGGTTTTGTTGTTGGTTGGATCGTTGACAGGTGTTGGAGGGTTATTGGCTGTGAAGGGTGCCTGCTCGGGGCTGTTGCTGCTTTGGTTGTTGCTGATTTTGCCTGGCCAAGGTGCAGCCACAGAGACATCTCGACAGTAAAAGTGTTCGTAGGAGTTTGTGACTGTAACACGTTTGCTTTTCCCAGCTCGCGAGTCTGAGTCGTAGTTCCATACATACACATTAGAGTCTTCGCTTGCTGAGACTAAGAATTTCCCGTTTGATGTAAGTGAAGCCGAGATTTGGCTATTCGTGTTGCGGAATCCTGCAAACCGAAAATTTTGCTAAAACTCAGAAAAACACACAATACTTGGCAAGAATGCTGAGCTTATTTTCCAACACCGGATTAAGAAAAAGCTTAAGAACACCATATTCATGTGAGGTGGGACTCGTAAGAATCTTTTCAAGCTTCACTTTCATGAACAATAAAGTTATACCTAATCCCCGAGTTCTAAGAATGAAGAAGAGAGATTCTAGCTTAGTATGATTTACCTTTAAATTTGTGAACAAGGTCAACACCGTCAACAACCCGTGTACGTGAATCTGCAGATGTGACGAGCACTTCTGATGAACTTCCCGCCACAAACTGGTTCATGAGCAGAGTAAGATAAACCAGTACAGCGTTCAAACAAAAATACACTTGCAAAGAACAGAACGGTGTAACTTGTTATTTTGGCATTACCTGAAAACCAGTGATTTTCTTGTGATGGGTTTTCTTTTTTCTGTTCTTCAGATTGATTTCACGCCTCTGCTGCAGTTTGTTATCTGAATGAACAAAAATATATTAAGTTGGAAAGACGAGATGGAGAAACAATTTAGATGTCAGATAAGCAAGTTCTAAGCTTATATACCATGTGTGTTGTATAAGCAACATGTTCCTTTGTATGAACCAACCAATGCACCCTTCACAAACCAAGAGAGCTTCATTAAGGTACTGCATAATTTAAGTTACTGAATTCATTTCGTTACATAAAAAAGACATAATGGCGTACCTGCCCATCCGGTGTATAGCAGGCAGCTGTGACCATCTCATGAAGATCGTTCCAGTCAACAACTTGATGATCAGGAATGCTCCATATCCGAACTTTTGCATCCAAAGATCCGCTGATGAAGTAATTGTCATCTACAGGATTAAACTGGATGCAAGTCACTGTGTCCAGGAAACAGAAAACTAGATGAGAGAAAATCTTATGTCACATAACCACCATATAAAACTTTTTTATCTTTTTGTCTTCTGTTTCAGGGATCTATTTACATGTGGAAGAGGCTTGACATATGACTTCAGAACAGAGTTGACACCTAAAGTGACTTAATATTCTTCTTGCAATGTACGCTTAGTTTCGTAGAGAATAATAAGAACATAAGTGACTCATGGCCATTGATGGGGAATAAGAGGGTATATCCACTCACCGTAGTCACTATGTGAGAAGACTTTCAAACAGGTCTTGCTAGATAAGTCCCATAGTCGAACAGTCTTGTCCATGGAAGAGGAAAGAAGGTGCTGGAAACAAAACAACGAGAGTGCAACGTCTTGAGAATTCAAGGTTTTATCCGATCTAGGGAAAATACTGATTGAAGCAGATTCTCACATAACAATTGAGAAAACCTAAAATCAGCACTAGTAAGTTTAACAATGTTATAATTTTGTTCCAAACAATAGAAAAGATTGAAGACCAACATCATGGTTTAAATATAGTTTGTAGCCAAATGAGATGATCGGGACTAGTACCAACCTGAGATTTCGACCATGAAAGATCAAGTACGTCATCCAAATGCCCAACAAATGAACACACCGGTTTCTCTGAAAGACCAAAGACAGCCTCTGGAACAAGAACATTGTCCAAGCTCACTGATTTTCGACTAAATGATGTTCTCCCTCTTCTCTTTGGAGACATTGAAACTGGTTCTGGTGACCCATTTGCTAAAAGAAATAAATTAATGCTCCCATCTTCTTGTTTATCAACGGACAAGAGTTCCCCTTTTTTTTCTGACTCAACAACTTTCCAAATCTGAATAACACAATCCTCACCAGCACTAGCAAGATACCTCCCATCTAAAGTGAACTTAATGCTCCAAATCGACCCTTTATGAGCTTGAATCTCTTGGCTCTTGAAAAGTGCAGTGAGCTCTTTACATGACTTTCCATACTGCCTGACCTTAACTCTCTCAGGGTCATGAAAGGACGTATCTCGGCTATCATCAGTTGCAGAGCTAAACCTCTGACCACCTCTCTCGGACGGTGAATCCCTATCATCGGTGCTTCGTCGCTCTTTATACCCAGTCACACTACTAGCAACATTCTTTATACTCTTTAACCAACTCCCTCTCCTTCTATGCTTAGTCACTCTGCTTCCACTAACATTAGTGTCCATATCAACAGAGTCTTTACAAACATCTTCAACATTTTGCCTCCTCATCAGCTCAAGCACGATAGGGGAAGTCCCAACACACATCTCAAACTCCTCAATAGTCAATTGCCGATCTGTACCTACCTCCTTCAACTTCTCCAACATCCCATCTTCTCGGACCTCATTCACAACAAACTCTCTGCCAGTATCTAGATTCCTAATGGTACACATTTGCTCGTCTAAAACAACATCTCTACCATTCCCATGAGATAAATTACTCAAACTCTCCTTCTCTACAATGTCCCTAAGAGATCTTCCCATAGTAGGCTCTTTGCTTACAACATCAACACCATTACGCATACGAGACTTCCCAGTATGATCATCATTAAGCATATTTACAGGAGAAGAACAAGAACAGCGAGATCCAGTATAGTGACGAGACTTACCAAGATCGACATTGTCACTACCTGCCGCATCTGATCTCAACACGGATTTACCTTGGTGTTTGGAAACCAAAACATCAGAAGGAACCGATCTAGCGAAATGCGAACTGCAAATCCCTTTCCTCCGACTTCTAGACCGGAGCTGAGTCGGCGGCAGAGGTAGATCCGGCTCGTTACTAAGCCCCAAACCACGCAAAAGCCTGATTCGTCTCTCCGAAACAGATTCAGGCTCAGATTTCCAAAGCTCGAAGCCAGAGCTTCCCATAGGGAACACAGGAACAGGGAAGGGACTCGGATCGTGGATCGAATCAGAGATATTGGGATCAGAGTCGTAATCAGAGTTGGAAGTAGAACAAGAGCAAGAAGATAGAACACGATCGAGAGATTCGTAGAAACAATCGTCATTGCCATCTTCTTCTTCGTCTTCTACCTTGGTTTCAAATCTGACGACGTTGCTTCGTCTGTTCATCATCATCATCTTCATCATCTCTTCTCAACCTCAAGACTGAATCAAAGTTATTCTCATCAGCGAGAGAGAGAGAGAGAGTAAAATGCCTCTTAACCTTCTCGTCTGCAGGTAACAACAGTCTTCGAGAGAGGAGGACGAATCAGAAGAATACGGTTGGTTGTGAGAAGTTTTTGACTATAGTATGTATGAGAGAGCTTCAATGAGAGTAGAGAGAGAGAGAAAGAGGGAATTAGGGTTTTCGAGAATCGAAACGAAGCTCTCCAATGGAGTAAGAGAGAGTCAGATCGGATTAATGAGAGAGAGAGAGAGAGGTTTATTATTATGAGAGAGAGAGAGTGTTTAATGTTTATTGTTCAGAGAGAGAGAGGAGGAGGAGGGAGAGAGAAGAGAGAGAGAGGAGGCAACGATTTTAATTTAATTCGATGTTTTTTTTTGTAATTTAATTTCGCTTTATATAAACAAAATACGAATTGCTAAAATTCCATATTTGGGTAATCATCTATGTTAGTTACTAATCTAAATTTACATTGCGACGAATCAAAATTTAGAAATAGTAAGTAAAAAAACCTAGTTTATCTACAAGCACATCATTTTGTATCGTTTATTAAAACAATCAAACTTTGATGTGCATAAAATGGATCATACTTATATTTTAGAGTAATTGAAATTACAAACTTTTTTACAAATTTCTCAAATTTAAAATTAGAAAGTAAGGTAAATTATGTGTGATATATCTTTAGGGATTTTATTTTAGGGTATCAAGGACGACAATATGCTTTTAGTTTAATGGAATAAAAATAACTAGGATGTGCTTGTAGTAAAACTATAATTATTGCGGAAATCGTGCCTAGTAAAACTATAATGGAAAGCATAAGCACATGCTGCTAGACACTTAGACAGTATTAATATACTTTATTTGTTTTTGTGATTAGACATAAATAAATATAGCTATTGTTTGTTCATTCATACGTAGAGAGGCATATATATATATAGCTTTCAATATAGGTATACGCAGGCAGGGAAGAGGAAAACGATGTGTATCAATATCTTTACCCATAAATTGCGACATAAATTATTGAAATCAATATGACTTCTGATGCCAATTAATATGATGTTGTGAAATTATTCAAAAAAAATAAAACTAGAAGAAACATGTTTGGCGATATCATTTAGCTTCTTTCGTCTCAGAACGTCTCCAACAGATCCTTAAACCTTTAAAATTTGAGGGTTTTTTAATTCCAACAAATCCTTAAACCTTTAATTTTTAAGGGTTTGAATAGTGAACCCTCAAATTTAAGGGTGCACTATTCAGCTCTTTAAAATTTTATGTATATTTTATTTTAGTGTTTATAACTTCTTTTTTTTAACATCTAAGCAATTTTTATTAATATGAATCAGAGTATACATGATCATCAATGAGATTACAAATACAACTAATGATTTGTATAACAAAAATATTATAAATAAGTCTAATAAGTTTAATTATTTGAAATATATCTATATAAATTCAATTGTTTGATTTATATCTATATACATTCTATTATTTGAAATATATCTATATAAATTTTATTATTTAAATATATCTATGGAAATAATTATATTGAATAAATTTCTATTTTACATGTAAATTTATTTTATAGTTTTGATATATATAATTATATATATATTATATGTTGTTTTATCATATAAGGTATTGTATTTTATTAATATTGTTTGATATATTTTTTAATTGTGTTTAGATTTATCTATGAAAGTTTTGTGATTATAATAAATTATTGGTAAGATTATGGACTATAATGTAAAAAGAAATTTTTTTAGAAATAAATTTGAGGGTGTACCATTGGAGTAATTGACCTTCAAACCTTTATTTTGAAGATGAACTCCTTTTTAAATGAAGGCATTGTTGGAGATGCCCTAAAAACAATTGATCTTTTTCGTTTTATATATAATCAGCATTGTTTTTGTTTTGTTATCAAATACTCCCTTTGTATCACAATAGATATGTTTTAAGATTTTGACATAAATTAAGAAAAGTATTTAATGTTTAGTAATAAGTATATTATTTATTTATAATAATATATTTTATAATTATTAATCAATAGTATTTCATTAAACTTTTAAATTCTCATTTAATGGTTTTTGAAATTTACAATTTCTTAGCATTAATTGATAAAAATATACAAAAAATTATTCTTTGTGATACAATAAAAAATATTAGAAAATCGTATTTTATGATACAAAGGGAGTAGTTAGGACTTAGGTGTGAGCAAACCTAGGCTGAAAACAAAACTGTACTAAAGACACAAATTTAGAAAACATACAATCTTTGGTTTCATTGTATTATTTAGTTGACAAATTACAAAGAAATATGACAAAAAGAAAAGGAAATTTTTGTCAGTTCAAATGGATAACGATGGGGTGGTATGTTTTTAGTCAAGCAATTTTAGATAGATAATATTTTAGGTTTAATAGTTTTTGGCATATATATATATATATATATATATATTCAATAAAATATGTATGTTTTTGTAAGGGAACATGAAATAAGAAACGAAATATAGGTAAATCAGAACTAGTCTTCTTTTTTACTATGAGAAACAAAGTTACTTTTCTTCAAGTTTAATTTTCTACAATTTTGTGGTAACTTCTTGAAATACTTTTGGAAAATAAGCATGTTATTTAGTAATAATACTGTAATACTAATAACTTATGTTAAAAGTCATAACTAGAAATCTATTTAAACAGCTGCAAATACAACAATAGTTTTTAATTCCACCACACATTATTAATGCACGTTCAAAGCATTAAAAAAAAAAATTGTCATCGAAGGAATAAAAAGAACGAAAACAATCATGACAGTGCATATATTTAAAGTGTCTCAAAAACTCGTCAAAATTTTAAGTAACACAGCTAACTAAACGTGACCGATGAAATAGACGTATACCGTAAAGGCGTAAACTAAAGAGTTACACGTACGAAAATGATGTAAAATATTGTGTTATTGTTATTCGTTTCTTTCTCTCTACCTCTACTAAAATAGGAATGAATATACAAATATATACGAGAGAAATTAAACTGTCGTATTTATTTGTTTTGAATCTTAGCCTTCGAGAAAAGAGATAGCTATAGTCATCTCTCCAGCAGCGAACGACCTGCGCCCATCTTAAATGTGCCTCTCTACCTCTTTAATTCGTTTCATTCATTAAATTCAAAATTGAGTAAGATTGCATATTTGTTAGCACTCACTACTAACCTTGGTTCAAAATCGATAGAAGTGGTCTATTCTAGTTATTGTATAAACGTTGATTCAAATAATCGTAGTTACATCCTGTTTGAAGCCTTAATTGTGTCAAATGCAACAACACATACGTCAAAAGCCAAAAAAACAGAGAATATCTTCAACTTTACGAGTTTAAATATTATTAACTAACTGACTTTTAATATCATATCTAAAATATTTTTTAGACGTATGACTCGAAACTTCTTGATTAGTATAGAAAAATAAAAAACTTAAAAGAGTTTTAGATTATCGTTATATATACGATATACCCGAAACTTTGAATGCATTTACACAAATTGGTTATAATTTTCTAATGTAAATACAAGTGATCCAACTAATTAGTACTATAATAATAAATTTAACTCCTCTCCCTTTCTTATTCTTCTCTTCTTTTCAAAGGAAATTAAATTCGCTAATTTCATGTTACTATCCTCCATTTATATATTGTATTCTCAACCATAATATCCTAAGTTATATAATACGCAAAGGAAAAAAAAAAGGCTCGATACACAAAGTTGGCATTAGAAAAATGAGATTTATAAGACGACCAGATCTTAATAAGAATCCAATTATAGCAATTTTTGTTTCACAAATTTTTAAAAGGGAAACGAAGAAAATTAGAACCATGAGTAATTAACGACAGACTAATAATAGCAAGAAGTAAGAAGTATATGTATAGAGCAGGTTTCAATATAATAATCACAGACATACCACATGGGTTGATTCTTGTAACACAGCTGTTTAGTTAATTAAGCCTATGAAGACGATTACTGTCCTAAGCCACTGAATATGAAAATTGTATATATGTTTATGTGAGGTGCTGATGATGATCGTTCAATTTTATTTTCAATTAAATTCTAGTTTTTGGCCTTAACAGCACCCAGAACTACTGTCATGGGCCATTTGCAAATATTAATTATTATTTTTTATCATATATATTACATTTATTTTTCATTACATACTAGTTTCTTACTCATTGAAATGAACGTGATCATTAAACAATAACAATATATGTAATTTGTTTTGAAAGTCGGTCGTCTAACCGTATCACAAATTCATAATAATCAAGTTTTATATGTAGATCCAGTGATAGTTTGAAACTTTGAACCATGAAATAACTAAATTTACGATTCATGTCACACTAAATTTAAAAAAGAATGCTCTTACAATTTTATACCAATGAACCAATACATTGAATATGGAGTAATCAAAACAAATTTCCTATCAAGTAATAAAAACGTTTTATCATATATATATAGATAGATTAGTGGTTTGTGTTAATGTTATCTTGTGTCACCATTCAAATTTAAACCCGAGTAGAACAGAGTATTATGTTTTTGATGAAGAGGAAGTGTTTTTGACATATATTGTATACTGTATTAAACCAAAAACGCCCAATCAATAGTCATATATAAACTAGAACTAGTGCATGGATAGGTTTTATTAATTGCTTTATTGACTGAAATGTTTATAAATGTGTTATGTGCGTTCCATATCATAAAACATTTCTAAATAAACTGAAAGGAGTTGATCCGTTTTTTTTAAATAATAAATAATAAATAATAATTATAATAATAGACTACAACTAGTGGTTTCATACCCACTAGCCACCTAACCACAAACACAACCAACAACGGAAATAACCAACTAAAACCAATATCCAATAATAAAATAACCAATATCCAAAACATAACCATTCCAATATCAAAACAACAGGAAACAAGGAACCAGCAACCTAGCAAATTCTAAAGACCCAACTCTAGCAACCTAACAATGCCAGACAATATCCAATCGAGTCTCTAGAACATCCCCTCGTCATTGCCTTGATTCCACGATCACACTTTGCCTTTACCTGTACCACAAACACAAATTGCAATACATGAGTATTTTATAAACACTCAGTAAGGCAATTCTCTCATCTACTGAGCTATACACACAAGCAATGGAGACATCTCTAACCATAACCAACAATCAACAAACAACAAATAACAAACCAGGACTCTGCATCGACCGACACCAACATGCATCGACCAACACCACATGGGGATGCATCGACCGACACAAGGGATGCATCGACCGATGCAAGTTACACATGCATCGACCGACACTATCACTGCATCGACCGACGCATGCTCGACATAACACGAAAACCCTAGGTTTTACGCACCGTCCTCGCACATGCATTGACCGACGCACAAAGTGCATCGACCGATGCATCATGCCGAGCATCGTGTTCCCCGAAGCTTCTCGCCGGATCTTTGTTCCTACAACCACAAAACTTGATCCCAAGCCACAAGAAAGCTTCCTAACGTCCCAAATAACCATCTAATAAGTCTAGCAACACATAAACTAGCAGATCAGAGAAGATCTAGTTTAGATAAGCCATGGTCCTGCACTTACCTTTGCCACAGAAGAATCTGAACCTCAAACAAGCAATAGAACACTCCTAGCAAGCTCCTACAACGTTCTAAGCCTCAGATCTCACCAGGAAACGCCACAAACCCACAGAAATCACCAAAAACACTCTTTCTCTCCTTTGTTTCTCTCAAAAACGGCCAAAATCGACTAATGAGACAAAAAAATTGACTTAAGGGTTTTCCTCCTCCCTTTGCCCAAAACGCAGAAAACTGAACCTGCATCGACCGATGCACCTTCTGCATCGACCGATGAAATTCCCAAACCGGGATTTCGGTTCGCGGGTGTTACCTAAACCAACACATTAAGTAACGTATATGACAAACATTTTTTTTTTAATTAATATAGACTATAGTGATCTGTTCTTGAATAAGGTAGGCAAAATAATTAGTACGTTTTAGTCGATACTACACTAAATAAAGCCGAACAAAGAGACATCACTCTTGTCTCTTGGGCCCTATTTCTTTAAGAAACGAAATAAAAACAAAAGTAATTCATCATTAAACTGTTTGAAGTATATATATATATATATATAGTAGTAAAAAATTTAAGATATGTATTTAATATTCCATATATATGTTTGCTTTTAAATGACAAAAGAAGGACTCGTACCATATTTTTCGAGAGCCTAGACAGTTGAAAGTGTCACACTTTTAATCACCGTATAACTTAGATAGTAGATTCGAATTTCTGATATTCATGAGTATCTGCATTTGAATTTATATTTAATAAAACCATATAACATAATGTATATATAGATATAGATATGTATACATAAATTGATACGTTACAGAGATATTACATAGAATGAGGACATTATTGTTAAATGGACCCATGAAACAGTATTAATCTGTGAATGGAAATTGAAACCATCCAACTTCTTTTAACTTCCACTTCATTATGTTCCCTCTGAAACATCTGAAAATAACTGCCAGATTCACATGGTTAATTTCAGAATTTATTATTGTATGTTTTATTTACAATGTCATTTGTATATAAAGTTTGTGCCGAATTTAATTTATTACATTATATCATTAAATCAGCACAAAATATGGCCTGATAATTAATGGGCTTTTTGTGCACAATATCAGGTTGGACATGTCCACTGCAATTATTTCGAGAAAGTCCAGAAGGGTGGCAATTACTGAATTTTAAAGACTTATAAAAAATAAATAAAATGAAAATTTTTAGTATTTGACCATAAAAATTGAGATTTGTTTCTTCACAGATTTTTTTTTTCATTTGTTTGATCGAAGTGTTGTTTATGAAAAAAAGGTTGCATATTTGAATTGTAAAAACAAAAGAATATTAGAAATTATTATTTAATTCTACAATACCAAAAGTTTGTATATGATAGATAATGATTTATAAAACAGCACAGCCTGAGTAAACAACGTATTTTTGAGGCTATATCTCTAAAATGTGCCACGTTATTGAAACTCTAAAGTCTTAATTTTTCTGGTCAAGACAATGGTCATACCCCGAATGGTATGAAGATTAAAATGGAATCCATGGTTATGACTTATGAATATGAGTTCTGACCAACGACTATTTCTTCTAAGTTCTAACTATAAATAGACTTATTACATCCTTGTGCATAATATGAAAAAAAAAAAAAAAAAATCAGAAGATGAATCCCTCAAAAGTACTGGTTGCCTTCATTCTCATTGTTCTCATCGCAGTTTCTTTCGTCCCTTGCCGAGCAAGTGATCCCACCTCCCGTTCCGGTATGTATATATACTTTAAAATATTTTGGTTATATCTTTTAAAACTCTTAAGTTAAATTTTATAACTCATGAGGGCAAGATAGTGACTCTGTAAGTGGATCCAATCACTGATATTACATTGACCTTTCAGAAGCTAACCCTGTTTCTTGATTCTGAAAATTCTTCAAAGAATCACAATCATATAATAACTAACTAAAACCTATATAATGGAAGAAGAAAAACTTATGTCCCAGCTTTGGAAAACACTAATCTCCCCTTCTGATGCTTCTCCTTTGTTGAGATCTGGCATCTCGTTTTAAGCATAAGTGAATGTAACTGTCTATCAAAATTTAGAGATTCTTACAAAAAAAGTTAAGGATCCAATTCTCACTTCAAAATTGCTGGCTACATCTTGGTTATTTACCAGTTCTACTAATATTTTGTGTGGTATGTTTATATATATATATTTTTTTTCTTTTACTTCTTTAAGAAATGAAATATATATATTTATCTTTGGCATGCTCGCTCTTTGGTTCCGAGGCTTCTATCCTTAATCTCTTTTTTTTATCTAGTTATTACTGCTCTTGTTCCGAGTATGTTCAACTCGGTTGTTTGCTGTCGTTGCTGTGGCACCATTTTTCTTTTCTATTCTACTGTACTCGTAAGTTGAAATATAAAACCAGAAATTTTACTAAAAAAAATATATATATTTATCTTTTCGGAATGATGGTAGGTCCAACGGCAGATAATTGTGGAGATGCAAGTCAGGAATGTACCGAGCGATTCCAAAATGAACAATGCGCGCATATTGTAATGACTCGCCTTTCAGCAAGGGTGTTTGCCTTCTAAGGTCCTTAGTAGGACCTCCTACGTATTATTGTTGTTGTCATAAATAGATTCAGTATGCAATTCTTAGTTTATCATCTTCGATCAAAACATGTTTATGCTTTTCTACTTCCAAGTCTAATAAAGAGTTTTAAAAAAAATATATAAAATAAAGCTCTTATGTAATAGACAAGATAAAATTATTAATTCAATCTTTATATAAAAAAATGGTTATGTTGTTTATGTGTCTTTTCAATTCGTAGTTCGAATATCACTCGATCTTTTACTTAAAATGACATAATTTTTTTGACCAAACAAATGATTTACCTTCTAGTTTATTTGGTCAAAGATTTAGCTTTTCATTAGAAAAAATCTACACTTACTACATTAACAAAATTAGAGAGGAAAACAACTTGCATATACTGTAGTTATAACTTGTACAAACTCTCAGAAGTTAAGATTATGAACTTTTTATGTCATTATAAATAGATCACTTGACACTCAGCTAAGGTACATCGAACTATATACACAATATTGGTTTGTTAAAATGGGTTCCTCCAAACTGATGGTTACATTCATTCTTGTTGCTACGCTGGCCATCTCCTATAACTTTTTCTCTGGTATTTGTTATTTTTAAATATTTATTAAGCTATTACGTATATATTACGTATATATTTTATATTATATATATATATATATTTTTTTTTTTAAAAGGGTTCTTACTTCTTTCGTTTAATAATTGATAGTTGAAACGAGAATTAGCGTGCAAGCTGCGGTTCCTACTTGCGAAAAAGATTGTACTGAGAAATTCTTGACTCAAGACTGCTATCAATATTGTGTAGGCTTGACTTATAAACGTGGTGTTTGAATTTTATCCGAAGGACTTCCTCCAAAAACTTCTACATATCGTTGTTGTTGTTCGTAATGAAATATATGATTACTAATTCTCATTGATCAAATATCTATGTTTATGTTTTATTTCCTTTGACAATAATATAGAGTTTTATTTTTCAGTGGGAAGAACATACATATAAAAAATTTCACTGTCAATAGTATTAGATTTCAACTAATACATATATATATATATATTCATTTCACGTATTTATATAATATGATATGTTCTATTTTAATATAGATTAGTCAATATTTGTAATTTATTATCTTTTCAATTTATAGTTGTATAATTTTATACAAATACATATATTTACTAGCTAATATGGAAACAAAATTTTCTGCATAAATATTCTTTAGATGATGATTACAATAATTTTCATTACCAACTAGTATTTGTTTTCTAGCAACTGTACACACGTATAAATAGATATCGATTTCTACAAGTTTTTTTTCTTATATATATATTTGAACAAGAGCTAACCAATATTTAAAGCAGATTTTTCTAATCTTCATCCATAAATTTTGATAAGTCATCTTTTTTTAACGTACTTATATATATATATATATATATCAATACAATAAAACTTGTTGGTTTTTCACCAAATTCTGACAGCTCAGCTTTTTTATTGAAGGAGAGACTGACACTTCAAAAAAATCTGTAACCAATTAAATTATAACAATTAATATAACTCATCTTTTTTTGACACATCAGAAAAATTTGTAACCAATCAAATTATAACAATTAATACAACTCATCTTTTTTTTTGCCAAGGACACATTGATTTCTTCTTCTTTCTATCGTCCAATTTTAGTATTGTTTTTCCTTTTTAGCCAAAAACGATAGTAGTAGCGGCGAAGGTCTTAGCGGATTCGTCGGGAAGATTAACTCAAGTATCCGTAGCTCTCATATCAGCCTCTCGACAAAGCCGCATCCTGAACTTCCTGCTCCTAGAAAGGAAGACCCGTCATAGATTCGGTGTAGGAATGGGGAATTAATCGGTTGTGGTGCTTCTAGGAAGGTTTACATGGGAATAAACCTCGATTCCGACGAGCTTCTTTGAAGTGCCGTTTGCGATTTCTTCTTTTTTTTTCTAATTGGATTTGTAATTTAGATTTTAATTGATTTGTAATTGGCAGCTCTCATATGATGTTGTTGTCGAATATTGCAAGTTACAATATTGCATTATTGCAAGTTACAATATTGCATTATTGCAAGTTACAATATTGCATTATTGCAAGTTAAATTCATAGAAGAAACAACAATAACGAGGGTGAGGAGGAAGGAGAAGAAGAACTGTAGAGGTGCATGCGTCAATGTATATATCTCCTATTCGATTCTAGGTAAGTGAATCTTCAATCCTTTTTCTCCAGATTCAGATCGACTTTAATTGATCAGTGTAAAATTTTGAATTTAATTCATGTGCTTTGTGTTCTCAAAGAGGTAATGCTAACGAAGCAGCTTACCTAAATAATTTTTGCTTTTCTAGAATGTATTTGAAGTGAGGATAAATGATGAACCTTTGAGATTTGAGATTTGGTTTTTTTAAATGACTTGCTTGATTTTCAAACTCTTTGTGTAATCTCGAATTCTCCAATCAAAATTTCCATTTAGTTCTTCATTTTTCAGATCTCAAGTGGGAATTAGAGATAATTATGGATCACAAATGAAATCTAAATTAATTTTCTTTTATTGTTGACTAGCCAACTTCTGGATTTTATTTTTGTGGAGTTAGTTTTCTGTTGTTGCATATATGCTGGTGTGAGGTCAATGCATTTCTATGAGATTGAATTCCTTTTTTGCCACTCCTTGGGTCTGGATTTGGTTCGGCAGATGTTGAGTTTCTTTATACGGAACATTAATTTCTACTTGTTGCAGCAATATAATCCTCTGAACTTATTTTTCATCCACAAGCTTTGATTACAACGAGAAGTGTATTTGGTGGAAGGATCTACTGAACTGTCTTTACATATGGGGGAAGATACAAAGGCAACCGTATATCCAACAGCAAACAACACTTGTTTTCTTGAAAAGCCAATAGAGGCTATGGCTGGAAAAAAGAGAAGGAGAATTATGGAGGTAAGGAAACACAAGAAGTTATGAAAGATGAGGATATGTCTGTACCAAAGAAAATGGAGATAGATACTGAGATAAAAAAGATGATACAAAAGCTGTGACGGAAAATAAAGAGTAAGAGGTTAACTTGTGATTGTATGCAAGACTCATCCTTTGGAAGAAGAGATGTTATAGTTTTATAAATACTAAAAATACAGACAAAAATACCACAAGAGTAAAGAACACTTTTATCTTTGTTCGAAAAGCTTCACGATGGAGCAAGAATAATAAAGATGTTTCTTTGATGAAGAGATTGAAACTAGGAACCCATAGGTCAAACTCTTTTCTTCATTTTTATTTACTCGTAGTTTTGATGTTACATCATGAACATTTTTATTTACTCGTAATTTTGATTAAGTATAACTTTGATGTGATTGCGAATATGCGATAGAGGTGGATATTGAAATATTTTTTGGTTTGATTTGAGGCAGATTTTGTTTCAGGAAATTTCTTTATGAAATTTCAGTATGGTTTTAGCTTTTTGGGATCTAGAGTTTTTTTAATATATAAATATTATCTTTTTCGTTGAATGTTGAAAAATTAGGGTTTTTAAGGTAAAAAAATTTGAGAAATGATAATCAATCAACAGAGGCATTGACTTCTTTTTTTTTTGTTATTATTATAAACAACATACAAAAATAATTTTAAAAATAATTAAAATAAAAACAAAATACAAAAATAATCTCGCGGCGTAGCACAGGTACTATCATAGTATATATAACAAGGATTTGGTATAATATAACAAATGAGTCTCTCTGTTAAGAAGGGAAGTTATTTAAACTTATCCATAGTAAAAGCAGATTTTTATAAAAAAAGTTCTAAAATATTAGATCTGCCTGGACAGATGTGGTCGAGTAGTAAGAGAGAATTAGGGAAAGATTAGAAGGAACTAACCTATGTTTGATTCACTCTGTAAATAAAAATTATAGTTGTTTGAAAAGTTTGTCAATTAGGCCTATTGGCCTAAGGCTCAATTGGTTTATCTGGTAGTCAGAAGTGCAGGCGGTCTCACTCTTCCCTGATATTAGTCGAAAAACATTCTAAATTCAGGACGAACAGTATGGAATCTTTCAAAAAAAAATCTATTTTAAAGCATTTCCGTGTCTTTCTATTGGAGCTGACTCGATAAATCTATTGAGTTCAAAAAAACAAAAAAAAATAGATATAACAGTTATCTTTAACCGAAAAAAGGCTGTGCTTATATAGATAACAAAGATTGGTATGAGTTGTCTGACATGTCTAATATCAATGGAGTCGCTTACAAGTAAGGANACCACAAGAGTAAAGAACACTTTTATCTTTGTTCGAAAAGCTTCACGATGGAGCAAGAATAATAAAGATGTTTCTTTGATGAAGAGATTGAAACTAGGAACCCATAGGTCAAACTCTTTTCTTCATTTTTATTTACTCGTAGTTTTGATGTTACATCATGAACATTTTTATTTACTCGTAATTTTGATTAAGTATAACTTTGATGTGATTGCGAATATGCGATAGAGGTGGATATTGAAATATTTTTTGGTTTGATTTGAGGCAGATTTTGTTTCAGGAAATTTCTTTATGAAATTTCAGTATGGTTTTAGCTTTTTGGGATCTAGAGTTTTTTTAATATATAAATATTATCTTTTTCGTTGAATGTTGAAAAATTAGGGTTTTTAAGGTAAAAAAATTTGAGAAATGATAATCAATCAACAGAGGCATTGACTTCTTTTTTTTTTGTTATTATTATAAACAACATACAAAAATAATTTTAAAAATAATTAAAATAAAAACAAAATACAAAAATAATCTCGCGGCGTAGCACAGGTACTATCATAGTATATATAACAAGGATTTGGTATAATATAACAAATGAGTCTCTCTGTTAAGAAGGGAAGTTATTTAAACTTATCCATAGTAAAAGCAGATTTTTATAAAAAAAGTTCTAAAATATTAGATCTGCCTGGACAGATGTGGTCGAGTAGTAAGAGAGAATTAGGGAAAGATTAGAAGGAACTAACCTATGTTTGATTCACTCTGTAAATAAAAATTATAGTTGTTTGAAAAGTTTGTCAATTAGGCCTATTGGCCTAAGGCTCAATTGGTTTATCTGGTAGTCAGAAGTGCAGGCGGTCTCACTCTTCCCTGATATTAGTCGAAAAACATTCTAAATTCAGGACGAACAGTATGGAATCTTTCAAAAAAAAATCTATTTTAAAGCATTTCCGTGTCTTTCTATTGGAGCTGACTCGATAAATCTATTGAGTTCAAAAAAACAAAAAAAAATAGATATAACAGTTATCTTTAACCGAAAAAAGGCTGTGCTTATATAGATAACAAAGATTGGTATGAGTTGTCTGACATGTCTAATATCAATGGAGTCGCTTACAAGTAAGGAAGTTATTTACACATAGATTTAGTCAGTATCGTAATGCGTAAAGCAATTGTATGTGGCTCTATTTTTTGGTTTACTATACAAAATTATTTAAATTTGTTAACTAATTATAATACATATAAAATTATGATAAATTAATTATAAACGATTTGGGAGATGAATATTATGTTGATTAACTATATTATTTTGGATTGGTTGTGTAGTG
This sequence comes from Camelina sativa, assembly GCF_000633955.1. Classification (NCBI taxonomy): domain Eukaryota; kingdom Viridiplantae; phylum Streptophyta; class Magnoliopsida; order Brassicales; family Brassicaceae; genus Camelina; species Camelina sativa. The sequence continues at coordinate 41,949,577 of NC_025695.1, forward strand.
TTGTGGTTGGGAGATGAAAGTTAGAAAATTCAACAAGTGAAGCATTTAACTGAAACGAATGAAAATGATTAAATGATGCCATTACCGGAGGAGGGCCAGGGGCTATGTATGTTTGGGGCTTTGTGATTATATTTAATTAGATTCAATATGCAAAAAAGGTTAATATTAGCTAGATTAAATATATAGGAAAAAATAATTATTTTGCCTTAAAATGGTTTTAACGTTTATGTAGTCAAAGATGCTTATTAAAATAGCTGAATAAGCTTTGGTCATGATCACTTTTTTATTCTATGCTAAACTATATATACATGAACAATAACGTTAAAGCAGAGAAGAGAAGAAGTGAGGAACTAATTCATATATGAATTTGAGGTTTGTAGAGTTTTACACTTTAGAACATAACGTTAAAAACAATTATATCCAATTATATATTAACTAATTCATTACAAATGTAAAAAGGAAAAAAAAAAATCAAACGTGTGCGAGAGGGAACAAATGCAATCGTGGGTATTATTCGTGAGATTACATATATACAAATCTAATAATATTAATTAACATAAATACAGGGTTATCGGTTCGGTTTGGTTCAAAACCGAACCGAACCGTTCGGGTTGAAGAAAAACGCAACCAAACGGTTTGAGGGTATATGTGGATTTGGTTTGGATCGGTTTGAGTTCGGTTGGGTTGGTTCGGTTTGGTTCAGTTCGGTTATGCCCACCCCTAGTTGTGGTTGGGAGATGAAAGTTAGAAAATTCAACAAGTGAAGCATTTACCTGAAACAGATGAAAATGATGCTTTTACCGGAGGAGGGCCAGGGGGTATGTATGTTTGGGGATTTGTGATGATATTAAGAGTTAATTAAAATTTAGGCATCAAAACCCTACTCCCCCTCTGAATTAGGCACTATCGAAATAGTGTTCGGATTTAGGCACTCAAAAGTTGCAAAAAGTTATTTTTGCCTTTGTTTTGTGCTTCTGGTCTTCAACTCCATCTCTCTCTTTACTTACAACTCCATCTCTCCTTTTTTAGATATCTTTTGTGGATGGTGTACTGTAAATTAATCGGTTTGGGTTCTCAATAGCTAGTAGTTAACTAGTGTTTAATTTAGCGTTTAATTTTTGTTAATAAGTCATGAATAAATTATTAATATTAAAACTAGTACATCTTAGACTCTAATTTTTGTTTATGATGATTTGTGGACATTTAGCGTTTCATCGGAAGTCCGGTGTTGTTGCACACTGTCGAAGCCGCATGTCGAAGATACCATCTGAATCGCCACTTGAAGCCAGGCCCACCATCTTTCGAAACTTTCTGAAGATTTGCGCCCACTGCGGAAGCTACACGTCCATCACCACTAACACATGTTTCTCAATTTTTTTTTTTTTTTTTGG
>NC_025695.1:41951521-41960103 GCF_000633955.1 Camelina sativa
TTTTTTTTTTTTTTTTGGTGTAATGTTAAAATTTATACCAAACAGAAAAAGGATTACATCGTTCAATGGAATCCCAAAAAACATAAACCTAGCTCTTTAACACAGAAAGCAATGGAACATTTTACTTAAGAAAATAAGAGCTTTGCCACACTAAAGTGGCCTGACGATACAACCGAAATAATAGCCTAAGAGAGAGATTCCGGCAGCTGGATCCTCTGACGAGAAGGAGATGAGTCGATTACGTATTGTGCGATCAATTAGAGACTTAGTAGTTGCAATGGAGCGTGATTCCGTGGAGAAGACTCTGCGATTACGTTCCTTCCAGATTTCATACATCACTGTTTGCATCAAGAGCTTGAAAATCTTACAAGCGAAAGCAAGAGGAGAGGATTGGACATTGGTGACCCACGAGGATGCATTCACAAGCGAAACAGGGGGGTTAGGAGATATTCTCCCTGCTAGTGATAGCCATAGGGCCTTAGAGAATTCACATTCAAAGAAGAGATGGTTATGTGACTCCAATCCGGATGTACAGAGCACACACGTTGTAGGAACTGTCATCCCCCACCGAGACTACCTATCTCTCGTGTTCAAGCGACCCTGAACTGCCAGCCATTGGATAAAAGAGAACCTTGGCACTGCCTCTTTGAACCAAACACTTTTGAACCAAGGCACCGAAGGAGAGCTCTCCTTTATTTGCAACCAAGTTCCTTTGGATGAAAATTTGTCTGTATACATACCTGAGGGGTTCCTCCATTGGTACCCATCGGGACCTCTAAGAGGAGATGGCAGTGTTACAGCAGAGAGGCAGATTTGCAATTGCTCTACTTGGAGAGATCTGGCATTGGGGAAGAACCACTGGCCATTTCGGGTAGCCTCCGGGACTGTTGCTCCTTTGGGGATACGCAACTCCCTTGGTCCCAAATCACCAAAGTAATCAATGAGGGGTCCTAGACTTGTCCAATAATCATACCAGAACAAAGATTTACACCCGTCACGAACCTGGCAACGAAGTAGGCTCTTGAGAGTAGCCTTTAGATCAATCATCTTCTTTAGATTCCAGGAAAAACGCGGAGAACTTTCCATAAGCTAGTAGTTCCTGCGCCCGAAGATATTGAAATCTAACCACCTGACCCAAAGGGAGCTGGGCCTGGCGAAAAGATGCCACACCTGCTTCAGTCTGAAGTCTGTTGCAAACTATTCAAGGGAGCGAATGCATAGACCACCTTCCTGTTTTGTTTTGTTTCGCAAAGGTCCTGCCATGCTACTCGCTCTCCTCTTGCAGAGGAGGTTGCGTTTTTCCAGAGGAACGCAGCACAGAGTAGAGTCAATCTTTTGATAAAAACCCTTCGGCAAAACAAAAACTTGGCTCCAAAAATTTACTTTACCGTAAATAACAGAGACAATTAGGCAAATTTTCCCTGCGTATGAGAGATACTTTGCGGTCCAACAATGCAACCGATCCGTTATCTTCTGGATAAACGGTTGAAGAGTGGGTAAAGACAGTTTGGTGGGGCTTAGAGGTAGTCCCAAGTATCTTGTAGGAAAGGACCCGAGCTTTATTCCAACCAAATCAGAGAGCGCAACCGCCTCTGTCTCATCAAACCCTCCAAGGAAAAGTTCTGATTTTGTTGGATTCATGTCTAACCCTGTATAGGAGTGAAATTGTTGGAGTATATCACAGATGCCATGCAGGGAGTGGTGAGACCCATCAGAGAAAACAAGGAGGTCATCGGCGAATGCTAAGTGAGTGAGAGAAGGAGAGATACACAAATGATGTGCAGAAAACTTGCCTTGCTCAGCCCCCAAATCCAACATTCTTGAGAGAACCTCCATGACCATAATGAATAGGTAAGGTGATAGGCAATCCTCTTGCCTTAACCCTTTCTCCCCTTTGAAAAAACCCGCTAGCTCATTGTTTATTGCTATAGAGAAACGTAGCGTGGATATACACTCTCTTATCCAGGCTCTGAAGAGGGGAGGAAAACCTTGGGCTTCCAATAATTTAAAAATGAAATCCCAGCAGACATAGTCGAAAGCTTTCCTTATGTCAACTTTAATCAGAGAGCTCTTGGGGCACAAAGCTTTCTCATAGTTCCGAATAAGTTCTGAGTCCAACAAGACATTCTTTCCCAGGCTTCGCCCACTCAAAAAAGCTGCTTGGTTTGGAGATATGCAATCTTGAAGAACCGGCTTTAAGCGCTTAGCTAGGATTTTTGAGATAACTTTGTAAACCAGGTTGCAGCATTTAATGGGTCAAAAGTCGGTAAGAGAAGAGGCTTCTGGAGTCTTTGGGATGAGGGTGATAATGGTTGTATTCAAGTCTTTAAGGAGACGACCGTTCCTGAAGAATTCTTGAACGGCGCGTTTAAGGTCAAGACCTACAGTAGCCCAGGAGGATTTGAAAAACTCAACCAGATACCCATCAGGTCCAGGAGACTTATTCGATGGCATGGAGAAAATAGTGTCCCTTATCTCTTCCTCTGTTACCTTTCGCAGCAACTCTTCGGCCTTAGCATCCGAGCACCTGAATGGAAGGAAGTCTTGAAGGTATTGAATGGAAATTGGAGAGGTAGGTAGGTCCATGTACCCTAATATAGACGCAAAGTAGTCCACCGCATGCCCTTTTAACTCTGCTGGTGAGGAGATCTTCCTTCCCTCTGAGTCAGTGAAGAAATGGATATGGTTCTGCGCGTTCCTCTGGATTACCGTTTTGTGGAAAAAAGTAGAGTTTTTGTCCCCAAGGTGCAACCACTAGATGCGAGATTTCTGGAAAAAGAACTTCTCCTCAGCTAACATTAGCTTATTCCAACTCTCAGAAGCAATATTCTCCTCTCTTGCCAAATCAACAGACGGGAACTTAGAAATTGCCTTTGCAGACCAGCAACCTCTTCTGCCTTCTCCTGAACCCGTTGTGAAATCCCACTGAAGTGAGAACGATTTAACCTGCGAAGACACGGTTTCAGCAGCTTCTGTGCCCGTGCTAGTTTGAACTGGCTTGATCCGACTATTGAAGGAGCTGCCCACTCTGCCTCAATATCAGCTGAAAAATCAGGGTGATCTGAAACATGACAAAAGTACTTGAAAGGTCGAGTTATCACATGATGAAGATTAGGGACCAGGAGTAAACAGGGAGCATGGTCTGATTGGTCAGGGTCCAAGAATTCTGCGTAAGCATCAGGAAAACTGCGAGCCCATTGCTCATTGATGAGGGCATGATCAATGCGAGTAGAGGTCGGATCTTCCTCCCTATGGTTCCACCATGTGAAAGGGAGACCTTTGGATGGGGCTTCGAAGAGATTTGAATCTTGTAGAGCTAACTGGAAATCAATCACCCCCTGCATATCAATGTTTCTCAAAATTAAACATAACTAACAAAGTGAAGGTGGAGATGTCGAACATCCTTCAAGTTTGTTGGATCTTTCAATGGAGTTTCGTTATAACTTCGAAGAGAAGTGGAAAACTTCTTCTTTCATGTGATGTCATGTCTCACAAAATTCACTCATTAGGCAAAGGACAAAAAAGTCATCAACAGTGATGTTTGTATGTAATATTGTACCTTTCACTATTATAATGGCTAAATCTGAATCTCACTCCTAAAAAATACCTATTTTTATAAATTTCCCTGATATTAATTAGATTCAATATGCAAAAAAAATTAATATTTTCTAGATTCAATACATAGGACAAAATAATTATTTTGCCTTAAAATGGTTTTAACTTTTATGTAATCAAAGATGCTTATTAAATTAGCTGAATAAGCTTTGGTCATGATCACTTTTTTTATTCTCTGCTAAATTATATATACATGAACAATATCTTCAAAGAGGAACAATCCTGTTTTAATTAAAATAATTGAGAATCGAAAAGAGTTTGAAAATGGGTTCTTCCAAATTGTTGGTTGCATTCACTCTCGTGGTTGTGATGGCCATTTCCTATGACCTCTTCGATGGTATGTCTCTTTTTACCTAAACCATTATTATATTTTACTTCGTTCATTACTTTTTTTTTTTCTTGGTATTTCAGTTCCTTATTTGTTTTTAATGATGATTGTAGGAATAGGAATAAATGCAAGAACTGTGCCTCCGACTTGCTACGAAAGTTGTAACGCAACATTTCATAGTCCAGAATGTAACAAAATGTGTGTAGGATTGGCTTATAAAGATGGTAGCTGCATGTATCCTCCCCCTGCCCTTGATGGTCCTCCTCAGAAGCGACGTTACTTTCCTCGTTGTTGTTGTAACCCTATCATTCTTCCACCTTCTTCTTCTCTTTGATCAATTTATATATTTTGGTTTAAAGACATATATCTAATATCATATGGAACTATAATAATAAAAATAATTAATTTATTATTGACTGTATTTGTCGTTCTAGATTTATTTTAAATAGGATTTTCATGATTCCCATATAATAGAACAAGCAGTTATCATTATATAGAAATGTAAAATAAAAATCTTCAAACTACTATTATATCTAAATTTCATAATTTTTTTTGAACAAATAAACTCTTATATTGAAAACAATTTTTAAATGAGAGTTATTGGTATGAGATTTGAATAAAGTCTTAAAGACTTTAAATGTTATGTCGAATCTGTTGTTATTAAATCAAGATTTTATTAAACTCTGCTAAAGTTTAGTGTTATTAGTTTGTGATTTGTAAAACGTCATTTAAAATCTTAACAAATTTGCGTTATTGGATTCAGATTTTTATAAAGTCATTAAAGTTTTTTTTTTTCCAACCAAACATTAAATTAGAAAATAACTCCAAGAAATGTTGCCCAAACTGGAGGATAAGAGTTTACAAATGATAATTCTGAAACTAAAGATCTCGAAGAACGAGCAAGACAGTCTGCTCTCACATTTGACGTACGTTGAATCATGGTAAGAGTGAAGGCGGGGAGAGATGATGTGAAGTGGCTGAAATCGTCTAGCAAATTGGAGAATGCGGGCCATTTATCTGGAGACTGCACCATCGCCACTAACTATGCACAATCCGTCTCGTAAGCTTGACAATTAACACCTTCATTGTGGAGAGACTCTATACCCCAAATCAACACTTGTTATTCCGAATGAAGGGTGGAAGGGCTTCGTCTAACACATCGTGCTCCCAAAAGTAACATTGTGTCCTCACCATTGCAATACCACCAACCCAACCCCATAAAACGATTCGAATCCTTCCTAAATCCATGGACCTGACAGCAAAAAGAGGGTTCCGGGAGTTCCGATAAATCCGGAGGAACCTGGACTCCCACGGAAAAGGACTTGGCCTCCTCCAACAGCAATTTATCATTAGTAGTCTGATTAATAACATCAATTGGCTCTGCCTGTGGTCCCTCAAAAACTTTTTTATTCCTTTCCTTCCAAATTGACCATAAAATCCAAGGTAGACGGAAACGAATATCTGAAACTCCCGATTGAGAAGATGCTCGCCAGAATATAAAACCAAATTTGAATACACTGAATCATAAGGGAATCCATCAAGAAGTAGTAAAACCTGAGACATCTCCCAGATCCTACGCAAATGAGGACACTCGATAAGAGCATGATTTATAGTTTCAACCACAAAATCACATCTCTTACAAAGGGTATCACACCGCACACCCCGATGAGCAAGTCGTTCCAGCACTAGAAAGAACCGGAAGCTAGCTGCCAGAAGAAATGTTGAATCTTCGGGGGAACTTCAAGTTTCCAGGCTATTTCCCTAAGGGCGGTACACGTCGGTCCATACTCAATTTCCCTAATCAAATCTCGTGCAAGCCGATAGCCCGATTTAACCGAATATTTTGCTGTTTTTGTGAAATGCCAACATACTAAGAATAATCGGGATTTCCTCTGGATCCATGAACTCCTCGAGAATAGGCAAATGTCATTCCTTAGTAACTGGGTTTATTCAATGGTTAATGAATTCAATTAAAATAAAGAATCTAAGATTGTTAATGAATTCAATTATTATGTTATTGGTTCATGATTTTATACACTTTTTTCACAAAATAAAATCATGGAAAATATCACAAAAATACAAAGAATGTTTATAGCATTCTACAAAATTTTAGAAAACTAATCAACAAATCAACAAAATTATAGAATATTTTCTAGCAATCCTTAAAAAATCTTTCACTTATTCACTTTTGATGATTTTGTCAAATTCTTCAAAATTATTTATACATTAGAATCCAATAACACCCCCTTAGTATTCTTCGCAACCTCATCGACTTGGCGATTACAATCTCGGATGATGAAAATAAAACTACACGAGATAATGATTTATATAGAAGCAGAATATCTTGGTGAATCCCGTGAAATTCCTTTAGTTGGAGCTTCGAATTGAGGGCATTGACTAACGATAGAGATTCAAAGGCGAACAAGATGATTAAAAAATCCGATGCAATGGCAACTTCCACGGCTGTGGGAGTTTCTAAAGCTTCGATCATTGATATGTTACGGTTTTGACTCACTTTGACCCCGTTTATTTGATAGTTTTGTAGTTGTTTGAGTCCTTTTCAGGTTATAATAAGAGGCTAGGAAGCTAAAAGCAAGGATTGGAACAGCAGGAGCAATCGGAGCAGAAAGGAGTTGAATTGGAGCAGAAAAGCTGATTTTAGACCCAGGAGCACATGCTCCCGATTTCCGAGCACATGCTCCCAACTCTACGGTTTCATGACGACACGTGGCAAGCATCTAGGCGCCGATTCCCTGCCTAATTCCCCTTATTTTAGGCGATCCTTTGTGAGAGAAAGAGGGCTGAGATCGCTTTTTAATAGGGAGATTTGAATTTGGAATCTTTCCTTATTTTTCTCTACTTGTATGCTATTTAACCTAGGGTTTTTAGGAGAGAGGGATATACCTTTTTCTTTTGTTTTTGAGCGACGTTTTTGTGAGAGGGAGAAGAGCGGCTACCTTGTGAAGCATTCTCTGAACCCTTTTTATTTTTATGTCATTGAATTTCTCATCTTTTGCTATGATTCATTTCTCTATGTCTGAGTAGTTTTCTTTGCTAGATTAGGGGTTTCAAAAGGGGTTTCATGGGTTAGCAACAGAACACAAATAGGGCTTTATATAATCGATTGTCTTCACTATTGTTAGACTTAATGCTTAGGTTGATTTGATCACCCAATCTATGATTCTAGGTTTATCTATTCATCAAAAGTGTAATAGGTTGCTAGAAAAGACATTAGTGGGCAAATTATCCTAGACCTGCGAAAGTTGATGTGTAGGTGATTTGTGAACTTATCATTCCTGTTCTTTAATGCTTGTCTGCGATTCTGGGCTCAAACGACAGTTTAGGGTTTATGGACCGCCGAGCATGTGCTCCGGATGTCTGAGCATGTGCTCCGCGTTTCCGCACAGAATCGATCAGATAGAGTTATTGATACCACGACAGTGGATCAGTTTATATTTATGTTTGAGTTCTAGACTGGTACTTAATCTATGCCCTGAATAGTTGTTTAGTTGCTATCTCTGAAATTCCCGAGAATTACCCCTGATCTAGTGTTTTGCTTATTGCCTTTTTATACCGTTTTAATCGCGTTACTGTTACCAAACAACTCCAACTTTGAATTGTCTTAGCTTGAAATTGAACCAATAGAACCATAGAGTAAAACTTGGTCTTCGTGGGATTCGACCCCTAAGTACTACTTCTTTGCTGTGCACTTGCAGTAGGAAAATAGGGTTTAAAACTCTTTGTATCAACCATCAGTGGGGATCCGATGAAGTGGTTAGATCTGACCCTTGTTGGGTGATTTGATATTTTCGATTTTTGAAGACCCAACCAATACTAGCTTTCGCATCTTTAACCAAGGCAGCGTCGGTGCAACAAGTAATTAGGTCACTTGCATGTTGTTCTTGGGATCTCAGTGTTTGCATCGGTTGATTTGGCATTGGTGGTTTTATAATTTGCGCTTATTGCCATTTCTTAGCCTTTAACACTGCTAACATTAAGGTTTCTTCTGCAGGGACCTGTTTCTTGCTAAACAGTAGGTTGGTGAAATCCATATGGTCCAGAAAATCCACGGAAACATAAGTCCTCCACCGATACCAGTCGGGAGGAGACACATTAGACGATTCAGAGCCATGGTTCCTGATTGGATTGAAGATATTTGCTTTGGGACGAAAATCTCCTTAAACGGGGCTTGCTTCCAAATTTTCCTCGCAAAGAGGCAATGGAAGAAAATGTGAAGTTCAGATTCACTTGCTTCGGAGTGCGGGCAAAGGACTGACCCATTGACTTGTCGATGCAAAAGATTCGGCTTTCTGAACTGCCTTCCAAAGTAGCATCTTTGTTTTTGGCGATGACTTAGGAGACTAAATGTGAGATTTTCAGTTAAAGGAAGATGGACTTGAGTGAGTAACATTATGCACTGCGGCATCCCCCTTTGATTTTTCTTCAAAGTAGCCAGATTTGGTTGAGTATATGTCATCTCGGGAAGGTAATACCCTGCTTACTGGGTTTCAGGCTTAAAATTGATTTCTCATGCGCCGGAAATACTTTTTGAATTAGTTCTTTGTTCGAGGACCAGGATTCAGGGAGGAGAAAGTCAGCCACCATCCAATCTTTGGATTCTTCTGTGTGGGGGGGGGGG
>NC_025695.1:41960625-41983693 GCF_000633955.1 Camelina sativa
AGTTGATGAGCTTAAAGAGAGTCACAAATTTCTCTAGACAGATATAGAGTTACCAGCCCCTATAATGTATCCAATCTGAGGTTTTAGAAGATCTCGCCCCATACAGGGGTTGCACCAGCCGTGGGTGGCCGAATTGGGAACAGTACAATCCAAGAAAGAGCTGGACCGACAATATTTGCCTAAGAGAGCTTTGGCTAACAGGCAGGTAGGGGATGTGAGGATGCACCTACTCTTTTAAGACTTTGTCATCTTTTTACATGAAATCCAGCATATTTTCTTCTTTTCTAGTTTTAGTATCCCACCAAAATCTTGTCAACGCTGACTGTATCCTTTTGCACAGATTGTTTGGGATCTTAAAGTATGTCATCGTATATGTAGGCATGGCTGCAAGTACCAACTTTAACATGGTGAGTTTACCTACGGAAGAGAGAAATCTTGATGACCAGATGAGGGCTTTTTGTTTGATTCAGTCTACTATCAAGCTGAAAAGATCTTTCTGTTTACTTCCAAACAGCTCAGGTAGCCCTAGATATTTCCCTTGTCCTCCTTCCTTTTCAATCCCTAGAATTCTTTTAGTTTTTTATTTGGTATCTTCGGAGGTTTTAGCAGAGAAGATAATAGCTGATTTTGATTGATTTATTTGTTAGTTTGATGCTATTTCATATAATTGCAGGATGTTTCTCTATTTGTGACAACTTCTGGGATCATATCAACAGAGGAACAACGTATCATCCGCAAAGAACAGATGATTAACTCGAGGGTTTCCATTTGTGACTCGGATACCAATTAGACTACCTTGCTGCTGAGCTTTAGAGCAAAGTCCACAAAGTAATTCACTGCATATAATGAAGATGTAGGGTGAAAGCGGGTCGCCTTGTCTGATGCCCCGTCCTAGGGTGACTGAGCCTTTAGCTTGTCGAGTAAGGAGGTACGAATACAATATTGTAATTATGCATTGTGTGATCCACTGGATCTATTGATGGTGAAAACCCATTCTTTCAAAATCCGCTTTGATGAAATCCCACTCCAGCCTGTTATCGGGCTTACTCATACTAGTTTTAACAGCCATAAAATATATTTTTTTTGCACTAGAGGTCTTGAGGTAGTGGAGAGTTTCATGGGTTATCAGGACGTTATCTGAGATAGCACATTGCGGGACAAAGACTGATTGGTTCTCCAAGATACATGTATTTAGGACTGGTTGTAATCGTTTAGCTAGAAGTTTGGAGATTATCTTGTAATACATGAACATAAGGTAATAGGTATGTAGTCTGATACCTTCAATGGATTTGTGATTTTTGAGATGAGTCTCACATGAGTATGGTTTATTTTTCGTGGCAAGACTCCATGGTTGTAAAAGTTTTGGACTTTAGTGACTATTTACTCTCCCACTGTTTTCCAGTTCGACTGAAAAAAGCTAGCAGAGAAACCATCTGGACCTGGGGTTTTATCAGCGTGTACAGAGAAACACAGATTCTTCACTACAATATCTAATGGCATCTGGATAAGCTTGTCATTCTTTTCCTGGAATTTACAAGGATTGAGGCCAGCTACGATAATTGAAGCTTTTTCATCCGATTGAGACGTAAAAATGTGCTGGTACTAGTCTGAGTTTACAAAAATGATCTCCTTCTCTTCAAAAAATGGATGTCCCTCCTTTGATTCAATTATAGAAATGTTATTGACTGCATTTCTTCCTTTTGTAGAGGCATGGAAAAAACTGGTGTTCTTATCTCCGAGAGTTAACCAGAGATTGTTGCTTCATTGTTTCCAAAAAGCTTCTTCTTTTTGGTAGGCTAAGAGAAGGACAGTGTTTAAGCGGTCAATGAGTTCTTGGGGTGCACTGTTATCCACCATTTATTCCTCTAATTGGTCTCTGAGGGTAAGAATCTCTTTTTGACAATTGAGATGTAGCTTTTTACTCCAGGTGATAATGGCATCTATGCAGTATGAAATTCTCTGATCTACACTAGAGTCATCATGTAAGTTCCATGCCTCAAGGACAAGTTTATGAACCTCCGGGATATCCTTTTGCCGTCTATCATAACAAAAGATTCCTTTTTTCTTCTTCTTTTTAGGATCAAAGGAAATAACCAACGGTTGGTGGTCTGAGTCTTCAAATCGCAAATATTCACTACGTCTAGACGGGTAAGTAAGGATCCACTCACTATTTGCCATCGCTCTCAGTATGTTTGAGGTCATACAAATCACAAGGGGACATAAAAGATTTCAAATCCAAAAAAAAAAACTCTCTGGCCTTGGTGAGCCTCCTACTTTTTCAGAGATGTGGATAATGTCATTGAAATCACCGGTGATAATCCACGGCGAAGCGTTTGAGGAGGTAAGATCTTGTATGGAGTTCCACATTTCCACTCGTTTAGTTCTGTCTGATTCACCATACAGGAAGGTAACATAGAAATATCTTTCTTTTGCTTTGATTTTGGCATCGATGAAGTGTATGTCAGATATAATGATTTCTACTTCCACACTCTATTTCTAGAAAAAAGCAAGCTAAGGCCCCCTAAATCCAGACAGAGTGGAGGAACCAGATGATGCGAGGGGTAATCCAGCCAGAGAAGAGATTGGAGAAAATTTTCAGAGCTGTTTTTCGTCTCTATGAGGAACAAAAGGTCAGCATAAATAGATTTTCTTATTTCCCTTATTCGCTGGACTGTCATGAGGTTCTCCAGCCCACAACAGTTCCAGTTCACCATTTTTAAGGAAGAAGGACGAACAGATTCTAAAAATCCGCCTTCTTATTCCTAGTTGCAGGAATAAGAGAGATTCATGGGGGGGCATGAAGAAGCAGGTTGGTGAGCAGAGTTACCAGGGTTGAATTCTTTGCGAAGAAATTTGAGTTGGACATCTTGAGGTTTGAGAGATATTTGGTGAAGGGGACTTTGTTGTTTTCTTCTGGTTTTCTTTGGATTATAGTTTGCTTATATTTTTGGATTCTGATATTTTCCTTCGTGAGCCTTGAGCAAAGTTTTGTTTTTGTGATTTATCCCCTGCCAGTTTTTGTGGAATCTTATTGTTTTGTTTGTGCGTAGGAAAAATGAAAAATGTTGGGTTATTAACTAAATGCATAATTTTCGTTTAGTGAAAGAGAAGATGGTAATTTTCATATTTTTCTTCATAAGGAGAAGTAGATTTTGGGTTATTCTCATGGATTTAATTAGTTCGGTTTGAATAAACCAGTATTGGGCTAAATAATTCAGTTCATATGACTTATCTGACTGGCAAGATGAAGCTTAAAATTTGGTAACTGGTTTTATTTATTTTGGTTCAAAATACTAATCCTATTGATTAATTAAAAGAACACACCCTAATTCATATTTTTATTTCTTCTTTCTTGGACGAAAAAAAACAAAAAAAAAAAACTTAGTTTGATTGGGGAACATAACTAAATACATTTATAAAAAACCTTAATTATCACTTCAGACAGAGGAAAACCAAAAGTCTAATTTGGTTGAATTCAGATTCGTTTTTAATAAATTTAAACAAACCAAATTTTCAAGGTTCTGAATCAAAATTTTACCGAATTTTATTGTTGAAGCCATTTTTTTAACAATAGACCCTTTGATTTGCTTTTCTAATAAATAGAAGAAGATAATAATATACCAATTTAATTAATTAATTTATTTATGATTTGAAGACTATTATAATATACCCTTTTCCTTTGCTCTTTCAACAAAATTTCTTTATATAATATTTGCTTTGTTTGTTTTTACATCAAAACATAGATTTTACTACCATTGTAGCTAATAATAATGGATCCTTTCTTTTCTATTTTCATTAATTGGGATTACTACTGTTTAATTTACATTATTAAACCATAACTATAGTAAGAAAAAAGTTTGCTCCTTTTACTCTTAACCATAATATTGTGGGCAAAATAATATTTATAATAGAAATATCATATATTTTCATATAAATTGCTCAAAGTGCTCCCTTTACATCAAAATAAACCATATCTTGAAATTATTTTTCTTTTAGAATGACTTCTTCCAAATTATCAGTTGCAATCTCTCTCGTCATTATGTTGGCCATTTCCTATGATCTTTTTTGTGGTGTGTTTCTTTATAGTGTAATCTGAGATATATATATATTTGATGTATCTATTCGTAAATTTTTCCTAATAATATTTTTTCCTTTTCTTATGATTGTAGATATGAAAATAAATGCTAAAACTCAGACGTGCTTTGACCATTGTAACGGGATTATCAAGAGTACGGAGAATAAGAACTGCAACAAACAGTGTTTGGAGATGGCTTTCACGGGTGGCACTTGGCTAGTTGTACTGAACAACATGAATTTCCTCACAAACTTTTTATTAATCGTTCTTGTTTTCTAACTATTATGTATAAACATTATTCTTTTAGTGGGAGGATAATATAATACACAATTTCATTAATTGTCATTATTGTTTTTTATTTAACAATTAGAGGAGGACCAAAACTAGGTGGGAGGTTCTTTTTCAATTTTTTTTGTTTGCAACTTAGAAAAAAAAATATATGCATAAATAAAAACATGTTTTATTTATTGATTAATTTTCTTTGCTAGCAAGTTTGATAAGTAATTCATGTGGTTTCACTATAATATTATTAGTATACACTTTTTCATACTAATTAATTGGTAATGCATCTTTATGAAAAAAATATGGTAACGTACAATATGGTAATTTATCTGTACTGTATTATGGTTATATTTTTTAACTACATGTTTTCTTAGTAATCTTTGGCATATATAGCTATTCTCTTACAGAAGTTAATGGTCAATTGGTCATACTATGTATGGTAGAGATATAAAAATGAATTTATGGTTATGTATATAAGTATTGACCAACCATTTGGTGTAATTATAAATACACATACTACATGCCTGCAAATTGATAAGCAAGAAAAAAACATAATCATAACACATAAAACTATTCAAAACTGTGTAAGAAATTGAATTGTATGAAGATGGTTTCCTCGAAAATGTTGGTTGTATTCACTCTCACTATTCTCATTGCGGTCTCCTCCGATCTAGTATCCGGTATTTCAAATATCTAATTTAACAAATTCAGCATGATTTACTAAAATACCTTTTTTAATTACTAACAAGAAGAAGAAAAAAAGTCAAAATTGTGGTGTTTATATTAAGAGTGGTTTTCCTTGTTTGTGTGTCTTATATAATGAATTGGGCTTATCTAATGGATAATTTTCCATCAGGGGAGCCTTCGAGCCAACTCTGCTTCAATCCTTGCACTCCTACACTTGGCAACAACGAGTGCAACACGATTTGTGTGAATAAGAAATACAAAGAGGGTTCTTGTGTTGGTTTTGGAAGTCCCCCTACTTTCAATTATTGTTGTTGTAGTAACTAAATAATTATTAATCAGCGTTTGAACGGTATTAATATTGTGATTCTATTAAGTTTGGGGATGTTATAACAAGATAAAGTAATATATATATATATATTATATTTATATATAAATTAATTAAACATTTTATTATACATATTTAATAAAATGATATTTTCAAGATAAAATATTAAAAGTTTTGTCTTCCTTGCATATTTTTCTAAGAAAATTGTCTACATTACATCTCATTCATCTCTTGTGTGATGAAGAAATAAATACAAAAGGGGGTTCTTGTGTTTCCTATGGAATTCTATTTTTTTCCAATATTGTTGTTGTAGAAACGAATTAATTATTTAGTGAACATATTAACTCTCGCTCAAATAATATAGAACTTTTCCTCTCATACAATATTTAAGTAAATGTGTATTATTTATTAATTTTATTTTTCTTTCATATCATTTCATTATTCTATTGTATATTTTGGCCGCAAGGTTCAATGAATGGTTAGGCGTATGTATTGTTTTGAATAATCCAAGAGAGACTAGAATGGACCACATATTTTTATTATATACTATGATATGTATATATCTGTACATGTACATAAGTATAAATGTGTAATTCAGTCAATAACATATTTTCAAAGTAGCATCTAGCTCCTAATTAATTAGTTTATGTTATATGTATATGACGTTCAACACCAACCTAACTAGTAACTATCAATAATATTGGTTTATATCTATTTTTCACAACTAAACAAAAAAAGAGAGTTAGGAAATTTGCAGTAGCCTATCAACATGGGGTGCTTAACTGCTTGTAGCATATTTCCACCGTTATGAAATTAAATAAATTTTGTTACGTCATTTCATCTTGCTACAATGGTGGACCTCGTAAAAGCTTTTGTAACTGATAAATATTGAAGTTAATTAATATAAAAGGATAATCATTATTACCTAAGATAAGAATGAATATTGTAGTATACAAAAGATAATAGCGATCTGGTTGACTAATTTAATGCAAGATCGTATTAGCATTAAGCCATTAACATATAACACAAAAAAGTGTGCATGAATAAATTAGACAAAAAAAAAATAGATAAAGCAAAGATTGACTATATATCTCATCTCACTGTATGAAAGTTTTATAAATTGGGTTTGGTGTCTTGAACAACCATGACTATATATATGTATCTACTAGTTAGTGTATGGATCTCATATACCTTTTCTTCTAGTGGATAACTATTTAAATCTACCTTTTAGGTGTCGTATTATTCAATGTTTTTTGCTTATTTCAAACTAAACATAAGGGAATAAATACAAGTCGACGATTGCTTTGTTCTTTTATGTTGAAATTGAAAAGTAAACTTCTATGAGTCTATATGACCAATTAAATTTAGTCACTATTATGTCGTACTCCACCAAATGTGTTCTTAATCATCAAAATTCAAGATAGTACAAGTATAGGGAAGTGCGTACAAGTAGAATGAAGACCTTTTTGAACTAATGAAAAGTTTTTCGATTTTAAAACAACAATTTAAGTAGACACAAGAAAGCCAAGATAAAGGATACAGTACTTAGCTTTTAAAATACTAAGTATGTATGTAATCCACTTACGCACTTGTCAACCATTTTATGACCTTTTGAGACGAAACAAATGGAAAGGTCTTCGACGTACGTAGAGAAACAAAAATTAGTATAAGAAAATGCACAACAAAGCAAAGATAGATGACACAATAAGCTCCAAAATAATATAACATGTAACAAATTTCTATATTTAGGGGTTACGTTTTATTTCTTATTGATTGATAGATTCCATATAAACTTATAAATAAATTATGACTGATTTTGAATTAACAAGTTTTATTCATACACATTTTAAATTTAATGCGAATATATAAGATCTAATAACAAATGATATTTCTTTGGATTTAATAAAATCTATGGGTTATGCGATGAATAATTGGAGCCGATATTATTGACGTCGTTTTTCTCACGGATTGTTCATATCTGGTAAAGATGGTGTCTTTCTCTTCCGAGTGATCAGCTTTCTCGATAATCTACGCAAACAATATGCAAGCTATGGAGGAGTTCAATTATTTTCTCTTTCTCTAGTTCTTTGAAGTGCAAATGTTCAAGTGGATTCTTTGGCACCAAAAGTTTGTGCTGAACCGTTTAGTGTTACCTTTACAACTAACATCTTTTCCAATTGGCTTTTTTTGAGCTGATCTAGTAATGCCGTTGACAAAAAAAAATTATGAACCAACGAAATCCTTATGAATTTTTGAGAGTAGACAAGTAGAAACTTGTAGAAAAGAGAACTAGTAGAATGCACAAACAAAAACAAAAAGAACTAGTACACTGGCTAGCTACTATAAGTACGTGAAACACTTCACACACTTATCAACCACCTTAATTCTTAAGACCATTTGTGTAAACAAATTGAAAGTTCTTCGTATTCAGAAAGTCGAAGGAAAAAAAGCATTAACATCACAATAATAATAGACTAAGCTCTTAAAAAGTACAAAATTATATGTAACACAATTACAAACCCCACAAAAAGAAAAATAAACCAAATAAGATCAAGAAATAAAACACTATGATAGATTCAAAGCATTATTATTATGATCATGATGCTGATGAAACATCAACATGTCGCTACCGTAACTCTCTCTATCGTCTTCGCTTCCACCATTGACATGAAAAGTCGAAGACGAATTCAATGGTGTCGAGCTGCTCGACGAAGTTCCCAGAAGCATTGATGAACTAAAATTCCACCCGTCCTTAAAAGTCTCACCGTCGTTAATTTGGTCGGATACAAATGCGGCCGCTGAGTGGTTTCCGAGTTGAGGGACTTGGTTACTAGATGGATCACCTGAACCGGTATAACTGAGATAGTCTCCCAAGTACTCTCCATTGTTTTGCCATTGAACTGGTGGTGTTGAGTTGAGCAAACCGGTGAAAGTGGTTTGATCAGTGTTTAGGTCGTTTTGAAGCTGTTGGTTTGGTTGGTGATGTTGGTATGATTCGTTCTGAACGTTGTTGAGAGAGGAAGTGAGGTGATTCAAGATATTCGGATTGATATTTGAAGTAGTGAGGTCAAATGGATTATTCATCGGTGGTGACATAGATTTGAACAGTGATGAGGTGAGAAATGAAGAGAGCTGGTGAATATTGATTCGGGGACAATGAGTCACCGGATCAATCCCCATTCGTAAGAGTTTCTTTTTTATATGTGTGTTCCAATAGTTTTTGATTTCGTTATCTGTTCTTCCCGGTAAGTGAATAGCAATGGCAGACCATCTATAGAAGAGAAAGAAACTGAGTTAGATTTTAAGTTGATATTAAAAAGAGAAGTATAAATCGTTTTGACTTGCTAAGATATTTGCTGCGTAAAGAGTTGAAGATTGAAAGCTTAGCTTTAGACATTTGACCTTGATATAGTGCTTATGATCTTGTCTTTTAGTACAATTTAAATAAGTATGTGCAAGTAATATTATAACAAAATTGTAAAGACATGGAAGTCCAAATGAAGTAGGTGTAGTAGTGGAAAACTAGGTCATGTCACTTAATTTAATCATACATATTAACAATTATACACTAAAATGATGAAAAATAGGAAAATTGAATTAAGATATAGACTAACTTGTTTCCAAGAAGACGATGAAGTTGAATGATGGTTTCTTCCTCTTGAAGAGAGAACTCTCCTCTCTTGATATCGGGTCTTAGATAATTCGTCCATCGTAATCTACAACTCTTCCCGCATCTTCTTAACCCTTTTCAAGATTAACATGCATATAGGATAAGAACCATGATTTTTTTTACGTTTTAATTGTAATAAAACACGAATGTTGACATTTAGATGATATAACAGGCTAATCATTGTTCTTAATCTTTAAACGTAAACGTAAATACAAATCGCAAAATTTTGCTATATTTTGCTAGTTGGGGAAGAAATTTACCGGCGTTCTTGGGAAGGGTTCGCCATTTTCCGGGACCGTGCATTTGAATATAGCCGACAAGCTTCTCGTCTTCCTCTGGAGTCCATGGCCCTTTCTTCACTTCACTTTCCTCCGAGCTTGAAGATTTCCCCATGTTTTTTCCAAATGTTATGTGTGAGCTCAAAAGAGAGAAAGAGAGAATGAGGCTAATAGCTTTTTCAACTTGATTACAAAGAAATTATGGTTTTTTCATGAACATGTATATACAAAAATATATAATATATATGGAATATGCAAAGTCAAGTCAAGATGATTTGGTACCGTCCTTCCATCATCTATCTAAATACGTGTCTTTTCTTGATGAAATACGTAGAAAATAAAAATAAAAGGAACAGCTTATTATGTTGACAAAACAAAAGCTGGTAAAAATTGCTTTCTATTTTTAAAGTCCTTAGAAACAAACAAAGAGCATGAGACTACTAAACCCATCTCTATTAACCCTAAACTAATTAATTTCGATGGAGAGAGAACACGTGGCATAATCTGGGTGGTGTATGAAGACGTATATGTCATATAGATTTGTGAGGAAGGTTCCATTTGTTTTGGTCCCTTTGTCTCAAATCATCAAACAGTTTTCAAGATAGCTAAGTTTGTTTTCAAGATAGCTATGTTGCGTGTATGTTGTTTAGTGTTTTACCCATTAGTCATCACTATACAATTAATTTAATACTTGTATGTAAATAGTAGCAACTGATATACATGCATACATAAATAGACAGACGAAACATATAGAATATAATTGACCAAGACGTGGTTACTGTTTATATTCAATGAATATGTTTATTTGTAAAATTTTGAAAATAGAAAAGGATTTGCCCAAAAAAAATCGAGTAAGGAAGTGTGTAAAGAATGACTCTGATAGAGTAAAAAAAAACATAAGTTATAAAAATGCAAATGGATCCAAGTGTTATAAAATTTCAGAAGCAAGCTATATTATTGTGCTGCTTGAATTTAGAAATCCGATCAAAGTGGTTGAAACTCTCAGTTTGAGTTGGGCATCACACCAGAGTTTATATATAACAACAACAATAAGTCAATAACTGATCATAACCGTAGACATGTATTTTGTTTTTACTAAGTTAGGTAAATTAACGACAAAGCGTTGTAGCAGTGAAACATACGTAAAGAACAAGGCATGTCAATGGTCAAAATACATGTGTAATTGATCAAACAATAAAATATAATTTACATGTGTCTGTAAGTGAGTGAGTGCAAAATACCGCCTGGTGTTACTGAATTGCAAGAGACTTTGGTTTCAATCCGAAATGGATGATTTGACAAGTCGATTAAGGAACTTGATTTGATATTGTAAAACTTATTACTATTTCAGATCTTTTGGAATCTATATTGATCTGTTAATGTATATTCATAAGCTTTATAATCAATAGATTCTATTTATCAGTGTAAATTTTTTTTTCCGATGTATAATTCTATTTGTAACAATAAAAAAAAAGTAAGATATCAAAAACAAAATAATAATGATAATTACCAAGACGACAAAAAAAAATCCGGACAATCTGGTCAAATATTATTTAAAGGAAATGCTGTAAATTATTATTGGTAGATTATGTTATTGCCTGGTTCTATCTACAATAATCCCAACAACCCAATATTAAAATTTAATTAGCACAATAATTTGTCTTCTTAGGAACATTAAATATAATCGCTGTCATAGAAAATTTTGACGAACACAATTGGGACGTCGTTTCAAATTTATTAGTTTTCCTTTATAATTTGCAACTATCAATTATGCAAGTCTTTTCATAACATAAACTATCAATTATGTAAGTCTTCCGCATGTCAATTCGTTAACCAGCTACCACTTTCATTTTCGTTTTTATAAGTTTAAAGTTTCTTCTTCTTCTTCTTTCGTATGAATTTCTATTGTTGTTCACAATTTTCAAACTTCGTTACATCATTTGCTTGCTCATCCTTCTTTCTCGATTTTCTTAATAATATATGTTCAAAACGACATTTAAGTTTGTTCTAGAATATGCTCTAACATTACAACTGATATATGATCCGATCGGACGAACCGTACTGATTGAAAAAATAAAGAACTACTCAATTAGTTAATGTTATATATAACAGTCCCTCTCATTTTGCTATACTTTAAGTAGCTAAAAGTTGCATATCTACTTCGAGTGTATATTTTATGTAATATTATTATGCATTTTATTTTTTTATTTTTAGTTTTCGCATGTATGCCGACCATAAAGATAAATACATGAAATATTTATATACAGTATATATATATATATATATATGAAAAATATAAAGACATGAATTGAAATTAATGATCGAAAAAACCTTGCTTATTATCTTTCCAATTTATTTTATATTAAAAACTAATAAACACACACACACACACAAACTGACGTAACCTTTAATACAATAAAAATAGAAAAAAGAGAGGAAAAAGACTTAGAAATTTGGCAAAACAAAAAAAAAGGAAACCAGACCTAACGTTAGATTTCATGGTGGAAAATATATCCACGACGCATTGAACACGTACAAATGTGGTAGCAAGTAAAACCAATTATATGATTCTCTCTTGGATTTTTCTCATATTCAGATATCATATTCTTTTAGATTATATTTAACTAAAGTTAGGATTTGTTAAAAATTATGATTAAGGAGTAGCCTTTAAGAACTCTGCTGAATTGGTAAGTTTGATTTTCACTGCACTTTTGTTTCATTAACATTTTTATTTCTGTTAACCTCATAAATTTGAAAATTTGAGCTAAAAAACAAAGGCTAGACAGACTATAGCACCTTCCAAGTCGAACCAGTCATCTTCATTATATATACGGTTTGACACATCTGGTTGTAAGACGTCGTCCCACGGACTTAAAGAAAAAACTACAATGAAAACATATATAAATTATTTAATTTGCACTAGAGACTATAAAGAGACACCGTATCCATATTGAAACAGTTATTTATATGATTTTAATTTGCATCTAGTTGCGAGACATTTGTAGTAGTCGTCGGCTACTCGATCGTCGCATGGACTTTAAGAAATAACAATATAATGATACGATTTATGAGGCTGTATATAAATTATGTATGATTTTCCTTGTGTAAAAATTATGTATAATATTTTTCGATTAGTTAGATAAAAACTATTTGTATAGTCGGATAGACTTTTAATCGGGGTATCTCAAGTTAATGGTTCATGTAACTAACATTAAGTTAGTAATTTTTTTTTCCCCTAACTTTTTCTTGTAATCAAATGTTTTAGACACAGAAGAAAAAGGTCCGTTGACATGTTTCTTTCTATGCATTAGTTCAGTTTGCTGCGTGGATAATGTTGTACGAGTAGGACACGTTCCAGTAACTTTCACTATTGTGTTTCAATTATTATCGTCCCTACAAAACTTAATGAATTAACACAAGTCAAAGAAAAAAATATATATTGTCAACATGCAGCGGATTAACACCCCACAAACCACAAAGATAATGTCGTGGTTATATTTTATATTTTTGCATCAGAATTATTGTTTTTCCGTTGACAACATCGAAGTCGGAAACATCGGCCAAGAAAAAAACGATGTTAGTCAACTATCACCTAAAAACTAATCAATTAGTACAATACTATCCTAAAAGTTGAGTGGGAAAGCATAACTTAGAAGGAAAGAAAACTGAATGATTTTAAACAAAGCAAAATGCCTACAAACGAGAGTGACAAATTTCCAATAATAAACCAAATATGAACGAACACACAAAAAGAGTAAATTTCATTTTCTCAAATAAATTTCAGAATTTTTGTTTCTTTTGTCAAATCTCATCAGGCAATTGAAATCTCTGCGTACCGAAAATTTGAAGAGATGTGTTCTGTAGAAAAACAGCGACTCCACATTTAGCGCTGTTGAATCCATCCCATACCGTGAAATGAGCCGTCCCTGACACAATCTTCTTCGGCGTCAAATCTTTGACGTTGCATAACTTTTCTAGCTTTCTCACAACGTAGTCATTGGACAAGACTCTTCCTGAGTTCTCTCCTCGAGGACAATCGTTTACTAAACCATTCTCGTATAGCGCCACCATTATATCCATCCCGTGCGAGTCCACTTTCATCCTCAAAGGTCCTGTGAGAGTTACTTGAAGGGTTTCTGAGGTTGGTCTTTGGAATGTGGCCTAATAAAAAAAACAAGATAACAGTTTCACTGATCTTGATATCACAATGTAACCATGAAGATGTTGATAAACCATAGCCAAATTCATGTTTATGTTACAACAACATTACTTATACAAATTAATGATGTAATGCTTTGAACCATTAACGTTCATGTTAGTCATTAAAATAACACATAGAGTAGTAACTAGTAAGAAATCAATCATATAGATTCCATGCATCAACATGACACAATGTAAGAAATTACTCACCCGAAACGCCGGAGAAGGAAACCTAGGAGCTTCAACAATAGACTTAAGCAACGTCTCTTCTTCGTTCCCAAGAAATTGAACACGACCTTGAACAACAAACTGTGGAGTAAACATCGTATCTTGATTCAACGCCTCGATATAAGCCTTTTGCCTCACCGTCCACTGACTCGATCCATGCGGATCTTTCCATCCAACATGATCCCAATAATCAACGTGAAAAACCAAAACCAACGCCGGAGAACCACTAGATACACCATCTCTTCGGATCTTTCCATCGAAATCACCACGACCAAGACGCGATACGAGCATCTCCGCCTCAGGGGAAGTTTTGCATCCTTGAGAAGAGAAAAGCTGAACAAGAACAGGTCCATCACCTACGGGAACATCCGCAGCTACAACAGCCGCGTTATGACCGGAAACGCCTTTCCCGGTGGTGGTGGTGGAAGTTGAAGATCCTCTGACGCCAAAACATGCGAAAAGACGAGGCGCCATTGGAGGGAGAAACAAATCAGAAGATATTCAGAAATGTTTCCCCAAGAAAAAAAAAAAGGGAAAATGTTCAGAGAAACATTGAAATATTGGAGGAAGAGACAAGTCTTAGGCTAATGGTGATGAGAGAAAGGCGGCAACAAGGTGTCTTTAGCCAATATTATTCTTCTCTTATTTGGCCTTTGGTGGCAAAAGCTGTAATTTGTTTGAAGTTTTGTTGTTGTTGCTTTGGGAGGAAGGAAGTGTTGGGTGACACGTCGTCATATGAGTCCATGACAGGTTACCAAATCTTTCAACGAACAGTCACCACATAGATAAGTCAAACCGGTTGGTTTAATTTCCGGTACAAAATTGAACCAACAATTTTGCAAACCCAATAGGATTTTCTTCACATATAGTTATCAGTTATTTAAGATTAATATGGGGACATTCAATCGGATTTAACCGATATATTAATACTCCCTCCAGTTAAAATTAGTTGTCGTTAAATTGTTTCACACAAACTAAGAAAATAGATTAATGTTTTATTATACAATACTAAAATTCCAAAATATTTAATATTTTATTTATCTAATCAAAAGACAAATAAGATTAAAAAAATAATTAAAAATGACATAAAAAACGAAAAAAAACGACTAAATTTGTGAACCAAAAATAATTAAAAAAGTCTTTCTAACAAACATGATATGGTCCCAAATATTGACCACTTGGCTAGCTACAACCTACATGCAAAGACTAATAAAGAAGCTCTAACATAGTCTATTTCGAATGGACCATGTTTGAGAGTTTGGTTCATCTCGTCTCTAAAAGATTTGAGGTTCTCCATTTGTAGGTGTAAGAGGTGTCAGTTCAAGTTCTCAATCTAAGTTAAATTATACTTTGCATTAGTTTCAAGTAGCCGATCTAAGTTTAACTACTTTCAACTTCAAGTATTGATGTCAGATTATCCATAAACTAGGTTCATTAATAGACAATTATTCTTTATGCATTTGTTTAAAATTCTCAAGAGTGAGAACTTTATCTTTTTATAACCTGAAATTCTTCAAGTTAAACAGTTGAGCGATCTATGCCCAAAGTTCAAAAATACAATTAAATTTTCAATGAAATGCTTCCAAAGAAACATGAAATTATTTGATCAAGACTAAAGCAAAGGATTCATCCACCACAAATCCAATGATTTCACGAAGTTAATAAAATTAAAAATGAAAATTTAATCGACATGAACATTATATATTCTATAATTATTATGTATTTTAAGATGAACATCCGACATAAGTTAAAATTACATTATTTATATGATTTTAAGTTTCTATGAAAGTCGCAAAAGAGACAATCATTCTGGCACACAAGGGTAATGCCGAACAACTTCACGTAAAGGCGCATGAAGCGGTGGCAATAGTTCGCAATGCAAAAGTTGATGTGTTAGAGCAAAAGAAGTTGATGGATACCATTAGAACCACGATTGACTGAGTTATGGGTAAGATTGATTAGGCGATTTCTATTTTTGTGTTTGTTTTTAACTATAGCCTTAAACCCCAAAAGAAAAAAATTCTACAATACGTATTCCCCTAATCTTCATAAGTTTGTATCTATTATCACAAAATATTTCAAAAGATAAAAAGAAAAAGAAAAGAACTATAATGATACTAATGGAGGGAAGAAAACTTTGTATGTAGTTTTCTCACAGTTAATTAATAAAAAGAAAAATTCTAAAACGTCTATATTACTCTTTTCTTTTTCACCTATGTGTACCAAACTGTTTAGCTAAAGCTACCATAATCTTTATTAATTTAATCATATGCTATTCTATGATTAATTATATATATATATATATAATTAATAAAAATTGATGACCACAGAAATAATGTAGTAATGAATTTTGGAGAAAAAAAAAATAGTAGAGATAATAAAAATAGTGATATAGTGTCAATCAATAATCATCGAAATCGTCGGGATTAGGTTTCGGAGAGGTTAAGATTGCTGTATAGAGCCTCAATTTGTCTTCTCCTAACGAAGCACATCTCGACAATGGTCTTCTCGGCCTTATGAATGACAGTGACGTCAACGTTAGCCTATGCTTGTACCTGTCACGTTAATACAAACTATTTACTTTCTATGTAATGCCATTATCACATAATTAAAAATGTCTTCAATTTGTATATAGATAAACAAAAGAAGCTCTTAAACTACCACTTTTCTATTTTGGTTGCTTATAATTTGAGAGATAAAATAGAACATAGTTATGCATTTTTTTAATATGCAAAATAAAAGAAATTTTTCATTTTTTTTTTTTGAAAATGATTTCAATGAGTTTGAATATACTAAAAAAATAAGACGTACCTCCGCCAAGCTAGCTGAACCGCAACCGCAGCCCAAGTCCGCCAACCAGGAGAATAATAGCGAGCACTGCGTTTAACTTTCTCATTGACAAAAGTGTAACGAAAATGCTGCGTCACGTACTTAACGTCCTCGGCGTCGAGCCCAAATGCTTCGGTGGTCTCGAGTGTTACAAGCGTTGAAGAAGACGACGGTAGCCTCTCCACGAAGGGCCGTCGGAGACACCACGAGAGAAGCTCGTCGCCACTAAAATTTCCCGGACCTAACATGCAACAGCTCTTGACGCCGTCTCTTAATAACTGACTGCTTTGAAGATGACCTCTCACTACGAATAACATTCTCTGCACTGCATCTCCTTCTTTCTGAATCTGCATTTAAAACAAGAACATTACTTTGTGCTAATCGTTGAAGGTTTCTTGGCTCCCACGTTACACAATGGTTAGAAACCCGTTACGATCTCTTTAAATGCAACAAAAGAAAAAAAAAATATATAAATTATGTCGCAAACAAATTTCAACGGAATTAGTTACAAAGTTGTCGCACAATCTTTCACAAACTAACCCAATCACAAAATATTGATCGATTTGTATGAATCAGTTTCATGCTACTATTGCGATAAAGAATCACATGTGGATGAATTAAATTCGAGACCAATAAAACGAAACCTTTTAGCAAATCAGAATAAATAAATTAATAAGTTTTGCAAATTTTTTTGAAGAGTTGTTTAAGTGTTTTCTGTGTTTTGTCTTTGCATATTATTATTCCGCTCTATAAGTCTATAATATGAATTTCTAAACTAGATAGCTTCGTGACATTGAAAAATATATTTCTAATGGTTTTGAAGATGACTTACTGTTTCTCCTTTGGTGAAAATAAGAGACTTGACACGGTCGCATATATTCTCAAGCACCAAATCATCCATATGCTGAAACAATGGAACCTAACAAAAATCCAACTACTGATTTGATCAATTATCATTAAATCGCTTCTTCTTCTTGAATAAATAATTGATTGTAATGAATCTAACCTGTCGGACCAAATCTAAACAGAGATGGTATTTGATGTCTCTCCTAAGACCTTCCGGAAGGTTCTGAACCATCTCACACTCGTCTACACCGCGCATAGCGGCCCATCTCTGCCGCTCATAGTTCCGGACTCGCTGCCTAAACCCTAACGGCAAATGTCTCTTCTTCATCCACCACTCTACGTTTCTCATTTTCAAGTGCATTGCTTGCTTCTTTGAAGTTGTTGCGTGCAGAAATACCTTCATTTTTAAATGTGAAACATATCAAAATTCCGTAGCGTAATTACCATTTTATTAACTAAATTATGAGAAAAAGATTTTAGCTATATATATGTATATATATATATATATGTATATGTACCTTGATATTACCGATCAACATGGTAACGAGAAGAAGACCACTTGTTAGAACTATTATATTGAAGACAACCTCCGACCACTCTGTTGTGCTCTCCAAATTTCCAAATGTGCTGATTAAGTATGTAATAAAAACAAATGAATTAAAGATAAAAATTTATTCGATTAAATTTGGTCAGACGTTTCTTCTGTGAAGAATTAACTAAAATTCACACCGTACTGGTTTTGAAAGTTGAACAATTAAACCAGTTAGGATATGAAATACCTTAAAGTCATGAGACCCCAAAAGATAGGAAAAAGGATTTTCTCCAACCGGCTTTCATTGCTCACAAGTTGAATGGTCCACTGATAAGCACCATATGTGTAGTTAGTGTTGATATCTAAGCAAACAGATCGGGCTTGATGGTTTTGTGCCCAAGCCAGTCTAGCTCTATCAAGGACCATCACGGTCGTGCCATAGTACACTGGTTCTTTACATGACAACATCCTTATGTCGCATCCTATCGTATCTTCACATTGTTCTTTAAGACATTTCGCTGATCTTTGAACTCCTAACAGGTACCAACATGCTCCTGCTGCCTATAGTTCATAAACATATATATGAGATAGTAGGGGATTATAATTGTAAATAGTAACCTGATGAGTCATCCAGGGATAAATAAAAGTTAAGCTAATGATTGCATATTTTAATATTACTCTAACTTAGACTTTCGTAATTTAATCATACGTAAAAACCAAAGCAAGTTGTGTTTAGTTTCATTAAATAATCTGATTGCGACTTGTGTGATCGAAAGAATCATACCTTCCTCCTAACAAATCTTTTCTCAATATGGCATTTTCTGATTTATTTTTTCTTTTAAAAGAAAACTCCCACAGCAATGGAAAAGGTCCATGTGACAAAAAATTTTAGGTACCTTAAATAATCTTACAACCAAAATCTTATAAAATATAATTATTTGGCACCTGAAAAATTCAACTCTTTCTCCATGGATTAGTAATTTTATTAAATTACCCACTCAAAAAAATAAAACATTCAAAACATATAACTAGTCGTAAAATAAGTTGTATATGTGTATAGCTCAATCATTGAAATCCTAATCCGCCGTGAAATGATAAATTTACATATACTAGATGATAAGATAACTTACATGAGCCGCGACGAAATAAGCAATCATGTTTAGTGCAATTCCCCACCAGACGGTGCCGAAGATGTAACCGGAGAGAGTAGCATTGCGGCGGAGATGGCGGATTGAATGATATATCTTCGGTAGATATTGAAAGAGGAATGTTACAAGCAAAACTGACACCACTAAAGTCACAGAGCCTCTCTTTAGAAGAGAAGGTATCACCACCCACAACACCACCTGCTCTCAATATTTTTATTTATAACTTTTAAATTAAATAATTGTAACAAGAAAACAAAAATGTACAATACGAATAGATAATTGAAAACGAATGAACTGTATTATTTTTGGTCCACACACGAACATGATTAGGTCAGACTAAGTGAGAGTTCTTTCAGACCATATAATTATTTAGATATAAGATTCTTTTTTCTAGATTAGTCAATTTTTAGTTCAGTACTAGATTTGATTACTATGATTGTGCCTTTAAACAATGCTAGTAACTGTATTGTTAACTCGCGAGAAATCTTCCTCCATATGTAGAAATATTTATTTATGTTTGTCACTATCTAAATGATCATATTCTAAAGTAAACTTGGAGCGACTAAATGTGTGCATTATTAAATAAGTGATATGATCGTCCAAAACAACCTAAATAAGGAAGTGCATATTAAAACTATATGATATGATCGTCCAAAACAACTTACATAGCATAGTTTTGAACGATTTCTAATGAGTTTATTTTTTTTGGTAAACTTTCAAAATTTCTCCATGGATTTTTTTCTGTAGTTTAGAAAGAAATAACAATTAAAATCAGTATTCTTTAAAATAAGACAGTTAAAATATTGACTAACCTGAGGTAATGGTAAGATGACGAAGAGATCGAAGAAGAACCCTCTCTTCTTAACGTAAGGTGGAACAACCCTCGTAGAGCCCCGTATCACACCTCCTTTGTTGTTATCGTCGTCGCTATATCCGCCGGGATAAGGCCACCGGCGAGCAATCTTGAACTGAATCCAAATATTCCACAAGTGCAAAAGATCGGTCATGGAGCGTAAGGCAGTGACGGTGAGAGCGAGCCAACCGTCGACGAGGAGACACATACACGCGTCGTTCACCGATATGGTGTAGAGAAAAAGCGGGTCTACGAATAGACCCGTCGCGCACACGAGGAGAAAGACTCTGTTCCATTCTTGAACCCATTTGGATCTCGGGTCAAGTATTCGACCCAACATCATCCATTTGTTGTTGTTATTGCTTGACCCGTTTCTTCTTCCTCCGCACGTGAGCCCTACACGTGGATCTTCTTCTTCTTCTTTCTCCTCCTCTTCAATCTCTTCCATCTCTTCTTCTTCTTCGTCCTCCTCCTCCTCAGTGTTATCTTCGTCTGAGTAGTATCCAACGCTGCTTGACGCGCGTGAGTCGCGTGAGAAACGTAGCGTCCGTGTGAGTTCTTGCTCTGTGGCCATTGAGAGTACTAGCTAAACGCATGCAACACAGAGAGAGAGGGAGAGGCAGATGATAAAATTAAATAGTTCTTTTTGTGAAGTTCTCTACAATGGAAAGAGTTTTTTCTTTTTTTTGGAGAATGAAGAGAAACGTTGTCTAATTGTCTAAGAAAAAGGATATTCTATAAGCTAGAGATGCTAATCCATTTACCATTATGCCCTTGTAATGAATATTTATTACATTACTAAGAGTAAATTCCTAGTTTAAAATGTTGTAGAAAAATTATTTTACTTTTGTACGTAGTCAACTAGTAGTAAGTAGTAACACACAAACATGTAAAAAGTTGTAACAATTCATATATCAAATTTTCATGAGGGACCAAAAGAGGTTATGAATGGAAAGAAAAGAATAAAATATAAATATCAGGGAGCAATGTAGTATTTTAAATGGTATAAAATCCAAAATTTAATTATTAACAAAAAAGGATCACTTCAACATGAAGCCAATATTTAGTAAGATATCTCACGACTATATTTTAGTTACAATCTATATAAAAAAAAAATAATGCTCAGTTCAGAGGTGGAGGGTGTTCCTGTAATTTGACAACAACGTAAGAGTACCATGAGTTCGGACTGTTTGGTCTCATTCGTAGATACGTTCGAAGCAAATCAACAAGAGAGAGTCGAAAAGGTTTTGTTCTTTTTCTTCATCGTCATAGATGTTTTTTATCTTAAGGATTATGTATTTTTTGTTTCTTATATTTTTAATAGCTTTTGTAGTATACTAGAGAAGCAAACAAACATCTAGATGGTGACTGTATATATCATTGTCGATTCAATAATATACGAGATCATTATTAATTGATCCTGTTAAATTAGTAAAACAAAGTTGAAATAAAATAACATAAAGCTGAAATTGTACTATAAGCTGATAAGAAATGACACAATAGTTAATAATTGAAGAACAAAGGTGTACGCATATAATATATAACGATACGTTAATTTTAGTAGAATAACGGGTTTACATTAAGAGTATAAATAACACTGTTAGACAAAAAAATGGAGCTTAAATAGAATTTTGTCGAGACAACATATATGCTAATATGCTATTATAGTAAAACAAGAAAGTGATAATTTAGTAATTTTAATTAGTAGACCTCATTAAGCCAAAGAAAAGTTTAAATTACATACAAGTATGCATATATAGCAGTGTTCAAGAAAGCGGTCTAGGCGGCCGCCAAGGCGCCGTCTAGGCGCTAGGCGTTCAGCAGACGCCTAGATAACCGCTTAACCCGCTTAAAATTACATACATTTTATTTTAATATTTATTTTTGATTTTTAAATTACATATAATTAAATTATTATGTTTTATATCTATATATGTAATTATAAATATTTATATGTTGTTAATATAACTTAAATAAATGTATTTTTCTTACCATTGTTTATAATTTATAAAAATTTTATTTTTTATAACATATATTTTAATATAATTATATATATATATATAATGTTTTATGTTGTAAACGCCTAAACCGCCTAAAAACCATCTAAACCCCGACTAAGCGTTCTAGGCGCTAGGCGTTGGATCACCGTCCAGATTCCGCCTAGCGCTTTCTTGAACACTGATATATAGTATACATGACGGTAAACAAAAAGTGATCATGATCCAAATACAATTAGAACTACTTAATATTCCCATGTAGTTATCGCTTGATTGTCTTCACTCTTCTACATGATGATTACACCTATTTGTTGATGTGAGTCGTCAAGTGACGATTAATCCACTAACTATTCATCAACGCCTCATAAGCCCTTCATGTGTCTATACAATTAGAAACATTTAATAGTTCATGGAGCTATCGTTTGATTATCTTCTAAACATTCAACGCCGGCCACTTTATTTTTGTATGCATGCTTGATTCGGGTTCATGAAAATTTGTAAATGAGGTTAGTGGATCTCCAATCCAAAAATTATCAGCGGTAGCAACACAAAAATTGTTATATTATTATATCTCTATATAAGTATTCTCGATAAAGGAGATATACCACATATAATCTTAAGCATGGAGATTATATTGTCAGCATATAAAACCGAGTTTATAAAATAGAAAAAGTGGAAGATAGAAGATATGTGTTTGGCATGAGTCACATGAAATGTTCATTTTTGTTGGGTTTTTGAGTAATAAAAGTATTTTGAACTTCCTTGTTCACTAAACTCCAACATAGTGATTTGTCATCTCTTTAGAATATGTACATAACTTACATATGGCAATTCTAACCATCACTCTCTAACGTCTCCCCACCTCAAAATTCGATCTTCCAACTCTTTATCTCTCTTTCATTATTGTTTATTACATTATTTTTAGACCGTTGTTCTCTATATACTCGCTGTACTCTTTGGGCATATCTTTGTTTCCTAAATTATTTTGTAAGTTTCTCTCTATTGTTTTTTCTGTTTTTTTATTTATTTATAATAATATGAAAAAAGCAACAAAAAAAAAGTCTTTATGGGCCGAGGCAGTTTTTGAAATATTGAGCGATTGTAAGATTGTTGGGGGG
>NC_025695.1:41984243-41993803 GCF_000633955.1 Camelina sativa
GGGGGGGGGGGGGGGGGGGGGGGGGGGGGGGGGGGGGGGGGGGGGGGGGGGGGGGGGGGGGGGAGGGGGGAACCATAACCAAAATCTTTAATCAGAACAAAACCGAAATTTGTTGTTTTAAACCGTTTGATTTCATAATTTTAAAATCCAACACATAAACCGAACCAAAATCAATTTTTTCAAATTAACTAAACCAAACCGATTAGACAAAAAATCATTAAAACTATTATACATGTCTTCTTTTTTTTTTTTTTTCAATCGTACACAGTATATAAAAATCGTAATTACTTATAAAGAATAATTATTGATTTACATGTTAACATTTTTTTTTATTACAATCAAACCTAAACCTAACCGAAAACTAAAATTCACAGAAATTAAAACTTTTAAAAGTTTGGGAACATAAAGATAAAACGAAACTAATAAGGAGGACCATTTATGTAAATATATTCACCTCAGTACAAGTTTTCGTCTCCCTAATTTGGGTCCTTCTTCTTCTTCTTCTCTCTTTCGCCTCTGAGCTTTGAAAATTCCCCGCGCCTGTCTCCTCCGATTCTCAATCTCGCTTCACTCCGTCGTTATTCTCACTGTTTCCGGTCACCGGAGCTCCGTCTCGTCACTTTAATCCTTTACAAAGACCAGGTTAGGGTTCTATATATCTACACTGGCTACTGAGGAAGTGCGAGAGAACTAAAGGAAATTTCTGGAATCAGTTCCTAATGATTTAAATGGTTAAATGGAGAAACACGTTATTGAATTGAACAATAAGCGTTATTTTATAGCCAATTTTGGAGTTTTAGTTTTGTTTTTAGGAACTTAATGGCGATTTTTAATTATATCGAAAGTTTTATCAAGTCCACACACATTCTTTAGGGTTTTAGCTCAATGGATTCAATCAATGATATGTTGGGGATTGATTCGTATCTGAGAGATTGTTTCCCATTTGTTATATTTTGTATGTAAATTTTTTCGTTTTGGTCCTTTTTTTTTTTTTCAGGTTTACTGAGCTGCAAGCACTTGTTATCATGTCTAGGTGAGCTTTTGGCTTTTTTTTTTCTCACTCTTTCATGGATACTTATAAATGTTTAACTATGATGATATGCAAAAGATGAGAAAAATATGCTAGGACCCAAGAAATGGATGAGCGGTTTTTTCTTTTGCTCTTGTTCTATGTCTGCTTCTGCGAGCTGTGTTATTAATGTGAAATGCGTCATCTAATCTCTATCTTTCCGTGTTCAGTGACTTACAAAAATGATTGCTGGACGTTAGTGTTGTGATAAAAAATCGTTATTCTATTCACAAATTCCTTAACTTAGAGATTGTGATTGTGTAGATTCAATGCTGAATGTTGCCATCTCTACAACTGTTACTTTTGTTTTCTAAAGAAAAAATACTTACGAGTGTCAGTGTGTGTGTGCTTGTAAAACTTGACAGGGAGGATTTTAGTGATACACTGCGAGTACTTGTGGCGACTGATTGCCACTTGGGCTACATGGAGAAGGATGAAATCAGACGGCATGATTCGTTTAAGGCTTTTGAAGAGATATGCTTTATAGCGGAGGAGAAACAGGTTTGATATTGACTAATCCCTTGCCAGTATTATCAACCGTTTGGATCATCTTGATAACTAGTGAATGATATTTTGCCTGATACAAAATATTCAACCAACTGCAAGGAAGAACTCTAAGAAAATTTCATTTCATCTATTTTCACTTTTTGAAATAGGTGGACTTCTTACTCCTCGGAGGTGATCTTTTTCATGAGAATAAACCCTCTAGAACTACACTTGTCAAAGCCATTGAAATTCTTCGTCGCCACTGTCTCAATGATAAACCAGTGCAGTTTCAAGTAGTCAGCGACCAGACTGTAAATTTTCAGAATGCGTGAGACTCTACTCTTCTGCTATTAATGATATCATATCAGAAAATATTACCAACTAGACTAATTAATTGGCAGATTGAATCAAATTTGTGTATAATACATAGTTTGTTGTACACATAGTTTTTCAAGATATTGATTCATCTCTATTCCTTAACATTATTATCTGGCTACAGGTTTGGTCATGTAAATTACGAGGATCCACACTTCAATGTAGGCTTGCCCGTGTTCAGTATTCATGGAAACCATGATGATCCAGCCGGAGTGGTACATAGTTTACATCTACAGACTCATTTGAATAGATACTGGATTACTTAGTAAATACGCATTTTATTGTGTTTTTGTTCTATGTCGCTTCTGGCAACAGGACAACCTTTCTGCAATTGATATTCTTTCCGCATGCAACCTTGTGAACTATTTTGGAAAGATGGTTCTTGGTGGTTCAGGTGTTGGCCAGATTTCCCTCTACCCTATACTTATGAGGAAGGTTGGTGTAAAGAATTTTTTTAACTTAGACACCTATCTCCTCCCAGACTTCTTGGACTATCATTTAATCAAATTAATGTTCAGGGTTCAACAACCGTGGCTCTCTATGGTTTAGGAAACATCAGGGATGAACGTCTCAATAGAATGTTTCAGGTAATCCAGAGGATGCTCACCTTTTGCTATACAATTATTATTGGTTTTATATTCATTTGTTTCAGACCCCACATGCTGTCCAATGGATGAGGCCTGAAGTACAAGAAGGATGTGATGTATCTGACTGGTTCAACATTCTGGTCCTTCATCAAAATAGGTTGATTTCATTGCAATAATATATTTTTAGATCGTTTTCTTACCGTTCTATATATGAAAGTTGATTCTGTACTCATATGCTATGACTTGCAGGGTGAAATCAAACCCCAAAAATGCAATAAGTGAGCACTTTCTTCCACGGTTCCTCGACGTCATTGTGTGGGGCCATGAGCATGAATGCCTTATTGACCCCCAGGTCCATTAAAATTTTGATTTTTGGAGTTATTGCATTTAAATAAGAGTGAGGCACAATGTTCCTTGCCTCTTTGAGCTAAAAACGATTAAACTTTTGAAGGAGGTATCTGGAATGGGCTTCCACATCACACAACCAGGATCATCTGTGGCAACGTCGCTTATTGATGGGGAATCAAAGCCAAAGCATGTTCTTCTCTTAGAAATCAAGGTTCTTCACCAAACAATCTAAAATTTCATTTTCACTTTGTTCGTACTGCTTAATCTATACTTCATGTTTGGTTTTTTCCTTCTTAATACAAGCCTGAGTAAAATACATGACTTACAGGGAAATCAATATCGTCCTACAAAGATACCTCTGACATCTGTGAGGCCTTTTGAGTATACAGAGGTAAAGTTTATTTTGCTTATATGTTATGGATGGTAAAGTTTATTTTGCTTATATGTTATGGATGGTGGTGGCAGATTTCTTTGCTTACATGTTTTCAGAGTGCAGATTGTTTTAAAGGATGAAGGTGATATTGATCGCAATGATCAAAACTCAATTCTCGAACACTTGGATAAAGTGGTAACTATTTCCTCTTCTCATAGTTCGGAGATTTTTCTCTCCTGCCTCCTTTTTGATTAGGTTTAGCAAGTCATTAAATTCTTCTACTATACAAAATTTGTAGGTCAGAAATCTAATAGAGAAAGCCAGCAAAAAAGCTGTTAACAGATCAGAGATCAAACTCCCATTGGTTCGAATCAAGGTAACTTGTTTCCATGTTTTCTTCACTCTACTGCAACTTCTAGCAACACTCATATAATTAAACCTTTATTTTCATACACAACTGGAGGCTAGGCTCTGCCAGTTTGATGCATGCACACCATAGCCACAAACACATATTTGTTATCAAGAATATTAAATGACTAAAGAAAGACTAAGATCTGGTTCAATCTTCTTTCAGGTAGATTACTCTGAATTTATGACGATTAATCCTCAAAGGTTTGGACAGAAATATGTGGGAAAGGTACTTAAAAATTAGTTACTGTAACATGATGCTGACCATGCGTTCTAGAATGTTGGGCAAACTTATGACAAATTTTCACATACTTTCAGGTTGCAAATCCTCAGGACATTTTAATATTTTCCAAGGCTTCTAAGAAGGGTCGGAGCGAAGGTCTGGGAAATAGTGTATTAGCAATGTATTCAATTATTTCGGGATTAAATTGTTGCGTTTGCTTTTACTCTAGCTTGGAATTGCTTATTGATGAGTATAACTGTATAAGAGGAACTAGCAAGCTACAGAATCTGAATTATAGTCATGGAGAACAATATGGGCCTACGATAACCTCCTTTGCTCTGTGGAGCTTGATATTGATGTATCGAGTCTAATTTTCACTTTACTTGTTATACTGTTTCTCAGTGTATAACCTGTAGCATCAGAATTCCGCCAACCCTACGGTTTATCTCTAGTTAGCATATTGGATACTTAATGGAAGCGGCATTTCTATAATTTGTTGTCTAGTGAATAATTGTATATGGCAATGATGCATGTCTTGATAGTAGTACAGTTGGACCATTTTATTGATCTGTCTAGTTATTATATATTTCGATCTTCCATTTCACAGCCAGCATCGATGATTCTGAGAGGCTTCGTCCAGAAGAACTGAACCAGCAAAATATAGAAGCTTTGGTAGCTGAAAACAACCTGGTACATTCTACAACCCTCTTTTCTTATGATTGTGTTATTATCGTCTATCCCTGTAGAACTTCGCCACAGAAGGATATAGACTTGGATAGTTACCTAATGGGCACGAGTACACTATGGGATGATCATTCTATCCTCTTGTGCAGAAAATGGAGATCCTTCCAGTTAACGATCTGGATGTTGCTCTTCACAATTTTGTGAACAAAGATGATAAACTAGCTTTCTACTCATGTGTTCAGTACAATCTTCAAGAGACTCGGGTATGTAACTTTTGTTGTAATTCACCATTCGAGACTAATTCCTGCATAGGATGTTATATTTATTAGCACGTCCTTATTATCGTTTATGATTAATCTCTTCCCATTTTGTACAGGTTAAACTTGCAAAGGATTCAGATGCCCAGAAAATTGAGGAAGATGACTTGATTCTTAAAGTGGGAGAGTGCTTAGAGGCAAGAAAGATTTAATGTTTGGTTACTTTCTGCCGCAAATCAATGGGAATCAGTAGAATATCGATCTGACTTGCATTATTGTTTGTGCAGGAACGCTTGAAAGATAGGTCCACTCGGCCCACTGGTTCCTCACAGTTCTTATCCACTGGATTGACGTCAGAGGTTTAAATTCTCACTCTTAGAATATCCTTGCAGATTCTGATTTTATACTCACCTCTCTATCCTGCTCTCACTTACTCGCAATGCTATTTCTACCTAATATTGGTACAGAATTTGACGAAAAGAAGCATTGCGAATGCTTCGTTCAGTGATGATGAAGACACGACTCAGATGTCTGGTTTAGAGCCTGCCACTAGAGGACGAAGAGGTTCATCGACTGCTAATACATCTCGTGGTAGAGCTAAAGCCCCAACCAGAGGAAGAGGCCGTGGTAAGGCCTCAAGTGCGATGAAGCAGACCACTCTTGATGGTTCTCTTGGTTTTCGACAGTCTCAAAGGTAACTTTTTAAATTACGTTTAACCAGTTTAGTGTAGGATGCAAGGACGTGGAATTCTTTGATTGGCATCACTGGCTAGCTAATGTTACGTCCCTGCTTTGTCTTTCATAGATCTGCTTCCGCTGCTGCGTCAGCTTCCTTCAAAATTGCTTCCGCCATTGAAGAAGATGATGTAGATTCTCCTTCAAGCGAAGAAGCAGAGCCAGAACATTTTAACAAACTTGACAGCACTTCGGTATGGACAATTCTTACACCGTTATTTATTCACTACAATTAGAAAGCCATATATCTCTTGGCATTGTTATCTCTCTATTTGAAGTAAATATGCATCATGATTCTTGTGTTGATATTTATTAAAGGAGGACGATGAGAACACTAAAGGCAAAGGACGTAAAAGACCAGCTGCTACTAAGAGAGGCAGAGGTAGAGGTTCTGGGACTTCAAAACGTGGTAGAAAAAACGAAAGCTCTTCTTCACTTCATAGGCTACTCAGCAAAGACGATGACGAGGACGAAGATGATGAAGACATAGAGAAGAAGCTTAACAGATCTCAGCCTCGGGTTTGTTACTCACACCTATTTTCCATTGTTTCGTTGCTTCGTGCTCATTAGCCGGTTTAAGCAACTTCTTATTTACCATTTGAGATCAAAGCTGACTTAATAGTACAATATGTAAATGCAGGTTACAAGGAACTATGGAGCTCTAAGAAGATAAATTCATATCAACCATGACCTCTGACATCACAACCCGCAAGGAAGCTTCATTTTTCTGTTCTTTTCTAACAACCTCCCAAGCGAAATAACTTCTGAAAAAAAAAAAAAAAAGAGTGTTGTGAGCTGTATAGTGAATTCTGTTTTTTGCTCTGTTACGGTTTTGTTGTTTATGAATGAGACAATACAATTAATCAACAAGTTACTTAGGTCATTAATTTAACATCTATCTTACCTTTCAACATTCGATTAGAGAGATCTTAATTTTTTTTTTTTTTAGTTTCTTGGTTTGGTTTGTTTTAATTTTTAAAACCTCTTAAAATGTTTCTGCAACTTGTTTTGTTAAATTTCATACTTTATATCCTAAGCATACACAAATGTTGCCGCAATGTGTTTATATTTTGAGGTGTAATGTGGAAAGGGGCCATCTGTACAAATGATGACAACATCTACAGCGATTTCAGATGTTGCTAATGTCCTCAATCACCATCATTAGTCATTCAAATCAATACAACTACAAAATGTGAGACATCGATCGAGCAATACAATGTATACAACAAACCTAAATATAATTAAATATATTTCTTATCCCGAAAACGCTTTTAGCAAGATTTGTTTCCACTTCCAAATAAACTCTCAAAGAAATTTTTCTGTCAATACAATGTTTCCACTTCCAAATAAACTCTCAAAGATTTGCTGTCAAATTTTCTTGGCAAGATTTGTTTCTTATTCCAACAACACAAATAAAATTTTGAATATCCAAACAATTTTTTTTTTTTTTTAAATGTGTCAGACAAAAGCTTGGCGAGCAAGGGCCATTCATCTGTATTTAATATGGGGTTTAAAATGGAGAAGCTTACCAATTCTTCCATAAGGGTTTTCTCTGAGAACATGTCTCTGCTTCTTAGCCGGCGGCTCTCGAGGCTCCGCCTAGGGAAACCCGCTATTTTTACTCTCTCTAATAGCTTCTCAACTTCTTTGCTGGTGCAATCCCCTCCTTGTTCCATCATCGGCGCTACTCCTCGTGGAGAACTCACCGTTAGATATTTTAATGAAGGTGACTCCACTACTTTGGAAAAGAAGGTTCCCGTGGAGTTGGTGTATAATCATCTTGGTGATTATGCAACAGTAACAATAGGGGCATCTCATGGCTGGGTAGCTACATTGAATAAGGAAGATGGAATCCTGCGTCTCCATGATGATCTAAACCCAAATGCATCGTATGTATTCCCGAAATGCATTCCCCTGCCTCCTCTTGTTACTCTGCCTCGTTGCCAAACCCAAATCATCACCAACGTGTCAATGTCCTCGCCTTCTCCTGATGATGATGAAGACTGTGTTGTGGCTGTCAAGTTCTTAGGACCTCAAATCAGCTTCTGTAGACCGGCTCAAAGCAACTGCGAGTGGACCAACATCAGAATCGAAAACCCTTGTTTCTTCAACTCTCGTGTCGTGTATTCCGAGAACATGTTTCGCCTGCTTGGATCTTGAGGCCACCTCATCGGATCATGGGATCTCCACGCACAAGTGCAAACACCCATGCTTCAGAGTTTGCGTTTTGATAACCATAACGTTCCCAAGCTGACAGAGAAACGGAAGCTTATGGATTCGTGCTTCACGAGTGAACACTTGGTTAACTCTCAATCCACTGGTGAAACATTTTTGGTTAAGTTGTACAAGAGGACCTTATTAGAGGGTGTTCCTAAATTGAAAACAGAAGCTTCAATGGTCTTCAAAATCGACCAAGAAGGAAACACGTTTTACACGAGAGACATTGGAGATCTCTGCATATTCCTCTCACAGTCTGAACCTTTCGCTGTCCCGGTTTCTTCCTTTCCCGGGGCTGCCAAGTCCGCTAACTGTATCTTAATCTGCGAAGCCGACGAAATCGCAACTATCATGTTGGCTGCTTACTCACACATCATTAGTCGTAATCAACTCGAAGTCTCGGCCCCTTACTATATTCCGCCTCAAATTATGTAGTCTAGCTACTAGTTTTTGGAATCGAGTCTGAATATAAGAGTGCTTTTATATCTTAGAAAATAGACTAGCTGGCTGCTTCTAGATGTCTCAACCCTCTTGAGATGAGCAAGTGTGAGAAGCTACATTGATGTTGCTGGTGTTGTTTTGTTATATTTTGGCTTGTTATGTACCACTTTAGTTGGAGAGAACTCAGTAATCACATGTATTATAAAAATCGTGAGAAAAAAAATCATGTATTAATATTTGAAATAGTTTAACTTGTGAACAAGAAATTGTATGTAACATTGTGACAGAAGTGTGTTATATCCATATAACTTCATATGTTTTAAATTTTTGATTAAATGTGCTTTTTTCTAGTTTGGAATAGTTTTATATTTTTCTTTAAGATTAAAATAGGTGTCTAACATACATATATATATATATATATATATACTTTATGTATTAGTTTTGCAAATAAATTCATTACCATTAAGAATCAAAACTTTAACACATATCACTAATTTAAGGTCATTTTTGAAAGTATTTTTATAACTAGGTTTTGAACCCATGACGCGTGGGTTTATTTGATATATTTTGATAAAAATTATATATGATTGATTACGGTAATAAAATATTATCTCATAAAAAAATTAAAATTAGTACTAAGGAAAAAAATTAAATTTCAGATACACAATTTTTTAAATTATAAAAATCAGTTGTGTTATAAAATCAAATCTGATAAAAAAAATCATAAATTTAACTTGACGTCCAGGCGAGGCAAATCAAACTGATGACCTCACATATCCTAAACCATTTTCTTTGACCACCAGAAAAACGAAACAATTTTATAATCATGAATTTAACTCGTTTTCATATTTAATTGATCGCTACCACCTATGTTTTCGTGTTTTTTATTCAATGTTTTCTTATTCTTCATATTCTTTCTTGTCATTTTCATTGTCAAATTTGTGTTAATTGTCATCGTAATTTTTACCGTTTGGTTCTTCGTTATACTCTTTTTCTTCTTCTTCCTCGTCAACTTCTTCACATTCTTCCACTGAAAAACCTTTTTTTAGACTACCACACAACTTGTTAACCCATCAAACTCCAACAATAAAATCATTTATTTTCTCATAAAATTTGTGAAATTCATGATTACCAGCATAGTCAACCCATGCACTCAATTATTGACAATTTTATCCATATACTTATTTGGTTTTAGATCCACGCGTTTAGAAACTTTTCAAACCAAAATCCTTACTTCGTTTATAATATTTTAAAAACATAATTAAATATACTAATAATTATTTATTTAATATGAATCATATGATATATAGAAATATGAGTATACTATAAGAACATATTAATTATAAATAAATAATAT
>NC_025695.1:41993903-42035653 GCF_000633955.1 Camelina sativa
CTTGTTGTGAAACATGTGAGGGCAGTACCGGATCTGGTTCCGATGACTGAGCTTTATTGGGCATCTCTTGATCTTATTGCAACAAATGATTTTGTGCGCGGTTTATTTCTTGCTCTCCCAGATGACGAGAAGCTACCTTTTCTAAAGAGACAAACCAAGGAGTCTCGTAATGATTTTGTTTGATGATTAGCTTTGGTTTTGTTGACGTAATCTTTTATGGAATTTTTATTTCTTGTTTGCATTTTGTTTACGACATTGAGGATTGTCTTTGGTTTTGAT
The DNA here is from genome assembly GCF_000633955.1 of Camelina sativa. Taxonomy (NCBI): domain Eukaryota; kingdom Viridiplantae; phylum Streptophyta; class Magnoliopsida; order Brassicales; family Brassicaceae; genus Camelina; species Camelina sativa. Next base: position 41,994,183 of record NC_025695.1, read on the forward strand.
TTGACTTCAGTTTTTGTTGGCCTCTACAATATAATATTTTCTATTCATTTATTATGCATGAGGATGCTTTTTAAGAGTCAAAATGTAACAAAAATTTAATTTGTTACAGGAAGGAAGTGACATGGAGTTGAACACAGTCAGAAAAATAATAGAAGCAGATGACCAAGCTATTGAAGCAGTAATCTGCATTGATCATCTTCGCTTTTTTCAAAGAGAACAGTTGAGAACGGATCCTGAACGTGGACAACGTATAATGGAGCAACTAATGTATGAAAGTGATACACAATGCCTCCATGTTTTACGTATGAGACAAAGAGTGTTTTTTAAGCTCTTAGATACGCTAAAAAAGTATGGTCTTAAAGATTCTCATCGGGTAAGATCTGAGGTTGCATTAGGAATGTCGCTGAAGATTTTGGGACATAACTCATCACAAAGGAGCATAGCAGCAGATTTTCAAGTTGCACAATGGACTGTGACAACAAAATTTGATGATGTTGTTAATGCCCTTTGTTGCTTGCATTCAGACATTGTATCATGGAAAAGAGAGGAACTTGTCGATATACCACCACGAATCATGCATGATAGGAGGTATTTTCCATATTTTCAAGATTGTATTGGAGCTATAGACGGTACTCATTTACGTGTTCGTGTTGGTGGCGATAAAAAGATCACGTACTGGAATCATCATAACTACACATCAATGAACATTTTGGCAGTGTGTGATTTCAATATGAGATTTATATACACACGTATTGGAGTCCCGGGACGTGCACACGACTCCAAGATATTGACATATTGTGCACGTCATGATAATTTTTTCCCATTCCCAAGCTCGGAGAAGTATTTTCTAGTGGATTATGGCTATCCTAATCGAAGGGGGTTTTTAGCTCCTTATCGAGGTGAAGCGTACCATCCAAATCATTTTGCTGGGTGTAGACCAGGCACTGTACGCGAGACATTCTTCGCTTCGATCAGTGATTGAAAGAACATTTGTAGTGTGGAAGGGAAAATGGTCTATTTTAGAAGGTCGTGTTCGTTATGATGTGCAAATGCAGGAGAAGATTGTTGCTGCAACTATGGCATTGCATAATTTTATTCGAGATTCTAATATAGAGGACGACGACTTCAATGCTGCAGAAGAAACGGAGAACTATGATGCTGATCGGGAAGGAAACATGTCTCCATCTCATGATGATAATGTAGTCGATCGAAATTATGATCCAACGGCTGATCAATATATGTCAACAGTAAGAGACGACATAGCACGAGAGATATGGGATGCTCGTTAAAGATGCTCTTCATTGGCAATGAACGCATCATCTAAAGATGTTTCTGAAGTTTTCTGTACTAGCTAGTTATATTTAAAATTTAATAATTGAGAGAGTGTAAGGATTCTCATTTTTGTATGATTTTACTCTCCAGGTTTTTCAAATTTCATTCATTGATCCTGGTTTTTTTTTTGTTAAGTAAAGTCTCTCTAAAGTCGAGATTACGTTGGGTTAATTATCAAATGATTGTGATCTCAACGACATGAAACTTTCTCACATATTATAGCACCAACCATCACTATGGATACAGCGGGAAATATGATTACGGACACGGCGGGAATAATATGATTACCCGCCAAAAAGATATCAAAGAGATAACATTGAGAATAAAATATTCATTTGCTAAATAAATTAGATACAAAATCTTTTCTTTTTACCTAATAAACTAGTATAAAAGTGCAGTTCATCTCAACCCTAATATATAATATCTTCTTCTTCGTACAAGTCTTCATCGTTAGAGAACACAAGAAAAAGGTCCCTTTTTTTTTATTGTTGATTTCTTTTTTTATTATACGGTACGGTAGATGTGGTTATATTTTTTCTATTGATCATATCGATTTAGCTTTGACTATGTTTATATATATATCTAGATCTAGGTGATAATCATGGCTTCGCAAGATGATCGTTTGGCTTCGACTCAAAGATTTATGTGGTCGAAGGAGGCAACGTGTGCTCTACTTCAACGGGTAATCCTGGAGGAACAAGAAGAAAAAAATCCCACAACAAAATTTCTAAGTGGTATTCAAAAGGAAAATATTCTTAAGAATATTAACGAGCAACTTGGAGTTGATTTGACTTGGAGCCAAGTCAAACATCAATTGGATTCATCGAAGAAATATTATCATAGTTATAAAAATAATCCAGAAGATCCACGGTATCAAGCACTTGTTTTGCCATTTGTCACATTACTTGATGCAATTTTTGGTGATAGACCAAATGCATAAAGTAATAAACATTTCACTATGAAATTTATTTTTTTTTATAAATAATTATTGTAGTTTATTTTCATGATTTTTAATTATTAATCAAGTTTAATTTTTTTTTTGACATTTTAAAACATTTATATATTATATATCACATTTATTATGTTCCAACCGCTATTGCACCCGCTGGTCAACCAGTCGTAAACCTCCCGCAAACGCACCAATTTCAAACCGCTAAACCAGTCGTTCAAAACGCTAAATAACGCTTGAAACCGCAAACGCTCGCTACCGCAATCTCCCGCAACCGCAACCGCAACCGCAGCGTTTGAACCAGTCAGACCCTTACTTAAACAGTTAAAAGCATATTGATCGCTCTAATTTGAAGTAAATGGTGCGTGAAACTTATCATGATTCTTGTTTGATATCCATTAAAAGGAGGACGATGAGAACACTAAAGGCAAAGGACGTTAAATACCAGCGCTACTACTAAGAGAGGCAGAGGTAGAGAGGTTCTGGGACTTCAAAACGTGGTAGAAACAACTAAGGCTCTTCTTCACTTCATAGGCTACTCAGCAAAGACGATGACGAGGGCGAAGATGATGAAGACATAGAGAAGAAGCTTTACAGATCTCAGCCTCGGCCCTCGTGTTTGTTTATCACATATGTTCTTTTCTAACGACCTCCCAAGCGAAATAACTTCTGAAGAAGAAACTTACACTAAAAAGTGTAAGGAAAGTCTTGTGTATTATTGAGATGAATTTACATAATATATACATAAGATATGTAGGGTTTCACCAATACTATTTACACATATATCCTTTACATAAATAACACTCCTATACGCTCCCTCAAGATGGAGGAAGTTTCTGCACTCCAAACTTGTTATTAAGCTCATGAAAACGTGGATCTGGTAGAGGTTTGGTCAGGGCATCGGCGAGTTGGTCATCTCCGGAGATGTGAGCAACACACAAGACTCCAGATTGTACATGTTCTCGAACGAAATGGTAATCGATAGCAACATGTTTCATCTTAGTATGGAACACCGGATTGGCACACAAATAAGTAGCCCTTATGTTATCACAATAAATAACCGGAGCAGTGGGTAACGCAATGTCCATTTCTTGAAGCAATGAACAAACCCAACGCAATTCAGAGGCGGTGTTCGCAACACTCCGATATTCAGATTCAGTAGATGAACGGGACACACTCCACTGTTTCTTAGAGGACCAGGAAATGGGACTGCCACCAAAGTAGATAATGTATGCATTAGTCGAGACATATTTTGCTCGGTCACGACCCCAATCAGCATCAGAAAACGCGTGGACTGTGAGTGGAGCATCTCGACGAAGGAAAATTCCAAGTGAGCGAGTTCCATTGAGATAGCGCAACACCAGCTTAACAGCCTGCCAATGTGCATTTGTTGGTTTATGCATAAATTGAGATAAACGATTTACCGGAAAGGCAATATCTGGTCGTGTGAAGGCCAAGTATTGAAGGCTTCCAACAACCATGCGACAATCTTTGGCATCTGCAAGCGGTGTACCGGACAACACGGTCAGTGTCGACGACGAAGACATGGGCGTGGGAACAGGTTTGGAGTCGAGCATGTTCGTTTTGGCTAGCAGGTCAGTGATGTATTTGCGCTGCATCAAGTGAAGCCCCTTTGGTGTTCTAGTCGCTTCGATCCTTAAGAAGTAACTCAAGGGACCAAGGTCTTTAAGAGAGAAACGGTGAGCCAATGAAGCATGAAATGCCCTCACCAAAGCAGTTGGGCCTGTGATAATAATGTCATCCACATAAACAAGAACATAGAGATAATCATGACCTTGTTTGTAGACAAATAATGAGTTATCCGCCAAGGAAGTTTTGAAACCAGACTGTGTAAGGAACTGCCGAAGTTCTTGATACCACGCCCTAGGAGCTTGTTTTAAACCATACAAGACTTTCCTCAACCGACACACATGATGCGGTCTATCCCGATCAACAAAACCTGGGGGTTGAGAAACAAACACCTCCTCCTGAAGATTACCTTGAAGGAAGGCGTTGTTAATATCGACTTGTTGAATCGCCCAATCACGTTTTACCGTAACCTCAAGTACTAAACGGATAGTGGTGGATTTGATAACTGGACTAAAGGTTTCTGAATAATCGAGACCATATTGCTGATTGAATCCGCGAGCAACAAGCCATGCTTTGTACCGTTCGATAGACCCATCAGGATTATACTTCAATGTAAAAATCCACTTGCAGCTGATGACATTCTGAGCTGCTGTCGGAGCCTCTAGATCCCAAGAGTGTTCTCGAATCTGAGCATTTATCTCCTCAGCCATAGCGTTTCTCCAATTAGGATCTTTTAATGCTTGGGCAACCGTTGTCGGAATAACAGGAGAAAGGGCAGCCGTGAGACTAAACTTGGTCGCAGGTTTACGAATGTGATTCTTCGACCATGTTTGCATCGGATGTAGATTTTGTTGCGGTGGAGACGGCACACATTCGGGAGATACGACGGCTGGTGGCAAAGTGGAAGTCGACGGTGAAAGCATGAGGGATCGAGAAGACAATGGCGATGAATCGAGAGTTGGGCCTGTAGATGTTGGACTCTCTGTCGAAGAACGTATAGGTGAACTTCTTATTGGGCTTTGTTGGGCCAGAGACAAAGTGGGATCATGAGCCCGTTTGCTTCTTGTCTCATGATCGAGATCAAGCGAAGCTGACGACGATGAGCGATGAGACGACGATGATGAGTCTTGTTCAGGTGAGGCCAATGGAGACCTAGGAGGTGTTGCATTTGGTGAAGGAGACGGTGGAGGAGCAGAACACGGAGGCACAGAGGAATGAGCCGGCACAAGTGGCAATGAAATCACCGAATTCCAATTAGGTGATGCGGCGACGTTCGGCAGTTCAGGAACCAAGGAGTTTCCGGACAACAAAGTTGTAGCAAAAGGAAAACTCGATTCCACGAACTGCATATGACGTGAGGTATACACACGGTGATTCTTGACATCCAAGCATAAATATGCGCTCTGAGTAAGAGAATACCCAATGAAAACACATGGTGCAGAATGCGGCTCAAGCTTGTTGTTGCGATAAGGACGCAACCAAGGATAACAAACACAGCCAAACACCCGAAGCTTGAGATAGTTGGGAGCAGTTTTGAAGATACGCAAGTAAGGAGAATCGCCATGAAGTACATCGGTGGGCATCCGATTTATCAAGTATACCGCCGTTGCAAATGCATAAGGCCAATAAGCACTAGGAATTGAAGCATGAGTAAGCATGGCAAGTCCCGTTTCAACTATATGGCGATGCTTCCTTTCGGATATACCATTATGTTCAGGTGTATGAGGAGGCGTGGTAAAGAGTGAGATGCAATGTATTTCCAAGAACGAACGCAGAGCCACAAACTCACCACCATTATCCGAATAAAGAGTTCGAATTTTCGTTTGAAACCGATTCTCCACTAAAGCTTTAAAAGCCACAAAAACATCTTTGACTTGGGATTTTTGTTTGAGAGGGTAAAGCCATGTGTATCTTGTAAAATGATCAACTAGAACAAGGTAGTATTTGAAATTTTTGGTGGAGATAATAGGAGAAGACCAGACATCAGTATTGATGTATTCAAGAGGTTGGGAAGATGTAATTGTGTTTGAAGCAAATGGAATCTTGTGACTTTTATTGATGAAACAATCCGAACAAGACAAAATATTTTGTGAAGGTGAAGAAAGTGGTAAAGAAAATTTAGAAATAGTGGACTTTAAAACTGAAAGAGAAGGGTGACCAAGTCGAAGATGCCAAGAGGAGAAATCGATTGTTGGTGAGACTGAGGCCGCAAAAACGTCAATGGAATCATGATGAACCGGCCACTCATACAGCCCATTCCTAGTTCTGCCTTGGAGTAACTTTACCCTCGTGTTCAAATCCCTCACCTGAAAATGAGCGGGAAAGAATGCAACGGACACATTATTAGCATTACACAAACGATACACGGAGATAAGATTCTTACGAATATCCGGAACATATAACAGTTTGGTTAAAGCAAGATGGCGAGAAGGTGTAGGAAGTAAACCAGAACCATCGGCAATGGCCACCTCCTCACCCCCCGTGTATGGCTGATGAAGTGAAAGATTGGCCAAATCGGAAGTCAAATGATGCGTAGCACCACTATCCATGATCCAATTGGCCGGATTGTACGGAGGGATAGTAGCAACATTGGCCCGTGGTTGCCACGGCATGTTCGGTGTGTAGCCGCCGGTAGAGGACTGAGAGCTGGAACCGGACATCTGGAATTGAGAACACCGCCGTGCACTATGACCAAAGACACCACACAGCTGACACCGACCTTGGTAGCCACGTCCTTGGGATCCACGGGAAAAGTTTTGTTGACCGCGAAAAGCAGAACGGTTGGAAGAACGATTGGTGTTGTGATTACCAGGGTTCTTGTAAGAAGCAACATTAGCCGTGACCGGTACTAAGGAGGAGACAGAACTTTGAGAGAGAAGTTTTAACTCATAGTTGATCAACTTCTCATGCAACGTCGTTAAGGTGGGCGGTGTGTCACGGCCATCAATCTGATCAATCACAGGTTTGTAATCTTCCAGAAGCCCCGCGAGAATAAAATCGATCTGCTCTTCAGGTTCATAAGGTTTCCCGAGAAGAGCAAGCTGATCAAATCGAGAGACAAAACCCTGAACATATTCGTCAACTGAATGAGAGCACTTCTTCCAATTGCGAAGTTGTTCACGGATCTGCTTGATATGGTCCCAACTTGGGCGAGCATAGGTGGAGGAGAGGAGAGTCCAGATCTGAGCAGAGGTGGACGTTTGAGACAAGATAGGCTGAACCTCAACAAAGATAGCACCGAGTAGAGAGGAATAAATGAGTTGATCTTGACACACCCATAAGGTGTAGTCAGGATTGACTGTAGAGGCACCATTCGTGGTGACCGTAGAAGCTGGAGCAGCAGTAGTTCCGTCAAGGTAACCAGCAAGACCGTAGCCGGCAAGCAAAGCACGAACCTGACGATTCCACATCAAGAAATTTGAAGCAGTTAGCTTGGTAACGTTTGACATATTGACGGTGTGAAGTGTGGTTGTATTGGAAGAGTCAATGACATCTGATGGAGAAGACGACATCGAGAAAAACAGAGATGAAAAGAAGAAAAGGAGAAAAAGAAAAGAGATGGAGGCGGCGAAGAAAAATAAAGAGAGCTAGGTCTTAGGATTCTATAGCTCTGATACCATGTAAGGGAAGGCTTGTGTATTATTGAGATGGATATACATAATATATACATAAGATATGTAGGGTTTCATCAATACTATTTACACATATATCCTTTACATAAATAACACTTCTATAAAAAGAGTGTTGTGAGCTGTATAGAGAATTTTGTTTCACGCTCTGGTAACGTTTTGTTGGTTATGAATGAGACAATATAATTAACCAACAAGTTACTTAGGCCATTAAATTTAATTTACCTTTCAAACAATTACTGCATGTGACAAAACTGATTGATTGTTAAAGACTTGAAGTTTCAATTTTTTTTGTCTTTTGGACTTAAAATGTTTTGGGAATCACACAACAACAAAGTCTTCCAATATATGGAGCGCATAATGGCATCTCCACTAGAAAATCTAATCAAAAGAGTTGCTAATATAAATTAATATAATGTTAATATAAATTAATATAATAATGAGAGAGAAGGAAGAAAAAGAAAATCGTTCTTTCAGTTGCTTGTATTTTCTCAGCAAATATAAACAGTTGTTAAATTTTTAGTGGTTTTTATTAGTAAAATTATAATAAATATATATATATATATATGATTAAAATAATAATAAAAATTTAAGGAAACTTTACAGCTTTGCTGCTGCTGGAGTTGGTCTAAAGTATACTTTCAGATTTGACTGATTCATTATTATCATATATTAATCTCAACGTAACAAAACTTGTACAACAACAATATTGCTACCGACCAACTGGTAACAATGGAATCTACTTGTGAAGATATAAAAGCAGTTTTAGTTATGGATGGGATGCCTATGACTATGTGTCAGACTCGACTCCACTCTTCATAATTATGAGGCCACAAGCCGTCGCACATAATTATGAGGACAGTGGAATGAGTTTTGAGAGTCGAACTCTTGACTTCTCAGTCTGTCTTCCACTACTTATACCGCTAGGCTAGCCGAATTTTCTGTGAAATAAGGCTGAATTCAGACTATATAATTTGCGGCCGCAAGCTTATGCATCATCAGCTTGTGTCTTGGGCCGGCTCTGAACCAGGCAGATGGAAAATCTCGAATTCTTCGGAATCAAAGATGTTAACTTTGTTAGTTTCCGGACACGCCACGAAAAAAGAACTAGCAGGGACAGAGAAAGGCTCCGAGTCTGAGAGGAAAATGCAAAGTCTCCAATATCTTTGGTGTAAACCGTGTTTCCTTCTTCATCTAGTTTGAACACCGTTAGATCTTTTGTTTTCATTTTAGTAACACACTGTCGTTGGTCTTGGTTGGCGTTCTTGTACAACTTAACCAAGAAAGTTTCACCGGTGGACTGTGACTCCACCAAGTGTTCGCTCGGAATGGGAAATTGTCTCCACCAAAAATATAAAACCCCTTGCTCACCAAGTTTTGGTTTGAAACAATTTTTTAATATATTTTGGTTGTGTAGTTGGAATAAGGAAACAAATTAATCTTGCTAAGAAAATTTGACAGCAAACCGTTGTAGGGAAAAAAACGGATTGTCAAATTAAATTACAAGCTATTAAGTAGGAGAGGCAGAGGTAGAGAGGTTTAGGAGCTTCAAAAAGTGGTAAAACAAATGCAATATTATCTTGTTGTGGGAGTAAGGGCATCCAAGCTTGCCAACCAAGTAAAGGGGCTTGGAGATAGAGGGTTTTGTGGGGAAAAAGATAGAAGAATCAGATGAGGATGAAGTAAAGGAATTACAACTCAACATCCCCTAAGCAGACGAATGCTTATTTAAAGCCACATGTACTAAGAAAATGGATCGCTCATTACAGTTACAATGATCATTTATGAAGAGAATGGGTTTTATGGTGATTTCATTTCTAACCAAGGCCCAGTTTTGTTTGTTTCTACTCTGTTTTCTTTGCAAGATTATTATTTCATTTAATTAAAAAAGAATATATATATATATATATATATATATATATATTTAATATTTTTAATACATAATTAATTATTTGATACAAAGATAAAAAAGCTTTGAATGAAAAGTTTGCTACGAGTATCGCCATGATTCAGAAAAGCATTAACCGATCTCGATGTTGCTCATACAAATATAATTTATTGGTAAAGATTTTTGTTTTTTGAACCTTTGATGATTCTGATAGAGATTGACTGTCTCTTCAACCACATATTTTTACAGCTACAAAATATGTATTTGGATGCCAAAACTATCGTAGAGAAAATGATGACTCGTCACACTATTAACTTTTCAAAATATATTTTGGATTCAACTAATTTAGGTTATATCCAAAAACTTTATATAATTAATGGAAATTTTTTTTTTACAAACAACATATACGACGTAGTCCCACTATAGAGAGAGGTTTTCATGCAGAGAATCAATACGTACAACATACAAAGATTTCTATTAGTTTGGAGATGGAGCGCACGAAATATGTGAATTAATAATATATGACGATTCGTGCCAGGGAGAAAGCCATGATAAACAGAAAATTTAAAGACAGTGTAAAGAAACTAAAGTTTATGGTCATAACCAAAATTTATGGTCATATTTTTTATTTATCAGCTTTTGATGATTCTGATAGAATTTACTGTTATAAATGATGACTCATCACCCTATAGATATGCGAAAAAGAATCTTCAATGTACTAAAAATAAATATTCCAAAAATAAAAGTATGTGTATTTCTCCAACTACATACGACATGTTTGGTTTGATATACATGAATCTTATAACGGTGATTAACTATATCATAAATCCAATTATTTGATGTGTAATCCTATATTTGTCAAGGACCAATAAAAACATGGTAGAGTATATACTATATGAACAAAATTTTAATATTTTTAGAGAAAATAGCACCCACACTCATTTTTTCAACATTTAATAACAAACACATCCACTTTTTGCTACTAATATATTTTTACCCTATAAAATGACAATTTGCCCCCTAAACTTAATAAACTATCTCTTTCTCTCTCTACATGTATTATTTTCTCATTTTTTTCTCAATCAAACAATCAATATTCTTCTTTCTCATTTGTCTTTTTGCTGTTTCATCTTTTTTTTTTTTTCTAATCTCACTTTTTTTAGTTTTCTTTTTAAAAAATTCAAAACAACAAACAAAAAACTGAACATCAAAACTCAATAATTTTTTAGAAAAATGGATTGCAAAAAAAAAATTGAAGAATATGAATTTAATAGTCTAATCAAGTAAGTATCCACAATTTACCATCCACTTATCATAAAACAAATGTTCAGCTAAAATTGGATAGTATATAATTTTTTCATTTAAAGTATAGCAAAGTGCATCTTAAAATGTAGAAAAAATGTAATTATAATCTTTTTTGCAAAAAAATATACAAAATCTATTAATAATAACTAAATAAATGATAATAAATATAAAAGAATGAGAGGAAAAGAAAGAGAGAGAAAGAGACAAGGGCAAATTTGTCTAAATTTTTCAAAAAAACTATGGAAAATTTGTTATAGTCAAAATTTATGGTCAAATTTTTTATTTTTCACCTTTTGATGATTCTGATAGAATTTACTGCATCTGCAATTACAAATTTTACAGCTATATATACTCATCACTCTGAACAATAAAAATACAGATTATACAGCTTATAATATCATTATCAAATACAGATTTTTACAAATACTCTCTCTCTCTCAACTATAAAATAGAAATGATGATTTTCCAGATTTTTTTTTCTCTCTCTCTCTTTTGTTTATTTGGTTTTGTTATGCATATGACATTTGTTGTTTGGGCCTGTGGCATTTTTTTGTTGTTTTTTAAAACGCATTTTTTGTTGTAATTGTTCCTTTATATAATTAATGGAAATTTTTTTCTCACAAACAACATATATGACATGGTCCCACTACAGAGAGAAAGGTTTTCATGCAGAGAATCAATACGTACAACGTACAAAGATTTCTATTAGTTTGGAGATGGAGTGGGAGAAATATGTGAATTAATAATACATGACGATCCGTGCCAGAGAGAAAGTCATGATGAACAGAAAAATTAAAGACAGTTTAAGGAAACTAAAGTTTATGGTCATAGTCAAAATTTTCCAGCTTTTGATGATTCTGATATAATTTTTTCATTTAAAGTATAGCAAAGTGCATCTTAAAATATAGGAAAATGTAATTATAATCTTTTTTCCAAAAAATATACAAAATCTATTAATAATAACTAAATAAATTATAATAAAGATAAATGAATGAGAGAAAAAGAAATAGAGAGAAAGAGACAAGGGCAAAATTGTCTAAATTTTTCAAAAACTATGGAAAATTTGTTATAGTCAAAATTTATGGTCAACTTTTTTATTTTTCAGCTTTTGATGATTCTGATAGAATTTACTGCATCTGCAATTACAAATTTTACAGCTATATATACTCATCACTCTGAACTATAAAAATGCATATTGTAAAGCTTATAACATCATCATCAAATACAGATTTTTACAAATACTCTCTCTCTGAACTATAAAATATAAATGATGATTTTACAAATTTTTTTTCTCTTTCTCTTTTCTTTATTTGGTTTTGTTATGCAGATGACATTTGATGTTTGGGCCTGTGGCATTTTTTTGTTGTTGTTTAAAAAGCATATAAATGGAAATTTTTTTCTCACAAACAACATATATGACATGGTCCCACTATAGAGAGAAATGTTTTTCATGCAGAGAATCAATATGTACAACGTACAAAGATTTCTATTAGTTTGTAGATGGAGTGGGGGAAATATGTGAATTAATAATACATGACGATCCGTGCCATGGAGAAAGCCATGATGAACAGAAAAATTAAAGATAGTGTAAGGAAACTAAAGTTTATGGTCATAGTCAAAAAATTTCAGCTTTTGATGATTCTGATAGAATTTACTGGTACAAATGATGACTCATCACCCTATAGATATGCGAAAAAGAATCTTCAATGTATTAAAAATAAATATTCCAAAAATAAAAGTATGTGTATTTCTCCAATTACGTACGAAATGTTTAGTTTGATATACATGAATCTTATAATGGTGATTAACTATATCATAAATCTAGTTATTTTATGTGTAATCCTATATTTGTCAAGGACCAATAAAAACATGGTCGAGTATATACTATATGAACGAAATTTTAATATATTTTAGAGAAAAATAGCATCCACACTCACTTTTCCAACATTTAATAACAAACACACCCACTTTTTGCTACTAATATACTTTTATCCTACAAAATGACAATTTGCCCCCTAAACTTACTAAACTATCTCTAACTCTCTTTCTCTCTTTCTCTCTCTACATGTTTTATTTTCTTTCTTCTTTTTCTCTTCTACTTTATTTTTTTAATCCAACCTCATTTTTTTCTCAATCAAACAATAAATATTTCTTTCTCATTTGTCTTTTTGCTGTTTCATCTTTTTTTTTTTTCCAATCTCACTTTTTCTTAGTTTTCTTTTTAAGAAATTCAAAACAACAAACAAAAAACTGAACTTCAAAACTCAATAATTTTTTAGAAAAATGGATTGCAAAAACAAAATTGAAGAACATGATTTTAAAAGAAAACCCAGAATTTGTAAACTCACTACCACTCCCTTGAAATTAATTTTAAAAACTTCATTTTAATATAAAACATAGAAATTTTTGGGATAAACTCAATTGCCAAAAAAAAATTGACGACTATGATTTTAGAAAAAAAAACTGAATTTGTATATCCACTGCTACTCCTTTGAATTTGATTTTAAAAACTCATCGTATCTATATCACCATGATCATGTGGATATGACCATGATTTTGGCTTGGGTACAATGACACATAGAATCCATACGACCATGATCATGAAGATACCATTACAATTCGTGAATACAAGTTACAAATGTGGATAGTACCTTCAAATCCATATGGAGTTAGTACCTCTGAATCCATACCCCCTGAACCCTAGCCTCTACAACATAAAACTAAAACACAGACAATGAATCCACATACATCATTTTAAGCCCAAAAAACTAAATTCTTAAACCTAAACCAAAAACCCTAAATTCTAAATCCTAAACCCTAAACTCTAGAACCTGAACTCTGAACCCAAAATCAAAACCCTACACCTTAAACCTAAAACCCTAAACTTTACATCCTGAATCTTAAATCCTAAATCTTGAACCCAAAACATAGACACATCATTCACCTTAGCCCTAATACATATACCTTAAACCCTAAACCCTAAACCATAAGTCATTCATGTTACTTCACATGCAGAATTTACATCCACAAAAGTGCATCCACAATACCACATCCAACCAACTACATTACATACTCAAATTATGAATTTAATAGTTTAATTAAGTAAGTATCCAAAGTTTATCATCCACTTATCGTCAAGCAAATGCTCAGCTAAAATTGAATATCATATAACTATGTTTGTGGTCAATTCCAAGTGGACATATTATTATGGATACAAATTATCATTAACTACATACTTTATTAGAACAAATATGTTCTAAGTTACAAACTATCATTAGTGATCCCATGAACATAATTTAAAGGATGTTCTAAGTTCTAACATACATCTTTATAATTTTCTATTTTCATGCATGTGTCCAACAAGCACATGTCAACATGTTGAGGCTAATGACCACGTGGTCGAAGTTTGGTGGATAGGTGTTGAGATTAATGACCATGCATGTTTAGTATGCTTGTAGTGACACTTCTAACATTCCTAGTTTTAGATGAGAAAATAATGCAAAAACGTTTGGATAAAAGACATCTAAATGGCTAATTTTTTTGGACAAATTTCTCCTCATCTAGAATGAGCAAAGATATTATGAAATAAGTATGCATAGATACTCATCAACATAATTGATATCCAATGTTTTAAATAAATCAGTGTTGTCTTTTTTTTTTGTTTATGAACCATTTTGTGTGTATATGTTTCTGTTCCAATACAAAACATGATGCAACGAGCTCGTGCTATTTATGGAATTGATTGTGTGGTTGTTATATGATGGTTCTTTGGGCTGTGTACATTGGTATCCACAAAAAAATATCTAAAAAACATATTTTTCTATCTAAAAATTGCATTATAACCCCGATCAATAAACATGTTTCAATGTGGACTAGTTGTTATGGACACTAGAATTGATGAGTATTATTAAACTCTACACTTTGAATCTTAAATCCTAAATCTTGAAGCCAAAACATAGACACATCATTCACATAAGCCCCAATACCTAAACCTTAAACCCTAAAACTTAAACCTTAAACCATAAGTCATTCATGTTATTTCACATGCGAAACACATCAACAAAAGTGCATCCACAAAACCACATTACATACTCAAATTATGAATTTAATAGTCTAATCAAGTAAGTATCCACAATTTACCATCCACTTATCATAAAACAAATGTTCAGCTATAATTGGATAGTATATAATTTTTTTCTTCTAAAATATAGCAAAGTACATCTTAAAATGTAGAAAAAATGTAATTATAATCCTTTGTGCAAAAAAATATACAAAATTTATTAATAATAACCAAATAAATGATAATAAAGATAAAAGAATGAGAGAAAAGGAAAGACACAAGGGCCACATTGGTATCCACAAAAAAAATATCCACAAAACATACTTTTCTATCTAAAAATTGCACTATAACCCCGATCAATAAACATGTTTCCATGTGGACTCGTTGTCATGGACACCGGAATTGATGGGTATTACTAAACTCTACACTTTGAATCTTAAATCCTACATCCTGAACCCAAAATATAGACACATCATTCACATAAACCCCAATACCTAAACCTTAAACCTTAAATCTTAAACCCTAAACCATAAGTCATTCATGTTATTTCACATGCGGAACACTTCAACAAAAGTGCATCCACAAAACCATATTCAACCAACCACATTACATACTCAAATTATGAATTTAATAGTATAATCAAGTAAGTATCCACAATTTACCATCCACTTATCATAAAACAAATGTTCAGCTATAATTGGATAGTATATAATTTTTTTCATCTAAAATATAGCAAAGTACATCTTAAAATATAGGAAAAATGTAATTATAATCCTTTGTGCAAAAAAATATACAAAATTTATTAATAATAACTAAATAAATGATAATAAAGATAAAAGAATGAGAGAAAAGGAAAGAGAGAGAAAGAGATAAGGGCCACATTGGTATCCACAAAAAAATATCCACAAAACATACTTTTCTATCTAAAAATTGCACTATAACCCCGATCAATAAACATGTTTCCATGTGGACTCGTTGTCATGGACACCGGAATTGATAGGTATTACTAAACTCTACACTTTGAATCTTAAATCCTACATCCTGAACCCAAAACATAGACACATCATTCACATAAGCCACAATACCTAAACCTTAAACCCTAAATCTTAAACCCTAAACCATAAGTCATTCATGTTATTTCACATGCGGAACACTTCAACAAAAGTGCATCCACAAAACCACATCCAACCAACCACATTACATACTCAAATTATGAATTTAATAGTCTAATCAAGTAAGTATCCACAATTTACCATCCACTTATCATAAAACAAATGTTCAGCTAAAATTGGATGGTATATAATTTTTCATCTAAAGTATAGCAAAATGCATCTTAAAATGTAGAAAAAATGTAATTATAATCTTTTGTGCAAAAAATATACAAAATCTATTAATAATAACTAAATAAATGATAATAAAAATAAAAGAATGAGAGAAAAAGAAAGAGAGAGAAAGAGACAAGGGCAAAGTTGTCTAAATTTTTCAAAAAACTATGGAAAATTTGTTATAGTCAAAACTTATGTTCAAATTTTTTATTTTTCAGCTTTTGATGATTCTGATAGATTTTACTGCATCTGCAATTACAAAATTTACAGCTATATATACTCATCACTCTGAACTATAAAAATACAGATTATACAGCTTATAATATCATCATCAGATACAGATTTTTACAAATACTCTCTCTCTCTAAACTATAAAATATAAATGATAATTTTACAAAAAAAATTTCTCTCTCTCTGTTTTTTTTTTTTGGTTCTGTTATGCAGATGACATTTGCTGTTTGGGCCTGTGGCATTTTTGTTTAAAAAGTATTTTTGTTGTAATTGTTCTTTTATATAACTAATGGAAATTTTTTTTCTCACAAACAACATATATGACATGGTCCCACTACAGAGAGAGGTTTTCATGCAGAGAATCAATATGCACAACGTAGAAAGATTTCTATTAGTTTGGAGATAGAGTGAGGGAAATATGTGAATTAATAATACATAACGATCTGTGCCAAGAAGAAAGCCATGATGAACAGAAAAATTAAAGACAGTGTAAGGAAGGTTTTAGTGGAGAAGAAAGAAAAAAATAAATCAGGAAAAAAAATACAAGAGAGCCTAGTAGACTCGTTTATGGAATAAGAGCCCATACGTGTCATGTATTCGTAAGCAAAAAAAAAATAGAAATAGAATTTTTTTTTCCTGACGATCGAATATTTTCGTTCTTTCCGCTCTCTCTCGATCGAAGTCCAGAATTGACAAAGGAAGGAGAAGGAATCAAACTCTATGGAATCAGAGGAGATTGCGGTCGGAGGAGATCCAAAAAGGAGGAGATTGAATCTGGGGAGGCCAATCGGAGCATATTGAATCGACTCCGAGATTGATTGGTTTGATATTTGAGTTTGGAGTCGATCCATTCGGTTGAGGTTGAAGCAATTGGAATTGGAGGGTAAGTTTCTCTGTTTAGTAGTATGAATTCACGATTAGTTAAACGGATTAGGGTTGTTCGAAATTTTTTGGTTCTTGCTTGCCTCGCCTCTGTTCCGATATGATCCATATTTTTGGTGGAAGTTCTGATTTTATTGGGTATTTACGAGGAAACAGAAAAGCTTGGTTCAGTATGTGTTATCGTTCGATTACCACGAAGGAAAAAAGCTATAAGTTTGCCTTGACTGAAGTTTACTATGTTGCAGGTTGTACATGATCATAAGCTAGTGAATTTGAAATCGCTGGAGGAGGAGTATCTGTATTTGCTACACTGAAAACTGACAAAGTATGTTTCTCTTACTCTGAATCTTCGCATGTTTTTTGTCCTCTGTTTTCTATTTTTGTTCTTCCTCTTCACACTCGTCTTTTACTTCTTCCTTGGTTGATAAATTGAATTAATTGGGAATTTTATCGTTGTAGGGACCTGAGACGAAGTGGAATTGATAATGATGCTGGTTATTTCCTGTTCTCGTAGTGTCACCACATTGCTATTGGTATGTCGAACTTAGCCTTATTTTATGATGTCAAACTATTTTTCTATTGGTACCTTTATGTGTGTTTTGATTGCATATCCATAGGCAGACATCCGTGTTCGTGGT
Source organism: Camelina sativa (assembly GCF_000633955.1). Classification (NCBI taxonomy): domain Eukaryota; kingdom Viridiplantae; phylum Streptophyta; class Magnoliopsida; order Brassicales; family Brassicaceae; genus Camelina; species Camelina sativa. Next base: position 42,012,012 of record NC_025695.1, read on the forward strand.
TATGCTGGTTTCCCTTGAAGGTCTTAGACCATGTCTTCCCAAAGGTACACTCTTCTTATTGATTGATGGATCTTTTTGGTCTTATCTCGGCTACATCTTCAGGTAGTAGTATTCTTCCTCTTAACCGTTTTTTTTGTTCTTTCTAAATAAGTGAAAAAACATCTCTCTCTCTCTCTTTGATGCAGGTCATGAGGAACTAGGATTACTGTGTGGAAGGTTCGAAGAGAAAGAAAAATCATTGTGGGAGTGCGTTTGATTTCTGAGTTCAACTTTCAGGTTACCTCACATCTATACATCTTTTAGCATATCAGTTGTTTTATTTAATATTGGCTAGTGTTGGTCCTTTGTTTCTTTTGTTATTGAAATTTGGAGGATACAATTAAACATTTTCCCTTTTCATGAATTGTACTTCTATTTTATTAGGCTTTAATGTTTCAAAATTTAAAATTTTATGAAATGCAATAATTTTATAAACATATATATCTTAATATGCAATAATTTCATATTTTGCTTTAATTTTTTTAATTTAAAAAAAAAATTAAATTAAGAGACTCAAAATTAGAACCCACCAGTGGAGGGAAATTTTGTAATTATGCTTCCTAAAGTTCTTATTCAACTAAAAGTACATCATATATTAATTCAAAATTATAAGAGCCCCAAAAATATAACCTCCATTGGGTTCCCCTAAAGTTTATGGTCATAGTCAAAATTTATGGTCAAATTTTTTATTTTCCACTTTTTGATGATTGTGATAGAATTTACAGCTATAAATGATGACTCATCACCCTATAGATATGCGAAAAAGAATCTTCAATATATTAAAAATAAATATTCCAAAAGTAAAAATATGTGTATTTCTCCAACTACGTACGACATGTTTGGTTTGATATACATGAATTTTATAACGACGATTAACTATATCATAAATTCAATTATTTTATGTGTAATCCACTAATCCTATATTTGTTAAGGACCAATAAAAACATGGTAGAGTATATACTATATGAACGAAATTATTATTAATTGTTAGAAAAAATAAATATCGTTTACCCTCAAGTACAGACATGCATGTAATAAACTTATAATATGTCTATAAATATTTTTGATAAAGGATATACACCACATATATTCTTAAGCATGGAGTTTATTTTCAGCATATAAAACCGTACCAATTTTATATAATAGAAAATGTGGAAGATATGTCTTTCGGCATGAGTCACATGAATTGTTTATTTTTGTTGGGTTGTTAAGAAATAAAAAGTCTTTGAGCTTCCTTGTTCACTAAACTCATAACATAGTGATTTAATTGTCATTTCTTTAGAATATGTACATACATCTCGTATATATATATGGTCTAACCATCACTCTAACGTTAGAGAGTCTAACTAACGTCTCCCCCACCTTAAATTCGATCTTCAAATCTTTTATTTCTCTTTCATTATTATTTATTACATTATTCTCAGATCCGTTGCTCTCTAGTCTCTACACATTCGCTGACAAATTACAGTAAAACCTCTATAAATTAACTAACCATATATAGACAAAAAATCTCAGAAATTAATAGACATTAATCACTCTTCCATAAATTAATAAACTCTTACCTAACTTTATCAGAAACTTTTGACTGAGTAACGAATCAAAATTTAAATATTTAAATTCATTTCATAAATTTCTTTTGTTAAATTATATAGTTTTATATACTATAATAAACTTTTTAAAGAATTTAATTTGGAATCTTTAAAAATAGTTTAATTTGATAGTTTTAAGAATATTATAAATATATGATAGATCAAAAAGTAAAAAATTATAAACACTCTAATTTGATTTGTTATAGCACGGTTCAATAATATGTCACTATAATATGAAAAAAAAAATCAATAAATATGATTTCTTACTAGAGCACGGGTTAAAATTCAAAAATATGATTTCTCGGATTAAATTTAAGTTTGGAATAATTTTGTTTGGTAAGCTTTCTCGGTCACGATGATCTTGACAAACATATGTTACATATTTGGTCCTAAAATTAATATGCGCTATACTATAGGTTAAGTCATAGAATTAACAATCAAAATACAATATATAATTTTAAACACTAAAAAATTTAAAGAAAATTAACAAACAAAAATTAATTTTTTGATCGCACAACTTAATCCGTATTATACCGCAGATCAAAATCTAGATATACTAGAATATATCTTCTACAGAATAAATGTTATTTTCATAAGTCATTTCATGACATAGTATTCCATCCAAAAAACCTTTTAAAACAAATAAAATAATTATATATATATATATATATTATTTTAAATAAAAATTACCAAATAAACAAAAGAAAGAAATTTCAACCCGGGTCATATTCTAGTTTCTTCATATTTTAGCAATCACCTAAAAGCATTTTTGTAATTCTTAACTTTTACTTATGTATTAACACAGATGATTTGAAGAAGTTAAAATATTCGGACATCATTAACATTTAAGTAAGTACATGTACATTACTTGCTCTCGTACGTCATCATGTCAAATAAATAAAAAAACTTAATTTTACAGTTTTATTGTTCAATAAAAAAAAGCATGCAATATTATTGTTAGCTGGTCAAGAAAACTCATGCAATCATTAAGCCATTAACTTTATATTTTTGATCATGCATATTTGACATTTGTTATCATTTTAGTTTTAGAAAAGGTTGAGACTTTCTAGCTAAAACTTTACACCCATCCCTTTCATATATAAAACACCAAAAATATGTTTCTTATAAGACTACTATTTCACTACTTATCCAACGTCACACTATTACCTTTTCAAAATATATTTGGTAATTCAGGCCATATCCAAAAACTCTTTTTTAAATATATTACATTAATTATTTTTTAAAATTTTGCAAGAATATTTTAAAAGCTATGACCTTCGTGAATCGTTATTGGTAGATACCCTATCTATGTTTATAAGTTTCAATGGTGTACCCTAAATTTGGTTATAAACTTGAAATCTACTTATTAGAAATATGAAAATCCACACTAAAGTTTTTAAGAATTTGATATCTACCTTATAATTTTTTTTAAAAGACATTTAGCCTTAACTATATATTAGTGCTTGCTTGTATTTTACGCCTCCCACGTAAAGGCTGCCATCATTTAAGCCCACAAGGATTTTAATTAAATGTTGGCGTTCTGTGCTGATTAGAATTTATGTTGTCACATGAAAACGAGGATCACAGATGAGGTTTCTTTAAAGCAACATTTTGGACTTCATTGTAAAAAATAAACTGACAAAATGGTTATTGCATGGGCCAACTGGCCATTAATTGTAGCTTGTAGGGTAAATAGTTTCCAAGTTTTTTTTTTTTTTTGGTAAACAAAAATTTTTTAAATTGTTTCAAATAAACCCATTACATGATCTACACATGCAAAATATTTCATGCCTCGTTAGAGTTTACTGACCCGAACGCCAAGGCTTATATATATAGACGTCTCGCTCTCCCTCTCCCTCTCGGTCTCTCTCATTTACGTCCCGTTTTCTCTCTTGCTCTCTCTCTCTCTCTCATTTTCTCCCTCTTGCTCTCTCTATCTCTCATTTTCTCTCTCTCGATTACAAGATGTTGAAGGTTACGAGTTTTTTTAAGAAAGTTTTACGCAGTCACAACCGCTCCTCTACCCACTGGTGTAGGGGTAGGTCTTGCGTACATGAGCTATAAGGCTAAGAGGGATGCCTACGACGACACCCTGGAGTCGAGAACCAATGGGCCTTTCGTAACAACGCCCGGAGAAGGAGGCGTCGAAGCCCAAAGACTACTTGACCAGCTCGTTCCGAAGCCGAAGAAGGAGAAGCCGCTGACGGATTGGGAAGCCACTGCGGCTCGTCTGGACTCCCTCGCCTTGGAATCAGAGACGGAAGTTGTTCGTGCAAGGGAGAAGTCCAAAGCCCTCTTAGAGAAGGCTATTGTGTTGAACGATGACTTTCTCTTTAACCTCGCAGCAGAGAAAGACGAGGAGGCTCATCAGGGCGAGATGAAGAAGCAGGCCTTTGAGTACGCGGCAGCGAAGATAAGGGCGGAGCATGCAGCGCCGGCGGTGACTGGCTCGGTGGGTAAGACCAAGTAAACGAAGAAGAGCGGCGAAGAGGGTTAACGATGTTTTAAATTTAATGATGTTTGTTTGCTGTGTAATGATGTTTGTTTCTGATTATTGTTTCTTTTAATGTTTCGTTTCGTTTGTTGTGTTTTGTATCGCTTGAATTTAAAAAATATATATATATTAAGCATTTAAAAACTTTATTAGAATTTAAGAATTATAACTCTAGTTATAAATATATTATTTGTTTTTTTTCTTCTCCCTCTTTCGAATTTATATATAAATATATTATTTGTTTTTTTCTTCTCTCTTTCGAATGTGTGTGGGACGTTAATTTAGGTGTGAAGTTTAATTAACCAGTTCCGTTTAACTATAACTAGGTGCTTCCCCACCCAACGCGTTCCCCACCCAACGCGTTCATTATGGTGTTGGCACTTTCTTATTTTTTTTTTTTGGTTTTTTTGTTTTCTCTTTTGTATTATTTCGTTTTAATTAGGCATATATGGGTTTTGCAGTCACTTATATTTATACACTATATCTTTATACCATTTCATTAAGATGTCTACACTTGTATTTATACACTATATCTTTATACCATTTCAAGTGTATGAGAATGTCTACACTTGTATTTGTACAATTGTGGCGTTTATTTTTTATGAATTATGAGGATGTTGTTTTTTGCTTTTGAGGATTCAATCTTATCATTGACTGATATTGTTCCCAATACATTTATTGTATTTTAGATTTTCTAATTAACTGCTTATATAAACCCTTCATACGTTGATGTTGCAATAATAAGTTATTTTTAAAAAATAATTTCTTCCGTGTAAGTGATTATGTTTGTATGTCCATCTTTTGATCTAATATCAATAAGATCGTTTCTGTTTTTTTTTAGTTGGCTTTGAAACCAATTTTGAGTTAAGCAAATAATGGGTCGAATTATGGTGTTAATAAGTAATATAAATTCTTATGTATATATATTGTATATATGTGACTATAAGTTTAGCTAACTAAAAAATTCTCTAATATTTAAATATAATCTTGAACAGATATATATATATATATATATGTATTTTTATTATTATTTGTGGGAGAAATGTATGGAATTATTGGATAGAAGTTATTTTTGAGTTAAATGACCTTTTATGCCTTTAAAGTGAGTTAAATATTAATAAATTTTTATATGTGTCTTGACTTTTTTAAAAAGGAATACCAAGTGTTTCCTTCCAAATTTGAAGTGACATAGTATTTTAGTTTTCATATATGATTTTATGAACTTCAATGTAAAGATTTTTCAAAGTAATAAGTACACTCACATTGATTGAATTATAAAATTTGGAGAAATGTTTATTTCGATTAATCATCTGCTCTTTTAAATATATTAAATAAGTATGTTGTTGTTCATACAAATAGGACAACATATATTATAGTTTAACCATGGAGTTAAGCAATAGAAATAGAACTTGTGATTTCAAGACAAAATGCTTATATATATATATATATATATATATATTATGTTACACATTTATCGTTTAAAAATAAAGAGGAACATCTAATTCTCAAATAAAGTTGATTTTTTTTGTTAAAACCAACATATGTGAATTTAAATTTAACTATGCAAATTTAAAAAAGAAATATGAATAGATTAGAAAGGCAAGAAATATAAAAGAAATATTTTATTTTTATATAAATAAAATAAAAATTGAAAACAATGTTAAATATATACAGTGTTCAAGAAAGCGCTAGGCGGTATCTGGGCGGTGACCCAACGACTAACGCCTAGAACGTTTAGTCGGGGCCTAGACGGTTTTTAGGCGGTTTAAGCGTTTACAACATAAAACATTATATATATATAATTATATTAAAATATATGTTATAAAAACAAAAAAAATATAAACAACGGTAAGAAAAATACATTTATTTAAGTTATATTAACAACATATAAATGTTTATAATTACGTATATAGATATAAAACATAATAATTTAATTATATGTAATTTAAAAATCAAAAATAAATATTAAAATAAAATGTATGTAATTTTAAGCGGGTTAGGCGGTCATCTAGGCGTCTGCCGAGCGCCTAGCGCCTAGACGGCCGCCTAGACCGCTTTCTTGAACACTGAATATATATAATACTTTCTAAATTAAAATATAGAATCAAACTCTTACAAGTTACAACACATATAAGATATAACAACATTTGATATTGGTGGGAGAGGAGGAGAGAATGATTACTATAAGATGATAATCCAAATTAGATAATGGAGATGAATCTTAAAAAAAAAGAACAATGTAAAATATATATATAATACTTTCTATATTAAAATATAGAATCAAACTCTTACAACACATATGATATAACAACATTTGATATTGGTGAGAGAGGAGGAGAGAATGATTACTTATAAGATAATAATCCAAATTAGATAATGGAGATGAATCTTTTAAAATAAGAACAATGTAAAATATATATCATGTAGTTTCTTAAATTAAAATTTAGCATTAAAAATTTACAATGATATTTCATTTGTTTTTTACAACCCATACAACAAAAATAAGAAATCAAAAATAAAATAAAAAAACGAAAAATGATTTGAAGTATTGCAGAAGAGAATGAGAGAATGTGAAAATGGGATAGTAAAAGAATGCCAATATGAGAGAATGAAGGATTGAGAGAATGCTTATTTATATGATAAGAAATGATGGAAGTTACATTTAGAATTATGGAGTTACAATAGTAATTTATTGTGTTTGAATAAAATTGAGTGGTGGAATATGATAAATACATAATTTATTTTATTTTCAGTTATAATTTTATTTTAATGTGTGAGTTAAATGTATTGTGTTTAATGAGTCTTAAATAATTTTAAAGCAATTAGAGAGTAAATAAAAAATAAAAAAAAATAAAAAACATTAAATGAAAATCAACGAATAAGGAGAGACCAAAACCTTACTTTTATATATATGATTTCATTCTTTACATAAATAAAAGTTTAGAGATTTGAGTTTTAGAAGAAAATAAAATATCCTTATAAATTATAATCATGTCACATATACATATTCTCTTAACAAGAGCAAATTAAAAGAAAACTTTCGACATTATTTATTCCGGGAGAAAATATGGAAAAAAAACATATCAACTTGAAGAGAGATTACGTCTGTTACGTTGTTCAAACCGATTCGAGTTACAGCAAATTTGAAAATTAGAAAAAAAAAATATAGATATATATATATATATATATCTGAGTCGAATTTTATACGTCGGAACCTTTTCTCTGTTCTACGTTCCAAATTGAGGAGTCACATCTACGTTTCTGATGTTGATTCCGGTTTGTACCACTTTTTCTCACAAGTTGTAGATCTAATGAGATCGTTTATGTTATATTTAATGTTTAGGATCATGCAAGAACACTGGAGATTATTATACTTTTCTGTAGGTTGGGGTTGCCATATATATATATATATATAATGAGGTCACGACTTGCCTTTAGCTTCATACATCTTAAAATATGTTATGATTCCATTTGTGGCTCTCTATGAGAACCTTGGAATTTTGTACCCTTACCGGTTATCTATTGGTGTTCTATATATACTAGGACGACGTCGCGGGGAAGTATTTTAAAAAAAAATAAATAAAATTTAAAATTATACATTATGAAATCATTTAAATGTAATAAAATAGTTTGAATACATAAACATTAAACATAAACTGTTACTAAAAAGACAACTATCAAAATGAAAGCTTATAACAAAAAATATTATTTAGAATAGAAACAACTTTGCAAAAAAATATTGTTTAAAGTATTATAAATATAAGATTTTTTTATGAAGAATTATGGTAAAACTACAGTTAAAAAAATCATTATGACAAAGTGATTATAACTGAGAATATTGAACTAATGGTTGTAATGAGTAAATATAATTTTCTATTAAATAATTATAATTAAAAACAAAATAATATAAATTTTAAATATTAAAATAGTTTTTAACGAAAAGTTACGATAAATAGATGCAACGCAACTATAAATTCTATATTAAGTTTTATTAAATTTCTATATTGCTATAATTATTTCTAAAATTTTAGTTAGATTATAGAATAACATTGAATATTAGATATTGATATTCAAATTATTTAGATTAAACATAAAACAGAAAATTTGTTTTAACGAACAATGATTTGTTAGTTATTGATGAAAAGACAAATATATAGAAAATTCAAAAGTCATGACTATTTAAATAGACACACCTATTAGAACGAAAAGTTGTGATGAAAAAAATATGAATAAAATGTAGTAAAAAGACACAAGTCTAAAATAAACAGATACAACTATTTGAGTTTTAAAAAAGGAATAAAAACAATTTTCTTATAAAAAATACTAAGCAAAGTCGCAACTGTTGTTCGTGTTTATTCAGATTGTTATTTTTATTTTTAAATATTAAACTATTTTTTTAACAAAAAGTTACCGTAAAAATAGTGGCAACTATAAATTCTATATTAAGTTGTATTAAATTTTTCTACTGCTATAATCATTTATTAAATTTTAGTTAGATTATAGAATAACGTTGAATAATAGATATTAATATTTAATTATTTAGATTCAACATAAATGGAAAATTTGTTTCAACGAACTTGTTAGTTAGTGATGAAGAAACAAATATAAACCTATTAGACCGAAAAGTTGTGATGAAAAGATATAAATAAAATATAGTGAAAAGACACAACTTTACAATGAACAGATACAATCGTATTTAAAAAAAAAACATGAAAAGGTGATACGAAAAATCGCAAATGTTGTCTATGCACTTGATTTCACCTAATAACCCATATAAACTGTTTTTAAATAGAAGACATCTTTATTACCATATTAAGAAGTAAAATTTAAAAACTCACTATATAATCCATCTAACTCTTGAAAAAAAAACTCTAGTTATTTTCATGAAATTTTATATTTAAAATTAACTAAAAGTTGTAAATTCGATTCGTCATTCCAAAAATCTTTTGTTAAATCAAGAATTAAAGGAATATTTTTACCTTGAAAAGAATGAATGCCAGAGAATAATTTAGAAATGTGTAAATACTGTTAATATTGAAATTTTATATTATTTGTGTCATGGCAAAAAAATGAAAATAGTTCAAAAAGATAAATATATCTAGATTCCAAAAGATACGAATATTTGAATAAACACAATTCTACAATGAACAGTTGCAACTTTACAAAAACCAATTACAATGAACAATATAATCGCAACTTTTTGTAAAACATACAATTTAAATTTTTTAAAGATTTTTTTTTTAATTATTCAAAAGGTACGATTGAAAAAACACAACTTTTGGTGGCATTTATTTGGATTGGGCTTAAATATATTGAAAAGTCAAATCCAAAAACTCACTATGAGTATTTTCATTGAACTTTTATATTTAAAATTAACTAAAAGATGTAAATTAGATTTATCATTCAAAAAAACTTTTTTTAAATCAAGAATCAGAAGAATTTCTTGACTTTAAAAAAAATGAATGCTAGAAAATAATTTAGAAAAATGTATAAACTATTGAGATTGAAATTTTAGTTGACTTTGTGTCATGGCAAAAAAATGAAAACAGTTCAAACAAACAAATATATATATATAGATTTCAAAAGATATCAATGTTCCAATCGACACAACTTCACAGTGAACAGTTGTAATTTTTTATAAATAACCGTTTTAATGATCCATCACGATTTTTCAGAAAATATCCAAAATGTACGATTGATAAAACACAACTGTTGGTCGCATTTATTCGGATTCTTATTATTATATAGATTAGACTTGAAATTAATTGGTGAGTATCTTTCTTTCCAAGTAGTTCTACTCAGTCCTTTGAGACTGCTCATAATTAGCGTGTTTAATTAAGTAAGTTTTTGTTTACCATTTGAGATCAACAGCTAACTTAACAGTACCATGTTATATAGTTAGGAACTATAAAGCTCTGTGAAGACAAATTCATATATATTATTATATTAACCCTTGAGCTCTGACCCCTTTTTTTATATAATAATTCTCTTTTATTTTATAGAATTCAAGAAAGAAACAACCCTGAAATAATATTTTAGGGAATAACAAGAAAAAGCCTTCGAATATTCATTCATGCAGCAGCACACACAATAATATTAACGTCCAACAAAACGATTTGATTTATAATCTTTATCTATCAAAGTAACATCTTAAAAATTTCAATATTAATCTCAAAGAATAACCTCTTAAATTTGAAAACCAACTGCACAAAGGCAATTAGAGTAGTACACAAGCAAAGTATAACAAAACAAAGCAACATTTTTAGTCAATAACTTGTCACACACACTCAATCATCAGTGAGTCTACTCAAGGCTTGGAGGATTCAGAACTGTGGGTGCATAACTCATACTCATTTCTAAACTCCTAGATATATTACTCAAGGCTTACCAATATTACTAATGATGGGGTTGAAACCACCCGGATCGACCAATGAGATTCCATCGACAGTGTTAGAGTGCATGCCAGGAAAGGAAGAAGCAGGGACACAGAAAGGTTCAGACTTTGAGATGAAAATGCAGAGATCTCTAATGTCTTTAGTATACATCATTTTTTTTCATTTTGGCAATACCGTCGACAATCTCAGCACTCTTCTGGTACCACTTAACCAAGAAAGTTTCACCAGTGGAATCTGACTCCACCAAGTGTTCGCTTGTGCAGCACGAAACCAGAATCTCTCGTTTCGTCTCTGTCAGCTCGGAAAGGTTTTGATAACGCAGCTTCTGAAGCATGGGGTTTCGCTTGTGTTCACGGAGATCCCATGATGCGATTAGATGGCCTCCAGATCCGGGAATGCGAAACATGTCGTCTTTCTTGGAAAAATGATACGGGAGGAGTAAAAACAAGGGTTATCTAACTGATTTTCCATCCATACATGTAAACCATCCAAAAAGAAATTAATGTTTTCTATGTTAAAATAGATAGAGTAATTGATGTCAAAATGGATAGAAAAAAAAAACAGAATAATAAACTAACAATATATGATTTTATTAAACAATATGTATATGTTTTAATCTCCAAAAAAGATATATATATATATATATATATATAACTAAAAAAGATGTGTCATTTATATCCTGTTGCATAATTTAAATATTGTGTACATCAAATTTAGTTCTATATGAGTAATATCAACAATGTTATAACTAACTTTTTGATAATAAAGCTAAATATGTGTAAATACCGATTTTAGCAATTTAACATATGCACAATACTAAAAAAGCAACAATACTTTATGAATTTTTTTATTTATCCAGGAGTCCAAATCTTAACTAAAAATAATCACAAGTATGTGATGGAAATTAGGATTAACATTAGTACACTTATATATTTTTGCGGCTTGGTCTACAAGCACAAACAATATATCTTAAAACTTAATTTTATATAAAAGGAGTTAAGAACTAACACTAACCCGCTCCCTCACACTCATATACAAAATTAACTATCTTTTTCTTTTATTTTAATAACTAAGAGGTTCTGGGAAAAAAAACTAATTTCAAATTATTTTAACATATGCTTACTTTCCCAACAACTAATTTTGATTGATTCAATTCCAAAATAAAAGCATTTTGATTAATTAAATTCCAAATGAAAATAATAATTTGTATATAGATAAAGCAAATAAAATTACAAATATCTCAATATTATTATTTAAAAAAAATTAAAATATATATTTGATCCAACATAATGTTTTTTACTAAGTAATATAAAATATAAAAAAACATAATTCCGCAATGTACCGTGCGTTAAAATCTAGTTTGGTTAGAATTTAAAATCTACTAATTAAAAACGTACAAAGATTGTCCACCAAGTTATGCCTATATATAAAGTGATGCAATCTATGGATCTTACACTCACTCTCTCTTTCTCTCTCGATCACACATATATACACTTCTCTCTCTCACGAAATGTTTACAAGAAGCCTAAGTTTGAGAAGCATCTCATCCCGCTTCTCTACTTGCTGGCTTTCCTCCGGCTCCAGATCCGGCGATGGAGAGGAAGAGGCATCTTTGCCACTCAAGACCAACCACCGTCGGTCGAAAGCCCTCCACAGCCAACAAAACTGGAGAAAGAGATGTTGGCCACACTCACGGCAAATCAAGAGGACTAATGCTGTAATAGTTTCAATTTATTTGCTTTAGTTAAGTTAACTAAAAAAAATTAAGATTATGTCAGTTCTCTAGTTAAGTTAACTAAAAAAAATTAAGATTATGTTAGTTCTCTATATATATATATGTTTTGTCATATCTCCTTTTTTTTCTTTTCTTGCGTAATTAATCTCGAACTTAATATAAACCTACAAACTCAAACTATAAGCCTTAAAACCAATGTATCCTTAAAATAATTTTAGTTATGTTAAAATAATGATTAAAAAGAAAAAAATAAGAAGTATCGGAAAGCAATAAGGATTCTAGTTTCGTATAGTTACAAAACTTTTAAGCAATATCCAAAAGAAAAATACACAGTTGATGTAAGTCTGTAGTTTTAAGACTCGATCGCTAGATGGAATCTTATTGCATGCAAAAAAAAAAATCGCAAATATTCCCTTGATCTTGAAATAATTTGGCTTAATTTATATAAACATTCTAAGCTTTTCTTAATGATAAGTTTGTATCTATTATCAGTAATTTTTTTTAAATGATAATTAATTCCGTTCTTGATTATAAATAAGCTTCGTTTTATTGTTTATGGTTTATTGAGAAACTCGTTGATGGATGGAACAATAAGCTTCGTTTTATTGTATGATTGTGTTCTTTCTAGTCAATTTCGAAGTAGTGTACAATTTTAATTAATAGACCTCATTAAGACAAAGAAAAGTTTAAATATACATACAAGTATGCATATTATACATGACGGTAAACAAAAATGCTCATGATCCAACCAAATACAATTAGAACTATCTAATATTCTCATGTAGTTATCGCTTGATTGTCTTCTACATGATGATTATACCTATTTGCTTATATGAGTCAACGATTAATCCAACGCCTTATAAGCCCTTCATGTGTCTATACAATTGGAAACATTTAATATTTCATGTAGCTATCGTTTGTTTATCTTCTAAATGATTATTCAACGCCACTTTATTTTTGTTTGCACGCTTGATTCGAATTCATAAAAATTTGGATATGAGGTTAATTAGTTGATCTCCAATCCAAAATTCTCAGCGGTAACGCAACACAAAAATTGTTATATTATTATATATCTAAGTATTTTCGATAAAGGAGATACATACGACATATATTCTTAAGCATGGAGTTTATATTGTCAGCATATAAAACCGAGTTTATAAAATAGAAAAAGTGGAAGATAGAAGATATGTGTTTGGCATGAGTCACATGAAATATTCATTTTTGTTGGGTTGTTAAGTAATAGAAGTATTTGAGCTTCCTTGTTCACTAAACTCCAACATAGTGATTTGTCATTTCTTTAGAATATGTACATAACTTACATATGGCAATTCTAACCATCACTCTATAACTTCTGAAGCATGGGAACAAGGAGGTTGCAGCAAGGAAGTTGAGAAGCCATAAGATGGAATAAGGAGAAGAGAGGATCTCACGGACCCTAGGCGGAGCCTCGAGAACCGTCGGCCGAGAAGCAGAGCCATGAAGAATTTTAGGAATAAGTTGTAAACGGAAAACAATAAAACTCTAATGGAAGACGACCGTATACAAGATGGTTTTGAGCTTTCCCACCAAGTCTTCTATCTCCTAACGGCATGAGACGCATTAATTTTTTTTCCATATTTTTCAAAAAATATTATTTCACATATTTTAGAGAATATATAAAACCTGGGATGGTAAAACTAGATTTGGTTTGTTGAACAATGTTAACAAAAATGAACTAATTAACTAGACTTTTACCCGCGGTACACCGCGGGACAATTTTTTAAAAAATAATAACATTTTAATTTTTTTGTTTTTTATATTTAGTTTGTTTTGTTTAATTAAATAATAATTTTGTTTGGATTGTCAATTATTAGAACAATAACAGGGGAAATAAATACATAAATATGTAATTTACAAGCTATTGTCGGATTAAGTCACGATTTTACCAATGATTTAATTGTTTTACAAAATTTTAGTTAAATTACTCTGATTTAATATGTCTAATATTCTGATATTAGTGGTATTGACCAAATTATTAAAGAAAGATTTAACCCGTGTTTCAAAACCGAATTAGTAATATTTTATATTTATACTAATGTTAATTCAAACCGTCATGTTAATAACATGTCCCGCTATATAACAACAAACCGTCATATTAGTGGTTTAACCTGTGTTTCAAAACCTTCATATTAGTGGTTTTGGTTGTGTGTTGTGTTTTGTTTGTGAAGTTGATATTTATACATTGAAAATGCTTGATGAGCAAGGAGTTTACGATCTGTAGCAATAAAAGAGAGATTTTAATGTTTTCATATTTGAGTTGATAACATTATCGCATAATAATATTCAGTTTCTTAACATGGTATATATTATATTAAATGTTTTTCTTGATGCTAAAGTTAAATATACCCGTTTATTGAGTTTCTAAAGTTGGGTTCTCGTTTTTATGAAATTTATTAACGTTATAATAATTATTGCGATTGTAATTATTTGTTACTCAAACTCGGCTGTGTCATTTAAATTTAAGAGATCATACAGTCTCTAAAAATCTATTAAAATAGGTTTGGAGATTTTTATGGGATTAAAAATTTAATGCGTAGAGTTGTTTTTGGAAAAATCGAAATGCATAGATGTTGTCAAGCTATTTATGGCAATAAATGTATCAAATTAGGTCGATTTAAATAGTTCTATTAAATGAGTTTCCAGAAATTGTTATTTTAGAAAAATAGTTAGGGTTAATGTTGTAAATAAAACAAATTAAATAACTAAAACTTGAAGGGCATAACACAAAATGTAGTTCAAAAAAAATAATATAGATGACTAAGGTAAATAACTTTTGAAATCTCTAGATACAAACATACGAAACTTTAGTGGTATTTTATCTTCAACTACATTAAAATAAAAGTCACATACTGTATAAAGAGTTTAGACATCCAGTGGTAACTACAACACATAATTTAAATCCTTAGATGTTCCTACCTATAAGAAATGAGAATAAATGAAGCCTTTAAGTATGAACAAAGAGTGATTCTCACAAGGTACTCAAAAGTATATGTCTTAGCCGGTGAACGAACTATAACTTGCAAAACATACTTTTTATTTGGTCAATGTCTTCAAAAGAGAAGAATCAGTGTGCTTGGATAATGATCTTGTTCAACCTATGATATGCTCAAATTAAACCCTAGAACTACTCTCTCAAATTAAGAGGACACTGTAATACTTACGGATCGAATTAAACCCTAGACTACACAATAAATTATAGAGTTTTATGATTACGCTAAACAAGTTAATTTGAATTAAAATAAACAATGCAAAATATTAAAATAAAACTGTTGTAAATTCAGGGATTAAAAAGCTAGGTCTAGGAAATTTCTCAAGAAATTATGGAATATCAAATCAATAATTTAATTAGGATTCAAGCAATTAAAAATCAGATCTAGAACTCTAACACAATTGTAAAATAAATCAGTTTTCACTGCAAATATTATCTAAATTTAAAACCAGAAAATCCAAATCTCTTTGTAAAATTTTAGGTTAAAAATCAGCTTTAAAAACAGGTTTAGATAAGTTCACAAAATTACTAAATCAAATTTCTTTGCAAGAAGTAATTTTGCTTATCAAAGGTTTTAATCAGGAAAATCAATTATATTCCCATCTCAATTTATTTTCCTAAGGTATTAATTCTAGGTGATCAATCAAGAATTAATACGAAGAACAACTTATGATGAAGATCACGAAAGATAATGAATCTTAAATAAACAGATCTAATAAACCATAAAAACCCTGTGAAAAACCATGAACATAACAAGCAAACTACTTAGACATATTCAATGAAGAACAAAACATAATTCTGAATAATAAGCAATTGAAATTAAAAGAGTAAAGAAGGAGTTTATGA
Organism: Camelina sativa; assembly: GCF_000633955.1. Classification (NCBI taxonomy): domain Eukaryota; kingdom Viridiplantae; phylum Streptophyta; class Magnoliopsida; order Brassicales; family Brassicaceae; genus Camelina; species Camelina sativa. The sequence continues at coordinate 42,028,138 of NC_025695.1, forward strand.
ATTCTTCTCTCAAAGCAGTTCAGATCTCTCTTTCCCAAAAGCTCTCAAAATCTCACAGGGTTGCAAAAAATAAAACTTACTAGAATAAAACTTGTGGGTTTCTAAAACCTAAAAATACTATATATATGTCCTAAAACACGTCAGGGACTTGTACTGCAAATATGGAAAACATTGGGCATATTTGTAAACTTCCAAAACTTGGCTCTCTCGTCGGATTGGACTGGGTGTCGACCGAGGCTAAACGGTGTTGATCGACACCATTACTCTGAATTGATTCCAAGTTGATTCCTTCGGATTAATGCTCCAAAATGATCCAAATTACTCCACTTTTCTCAATCCATGCCAAAATCCTATAAAACCTGTAAAGACTATAAAACATCCTAGAAAACAAATCAAAAGACTCAAAAATCACACTTATATCATGGTTAAAAACCGTAAAAATCGTAAAAACCATGATATATCAACTCCACCAGACTTAGTCATTGCTTGCCCTCAAGCAAAACAACAGCATCACCTGTGAAAGAGGTTTGAAAACGCAGAAACTCGTTTTCTTTTTAAAGTATTGCCATGCTCATCCAAACCATAATCCATATGCTTAGCAGATAAATCCAAATTGAACTACCATGTACTTCTCCGTTGACATTCATAGCATCCCAAATTAAAACCAAATTCCACTACTTACTCCATTAAGCCTTCATCAGTGGGTCTCATCAATTTGATCAATGTCAAGAACTTTCTAGACTCATTACCGTACTATACCATAACAAGCAAGATATAACTTGTACAACATGTGGTACTCTTTCTCTCCCCCAGACTTATTCTATTCTTATCTTCCTTTGAGTTTTGCTGTTTTTTTTTACTATCCTTTTTTTCTCAAAGTTGTAGGCGAATAATAGGGTCATCGGTAATTTACCTACCCCTCGCTTCCAAGCTTTGTGTGATCATTTGACTCAAGAGAAGAATAATGAGGTCACAGGTAACGTACCTACCTCTCTAAACTGATCAAAATCATCTCATCTTTTATTCACTCTTTTTTTTAAAAACAAAGCTCTCAGGAGTAATCTTTTCAACTTAAATAAGGGAGAGGAGTACCATTTTCTTTTTAAAATCTTACTTGTCAAGTATGAACAAGGAGTCAAGCTCTATGAACATCAATCTCCTTGATGAGGTAAAAAGAAAAGTGCAGAAGTTACCTCAAGCTTTTATGGATTCTGTTGGAAATTCGGAAGTCTCTGGTCCACTGGTCAGCCTTTGGATTTTTCATTAGTCGGATTTGTGGATTCAATCTGCAGCATTAATCAACCAAGGCAATACTCTAAAAAGAAAAATCATAGTTTCCAAAATAAAATGAAAAATTTGACTCAATAAAAATAAACATACGGTTTGACACAACAAAAACTAAGTTAGTTAGTACTAACCTCCCCCAGACTTAAACAACATTGTCCCCAGTGTTATCAAGCAAGGGAAAGGAAAAGAAACAAAAATGTGTTGAAATTTTTTATAGAAAAGATGAACTGATTCTCGGGTTAACCATCGGTGTCGACCGACACCATTGTAGTGTCGATCGACACCCTCGGCGAATGGTGATTTTTTTGGCCGAAACTCCTTGTTAGTTGCAGTTAGTTGTGTTGAAGTGTTGTTGGATCAATCCTTGGATGATTATGCTGTTAAGAAACACTCAAACACAAGTTAAAAGCAACATGATAGATAGATAGTTCATAATTTCAAACAAAATTCAAACAAAAAAAAAACTGACTCAATCCAAAAAGAAAAGTGACTCAAAAGGAAAAGAAAAACCTAGAAGTGGGTTGCCTCCCACTAAGTGCTTGTTTTCAGTCATTAACTTGACTGTGTTGAAGCTCAGGCATCCGGTGGATCGGAAAGTGGCAATGAATGCATCCGAAAAAATGTCCTCTTCATCCAAGGTGGTGTATAAGCTTTAGGTGCATGAGGTCTGCCAAGGATGTGAGGAACAGGACCAGTTCGGGATTTAGGACCGGGTTTGCTTCTTTTATGTCCTGCAAAATCATCAACAGGAGAAACAAGCGCTCTACGATAATCTTGTGGCTTGGTTAACTGCAAAACAGTTTTTGTATCTTTGAATATCTTATTGATGATAGAAGGGGGATTAGGTGAAGAAGATGCATACCTTGTCCTTACTTGTGGACTCTGGAGTGTGGAGTGGTGACTTTTCTGTCTTAGGACAGCTTTCTAACTTGAAGCATAGAGAATATCCAGCGGGCTCTCAGTTCTGGTCAAGTGTGGGCTCGGTCGTGGAGGGGTGTCGACCGACACTGATGGTGTGTCGATCGACACTGAGCCTAATGCTCGTGTAATTACTTCTTTGCAGCTTATCTCAGCAATCTTCTAACAGAAAATGTTTGTCCATCAATGGTAGGAGCTCTCCTCAGATTATGCATCTCAAAGTTCATACTTAAACCCTCCACATTCAGTGTTATGTGTCCCTTCTGCACATCTATGACGGCACCAGCTGTAGCCAAAAAAGATCTTCCTAAGATGAGAGGGTCTTTAGGCTCTTTATCATACTTCAGCACCACAAAGTCAGTGGGAATCATGAAGTTTCCAACCTGAATTAGAATATCCTCTAAGACACCTTCAGGAATTCTTCGGTATCTATCAGCTAAGATAATAGATAATCTAGTTGGCTTGAATTCTATCATCCCAAGTTTCACAGCAACAGAATGTGGCATCAAGTTGATCTAGAACCGAGATCACAGAGTGAGTGAGCAAACTGTTCTGCAGAGATAGAGCAATCAAGTACAAAGCTTCCAGGGTCTCGTAACTTCTCAGCAGTCCTACATTGAACTATTGCACTCATTTTCTCAGAGACAACTACCCCTTGCTTCTTCTCTTTCTTTTTCTGTGGAGGCTGGTTCAAAAGAATCGCACTGACATCCTTGGTAAGCAGTGCTTCTTCTTCAGGGCTCAAACCATTGGACACCATTCTCTTCACATACCGCTTAAGTCCAGGAGAAAACTTGACTGCATCAACTAAAGGTATCTCAATCATTACCTTATCCATCATTGGCTTGCATCTAGCTTCCTCCATCTCCTGTTTGGACTTTCTTGGCTTAGAAAAAGGAATCTTAGGCTTGTAGATCCTCTCAACAGCTGCTGGAACCGGAGATTTTGTAATTTCAGGTTCTGTCTGAGATGAGTGTCGACCGACACCATCGTCTGAAGTCAAATTCTCCGTCGATTGCTCACCTTGTTCTGCAAAAGCAATTTCACTTTCATCTTCACCTCTCACTGATATGGCATTACAAGAATGTTTGGGATTTGACTCAGTTCTCCCACGGAGAAATCCCCCTTGCCTTTTGACGGATCCAGCTGTTTGTACAACCTGACTTTCCAGCTTCTTGACATGAATCTTCAAAGCTTCAAATTTCCCATTAAGTTCAGTGTAGGCATTGTCAAGCTTCCCATTGAAAGTCATTGTCATCTGCTCCTAGCCTTGCAAAAGCTGCTCAAGCATAGCTTCTATCTTACTCTCAGAAGAAGTCGGTGGAGGCGGAGACTGATATGATGAGTTCCCATAGGTTCTTATATAATTGTTGTTCTGTTGCTGCTTCTGATACTCTGGCTTGGGAGTGTAGCCTGAAGAGTTCTCACTGTAAGGCTTATTGCCTTGTTTATTACCAAATCTCTGTCCTTGATACCCATCTCCATACACATAGTTGACATTCTCCTCTGTATTCTCTGGCTCTGGCTCAAATGTCTCAACTTCAGCAGCAAATTGGACTGACTTCTTACCCACAAGAAGATTGTGAACTGAATCTAGATTAGCATTGACTGAAGCTAGCTGGTTTGACTCAAATCCTCCATGTAATCTCTTTCTTTCAGCATCTGCTCTCTTAGTACTATTGCTGGAGGCCAGATTCTCAATCAAATTCTCAGCTTCATCTGGATATCTTGTTTTAAAGTTCCCATGACTAGCAGCATCCAAGGCTAGCTGATATTCCCAGTCAATTCCCCTGAAGAAGATACTCAGCAGTTGCACTCCTTAAAAACCATGGTGTGGACAGTCCCTCTGATATGCCTTGAATCTCACCCAAGCCGCCTTGAAAGCTTCATCTGGTCTTTGGTTGAAGGAGGACAGCTTGACTTTCAGCTCATCAGACATTGCATCATCATAAAAGTAATTGAGGAAAGCCACCAAGATTTGTTGCCAAGATGTCAAAGACCCAGCGGGCAACTGTTTCAACCATTGAGATGCCTCTCTTGCAAGTGAATATGGGAAGAGCTTGCAGTAAATGTAGTCTTCAGTCACACCATTGGCCTTGATGCTGGTCACCAGATCTTCAAAGTGCTCAATGTGGTCCAAAGGCTTCTCATTGGGTAGGTTAGAGAAAGGTCTCTGCCAAACCAGTTGAAAATAAGCAGGCTTTAACTCAAAATCATTCATCTAGAATGGGGGAGGAACAATAGCAGACCGGTTCTCATACACTAGATCAGCCCGGTTGTAGTCAGCAATGGTCCTGATCAAGTCTCGGTTGTGCTCCTGTCTTCGAACTGGGTTATTAACGTGGTTTGCAGCTCCACGTCCGTCTGCAGGTAGGGGGTGTCGACCGACACCCTGTTGGTGTTGATTGACACCATCGGGCTGTTCGTCGACAACAACAACTTCAACAATAACATTCCCTTTTGCATCAAGCTTTTGGCCCTGCTCGTTGCGCAAGTGGCCCTCTTGATCCCTCAAAGCACTATCCTCATCACGCATCAGAATGACTGTGTTAACCATCTTCAAAGATTTGGCTGCTTTTCGGTTTTCACGCTCTAACTTTCCCAATTCTTGGTTTGTAAGCTTCACAGTAGGACTAGTCTTGTTGCTCCTTGTGTTAGAAAAACAAAAACGTGTAAGTAGAAAATAAAAAGAAAAATTTAGACGAAATTAAAAACTCAAATCTAATGGTAGATCAAAGAGTCCCCGACAACGGCGCCAAAATTTGATATGCTCAAATTAAACCCTAGAGCTACTCTCTCAAATTAAGAGGTCACTGTAATACTTAGGGGTCGAATTCCACAAGGACTCTAGACTACACAATAAATTATAGAGTTTTATGATTACGCTAAACAAGTTAATTTGAATTAAAATAAACAATGCAAAATATTAAAATAAAACTGTTGTAAATTCAAGGGATTAAAAAGCTAGGTCTAGGGAATTTCTCAGGAAATTATGGAATATCAAATCAATAATTTAATTAGGATTCAAGCAATTAAAAATCAGATCTAGAACTCTAAACACAATTGTAAAATAAATCAGTTCTCACTGCAAATATTATCTAAATATTCCAACCAGAAAATCTAAATCTCTTTGTAAAATTTTAGGTTAAAAATCAGCTTTAAAAACAGGTTTAGATAAGTTCACAAAATTACTAAATCAAATCTCTTTGCAAGAAGTAAGTTTGCTCATCAAAAGTTTTAATCAGGAAAATCAATTATATTCTCATATCAATTTATTTTCCTAAGGTATTAATTCTAGGTGATCAATCAAGAATTAATATGAAGAACAACCTATGATGAAGATCTAGAAAGATAATGAATCCTAAATAAACAGATCTAATAAACCATAAAAAAACCTGTGAAAAACTCTGAAACTAACAAGCAAACTACTCAGACATATTCAATGAAGAACAAAACATAATTCTGAATAATAAGCAATTGAAATTAAAAGAGTAAAGAGGGAGTTTATGAATTCTTCTCTCAAAGCAGTTCAGATCTCTCTCTCCCAAAAGCTATCAAAATCTCACAGGGTTGCAGAAAATAAAACTTGCTAGAATAAAACTTGTGGGTTTTTAAAACCTAAAAATATTATATATATGTCCTAAAACACGTCAGAGACTTGTGCTGCAAATATGGAAAACATTGGGCAAATTTGTAAACTTCCAAAACTTGGCTCTCTCGTCGGATTGGACTGGGTGTTGATCGATGCTAAACGGTGTCGATCGACACCATTACTCTGAATTGATTCCAAGTTGATTCCTTTGGATTAATGCTCCAAATAATCCAAATTGCTCCACTTTGCTTCATCCATGCCAAAATCCTAAAACCTGTACAGACTCTAAAACATCCTAGAAAACAAATCAAAAGACTTAAAAAGCACACTTATATCATGGTTAAAAACCGTAACAACCATATCAACCTACTATAGTACTAATTGTTATGTGAGAATCTTACTTCATTTAGGATGTGAGAACCTACTAGTTCAATATAACATAATCTGACACCAAACCCAAATCTTTTTATTCTATTATTTTGGATATCAACTTCAGAACTTTGTCTTCAAATCTTTTTTTCCATTTTTTCGGATTCAGAAGAGTTCTCAATCTTTTTCGAACTCTTAAGATTTCAAAGCCTAGGTTTTTTGTATAAAAGTAAAGAGGTGAGTATTGTAGTCACAAAGGGGTTTTTCGAAAACTAACAACCCTCGTAAAGAACAAAGAAACAAATGTTTTCTCTCAGGTGGCTAGCGCATTTTTTTTTTTTTATTCTGATGTTATAAGAATACTTTTGAGAATATCTACCAACTTACAAGAAATTATGAAAACTGTATTTTGTGAGGTATAATGTATAGAGATCAGTAAACGAATAAATAAGATTTTATATACTATGAAAATGTTCTTTTTATTTGAACAACACAAAATTTTTGTTGACTTCTATAAATTATGAATCCAATAATCCTTAAACTTTAAAATATTTTAGAAAATTGTTACAAATGTCTAAATTAATTAATAACACCAAAATTTTGATCAAGTTTTGAAAATCATAATTGAATAACAGAAATTAAAAAAAAATCTGAATGTCTACAACTCGACCAAATACAGTAACCACTTAACCAGTATATCAGCTGGAACAAGAAATAGCTTCTCTGCGCCAAGGAAATCCGGAACACCCCTTCTGTTTATTTATAAAAAAATATTCGAAGCATGAGTTATTTTTCAAAAAGAAAGAAAAAAAAGTAAAAACAAAAAAAAACCTTAAATGGGAAAGGACAAAAGAAATATGGATAAAAAAAAGAGATGGAGTTAGAGATACTTCAAAATCCAAAGCTGATTCCTGATTGGCTAATCCTAACATCTCACTCTCTATCTATATCCCAACTCTGATTCTCCCCACCTCTCTTCTCATCCACAAGACACTAACATAAAAGTCAAAGTCCCTGAGACCCAATACTTTCACCAAACAGCAAAAGCAGAAGAAGAACAACAACACTAAGCAAAAGAGAAAGCTCAAGCCGAGAGAGAGAGACAATGGCATCAACATTCACGAGCTCAAGCAGTGTTCTGACCCCAACAACATTCCTTGGCCAGACTAAAGGCTCAAGCTTTAACCCTCTTCGTGATGTTGTCTCTCTCGGATCTCCCAAATACACTATGGTATGTTTCTTTTGGTCTTAATCTCATCATATGAAAAGGTTTCATCTTTCTTTTCTTGGGTTTGTGTCTGACTTTCTTGTAAATGTTTATGTGAAGGGAAATGATCTTTGGTACGGACC
>NC_025695.1:42035689-42037530 GCF_000633955.1 Camelina sativa
CAAAATTTTGATCAAGTTTTGAAAATCATAATTGAATAACAGAAATTAAAAAAAAATCTGAATGTCTACAACTCGACCAAATACAGTAACCACTTAACCAGTATATCAGCTGGAACAAGAAATAGCTTCTCTGCGCCAAGGAAATCCGGAACACCCCTTCTGTTTATTTATAAAAAAATATTCGAAGCATGAGTTATTTTTCAAAAAGAAAGAAAAAAAAGTAAAAACAAAAAAAAACCTTAAATGGGAAAGGACAAAAGAAATATGGATAAAAAAAAGAGATGGAGTTAGAGATACTTCAAAATCCAAAGCTGATTCCTGATTGGCTAATCCTAACATCTCACTCTCTATCTATATCCCAACTCTGATTCTCCCCACCTCTCTTCTCATCCACAAGACACTAACATAAAAGTCAAAGTCCCTGAGACCCAATACTTTCACCAAACAGCAAAAGCAGAAGAAGAACAACAACACTAAGCAAAAGAGAAAGCTCAAGCCGAGAGAGAGAGACAATGGCATCAACATTCACGAGCTCAAGCAGTGTTCTGACCCCAACAACATTCCTTGGCCAGACTAAAGGCTCAAGCTTTAACCCTCTTCGTGATGTTGTCTCTCTCGGATCTCCCAAATACACTATGGTATGTTTCTTTTGGTCTTAATCTCATCATATGAAAAGGTTTCATCTTTCTTTTCTTGGGTTTGTGTCTGACTTTCTTGTAAATGTTTATGTGAAGGGAAATGATCTTTGGTACGGACCAGACAGAGTTAAGTACTTAGGACCCTTCTCCGTCCAAACTCCATCTTACCTCACCGGAGAATTCCCCGGCGATTACGGTTGGGACACCGCTGGTTTATCTGCAGACCCTGAGGCCTTTGCCAAAAACAGAGCTCTTGAGGTTAGTCTCTAAATCTCGCTCACTCAATACAAAGAGACATATTGATGAAAGAGTAGATCACTAATCATCATTTTGCAGGTGATCCATGGGAGATGGGCAATGTTGGGAGCTTTTGGTTGCATAACCCCTGAAGTTCTTCAAAAGTGGGTACGTGTGGACTTCAAAGAACCAGTCTGGTTCAAGGCCGGTTCACAGATCTTCTCTGAAGGTGGTTTGGACTACTTAGGCAACCCAAACCTAGTCCATGCTCAGAGCATTTTAGCAGTCCTTGGCTTCCAAGTCATCCTCATGGGCTTGGTTGAAGGTTTCCGCATCAACGGTCTTGATGGTGTTGGTGAAGGCAACGACTTGTACCCCGGTGGCCAGTACTTTGACCCGTTGGGTCTTGCTGATGATCCAGTTACTTTCGCTGAGCTCAAGGTGAAAGAGATCAAGAATGGAAGATTGGCTATGTTCTCTATGTTTGGCTTCTTTGTTCAAGCCATTGTTACAGGAAAAGGTCCTTTGGAGAATCTCCTTGACCATCTTGACAACCCTGTAGCTAACAATGCCTGGGCTTTCGCAACTAAGTTTGCACCTGGAGCTTAAATTTCAAGTCTTGATGTGATTCTTGTAATGATATGAACATAAACTTTCTTGTTCCTCTCAAATTACAAATCTCTATCTGCTATGCACAATAGTAGTCGAAAATTACATGTCTCGCGGCTAAATCTACATTGCTCTCAATCTAACATTTTGAATCCGACATACTAATAGTCTAATACAAAGCTAACTGGAAGATTCCACACACACTAATAAACAACCCTAGCCTCTTTTTCCCCACCATTTCCGGTGACGACCTTTATCACCATCTACTCTATGGAGTCTTGCTTTGGTATCTCTTAATCTAGCTTTGTAATCTTTCTTCCATGTCTCAAATCTTTGCTTCAGTCTCCTAAATTCATC
>NC_025695.1:42038718-42052538 GCF_000633955.1 Camelina sativa
CCTCCATTGACTTCATCTTTACTTCATACTCTGACCATCTCTCCTCAAATTGCCTCAACTGCTCTCTCAATGCTGTGTTTTCTTCTTCCTTCTGCGCTAAAGCTGCTTCAGATTTCAATACTCTCTTTTGGAGATCAGACATAGTCGTTGGTTGGACTTGGAACTGCTCCAGAGGAATATCCTAAACCGCAAACGAGAGAAAGTTATAGCGTAATATAATATAATTCAGAAATGCACAATCTTCCTGTTGATAGCAAGTAGGTACCTTGTCTTCTGAACTCCTCCTGCCCGCTTTCTTCTTTGATTTCGTCGTCACACTGAGTAATTCTTTCTGTCTTTGCATACTACTGAAACGTTTGCGAGCTAACCATCCACGAACCGCTGCAACAGAGAAAAATGATAATGAGCCTTAAAAACAATATCCAAATTTGAGAACCAAATACTTTAGTATACCAAAGAAAATAGTGTGGCTTTACCAGATTGCAAGTGTATGACTGCATTCAACTCATCTGTGCTTGCTTCAGAAACAGAATCCGCATGGATTTTTGCTTCAGCGTCATACATTCTTCGGGCATTTTCACCTCGTACGTATGACTGAAGTACCAATGCTACAGCCCTCATATTTTGGAAGTATTCACGAGACAAGTGACCACGGAAATGCTTTTGTAAGCCTACTATGCCTTGAAGAACTTTTCTTCTCCTATCTTCAAAGATACCAATCTAAAAACATTTGACGATGACTACGTAAGAATTTGTATCAACAAGATCAGGAAACAACCTCTATATATCTGAGTGAAGACGAATCACTTACTTGCCCAGTTCGAAGGTAGAGTTTTGTATAACCAACTTGATACATTTTAGGATGAACGTCATATTGTTTAAGAACAGCGATTGATACGCTCAGAGGATCCTCAGAGACATTTTTGTCTGACAATAAGAACCCATATCTTCCTGCAAACTCTTGATGTGTCAAACGAGTAGGATATCCAGATCTTGATATCCTAACGACTTCCAACACGCCACAACATCTAAGCTGTTGTAAGACAAGATCCTCTTCATAAACTCTGGGACGCTGCTTCGAATTCGGCTTTATGCATCGAATGAAGTGAGGACTTGTGTTCTCTAACGTGTTCATCAACTTGAAAAGTTGACCCTGTACGAGATAATTAAACATGAGAGTGCGTCGAGGTAGATCACAATTGAATAAATCTGCAGGATTCAGCAAATCTTTTACCTTGAACTTTGTTCCAACAGTTTGGTTCGTGGAGTCCGATAACATGAGTGGCTTCTGAGATTTGTCACGCATTTTGGTAGAAAACAATTTCAACAACTGGCAGTCGCATGATGATAAAAGATTGATAAGATCAGCAGGCAACGGATCCCTGTTCTTCTCCAAAAACCCATTTGTATCATAGAGAACCTGTAAACAAAACCATCATTCAAAACATAAAGCATAAATACAAGAAAATCTACACACACAGAGATCCATATAAACCTATTTAGCATACAGCGTCTAGTTTTTGGACTTAAGGGCAACAACTGACCTCTCCAGCATAATGATTAACTCTGAAGGCTCGACCTCTCTCTCCTTTGAAGCAAGAGTTGGTCTTCAAGTGTTGCTTGAGCTTGTTGGCAAAGGTCAAATCAGTTGCTTTTGGAAAATTTGATTCCTCGTCTAGTAGAGACAACAAACCAATGGGTTTCTACACAAGCAAACATATTCAAAAGATTACTTTAAAGAACATGACAAAAATAATCTTCTCAATTAGATCTAATCACATTAATTACCTTCTCAATTAGATCTAAGCACTCTTGATTGTCAACAAACTCGACCTTAGTCCAATCAATTCCATCTTCTTCATATTCCTGAACAGAGAAAACAATACTTAATGGAGCAGTAACGCAGAAAGTACACAATAAACTATTTAGAGGAAAAGAAAATTAACCTCTTGTTCAAGTTTAAATAAATGCCGGTTGAAGTGTTGTTGCAATCTCTCATTTGCATAGTTTATACAGAATTGTTCGAAGCTATTATTCTGAAACAAAAGAGAAACAGATCATCATTGCAAGATTCAAAAATAATAGAGAGATTGACAAAATCTAAGGCATGTATGAGTACTACTAACCTTAAATGATTCAAACCCATATATATCAAGGATGCTAATAGATCTTCCCGTACGTGATTTACCGACTTCAAGTGCAATGTTTATTTGCTCAACAAGCCAGCCGAAAAGGTTTGCATAGATAAATTTTGCTATTCCATCCCTCATGTCAGTTGCCTGAAGGTAAAAACAGTACAGCAACTCAAACATCACCTAATGATCGATGTGTATGAAAACAAGAACGATGGAAACATTACCTGCCGCAGCGTCAGTTTTTTGGCAATGCAATCCGTACCAGCTTGAAGTTTACGGGTACACAAAACCACCATAAGCTCTTCTGACTTGCAGCCCATTAACATAGCAGCATTGGTAACAGCTGTAAGAAATAACAGCCAAATGATAAGCAAGTATCACCAAGTTACATTTTTAATGAATTAAGACAGTAGATTTTACCTTCATCTGCTACCACCTCCACATGATTTTCATTGTCAGTAACTCGGAACGATACATTCCCTAGCCACAACACTGCAGCAAGCAATGCAAATGCACGCTCTTGATGCTCTTTAGGGATTTGAACAATGTCAAATGCTTCCTGCAGAAATACAGATGCGGTTGTGAGGAATATAGAAAAAAACAAAATCTGACAATGGGAACGCCAAGCACTGTAAATGAAAAAACAAAGTACCAGTAGTTTGTGAAATTTCTGAGCATCATCAACACCTTCAATGGTCAAGCAATCACTCTGGCTCAGGTAGGTATACTCACTTGCGGTTTTAAGCTTCAGTCTCTCTACAAATAAAACCATAATAATAGTAGTTTAGCCACAATAGATACTACAATGCCTGTCAAATAATCAAGAATGCAGTATTGAATCTTGGAAACTTCAGTATGAAATGTTACCTTTTAGAATCGGCGAAGCACCTGCACACAACTCATAAAATATATGGTAGGATCGTTCGCCATTGAACAGCTGAACCACTCTTGACTGGCCAAAGGAGATTACCAATTAGTTACCAAATGGCTAAGTAGTGAAAGTCTGATGAAAAAGCTTGTCAATGGAAACAAAATTACCTTCTCTAGCAGAACTATGGGCATTCAGTAAGAGTAGTTATGCAAAACATGGGAAGAAGACAATAGAAACGAGTGAGTTCCAAATCTAAAAAATATGACAAACATATCATATAAATGCTCAAATCCTACTCACAAGTTTCAAGTTTGGCTCCACATATCTTTCCCAATGCACTAAAATGAATTTCAGTGAGTTTACCCTGTGCCAGTTAAAATATAGTGTTAAATTAAAATAGACTAACTTCTAAATCCACAGATATGGTGGTCAAGCAGATTAATTAACACAATTATAATAACTTGACAGAACAGAGAAGGGAAAAAATCGGACAAAAAAAACTTGTGCAAACAACTCACGAATCGGCTAGAGTTAGCATTTCTTGATGTTTTGGCATTCCCAAAAGCTTCGAGTATGCAGGTTGTCTTTAGGATTTCATACTCTACTCCACAGCTACCTCCACCAAGAGCTGCCAAGTACTGCATTGCAAATTTTGCAGTCTCAGTTTTCCCAGCTCCACTTTCTCCACTACAGAACCATAAAGATAAATTTGTAGTTGATGTTAATACCAGTAATCACAGCAATGATCAACAGTAAAAAAGCATTCAGACGTCTACAAAATTCAGAATGCAACGACTCGTACCTTATAATAATAGACTGATTCTTCTCTTCTGCATGTAAGAAAAGTTAAAATGTAAGTGCCAGATACTCATTTGAAGACCGATTAGGATTTCCCGGAACATGGAAATACGAAAAAGTGTGAATATAAATTTGTCCCCTCACCTCTCATCATTTCATCATAAGCTGCATCGGCCACAGCATAAACATGAGGAGCATCCACAGCCTTCTTCTGATAAGCTGAGATGAAATCATTTCCATAAATCTCGACATTCTTGAACGGGTTCACTGCAATCAGTACTGGCCCTGCTTTACTCTATAGAAAATAAGAAGAATGAAAGTTAGTTAAGACCAAGGCAAAAGAAAGGTGAGAAACTAATCAGAAGAGTTCAAAAAAGTTTCAGTAAACTCACATAGATCACATCTTGTGAATATCTGACACGAAGGTTATAAAGAACTGATGGTTCATTTAAATAACTAAGCTGTATAAGGTCTTCAACACCTTCCAAAATATCAGGGTTTGCAGGAAAAAGCTCTTCAGTAGACACTTTCACAACCTTTGATAACACAAAATCAAAGAAAGAAACCTGACAGTCAGACCGCAGAAACTCTTCAATATCACAGATGGAGACTACAACATGCTTAACAAAACTTACATTTGCAGTGGACAACATAACAAGTGACGAATCAGCGGAAGTAGACTGTATCCTCCCCAGTTGCCACTGCCCATTAGCAACCCGACACCAAACTCGAAGTTTCTGCAATACAATACAAATACAGTAACCACAAGTTCCCAAAATAACCAAAGAAGATAAAAAGCCGAGCTCTAGATCTCAATTCTTCATTAGTAGAAAACTAAACACAACTGTAAAACCTCCAAGCATATGATCTACCAAGTACAAACATATATATCCCTTCCACAAAAACACTCCCAGATCAGACTTTTCTTGCACAAAGTTCAAACTCTCACTGCTCAGTCACCACTAAAAGATTCATTCCTGATCTCAACCCCCTGAGATGACCACTCTACAAGATAATTCAACCTCACCAGAAAACAAAAGAGTTACCTTCTTAATGAAGTACTCAACGTTATTGTTCCACTCAGGTTTATGCTCCTCCGTGTTCTCCACAGGAACAGTACTAACCTTAACACCTACCTCGTCTTCCTTCTCTGCTACATAAGGAGACTCTGACTTAAGACCAGTCCTCATCTTCTTGCTTCCAAAACTATTCCTCTTAACTCCCAAATCCTTCTCTTTCCTCTTCCCCCCTTCCTCTCTCCTTTCCGATTCAGTTTCCGCCGCAGAAGCAACACTCCCGTTCTGATCTTCGACGACACTAGAAACATTAAACTTGGCAGGAAGCGAACGACGAGCAGAAGGAAGACGCGCTCTTGAATTAGGACGAGAAGGAAGCGCCGGTGGCATATCTTTAGGAAGACGATCACACTCATCTTTCTGACGAAGAGACTCAAGCATCTCCTCTAACGAGCTTTTCGCTAGTGTGTTCGGCGATGCCGATAACATCATTCCTTGCTTTTTTTTTTTTTCCAATCACAGACCTCAACAAAATTGAATCCAAAGTTGAAAACTTTCCAGAAATCTCCTTCTTGTGGTTGAGTGTCTTAATTGACAAGCATTTTCACGAAATCCAAGCTTCCATAAACCCTAATTTCTCAATCTCAAATCACACGCCTCGTTAACCATGCATACTTCCCTCCAAACCAGAGCAGAGCTTCTTGGGACCAAACAAAAAAAACCTAAAAAAAAATTCAAAAATTCAGCGAAGAATCTCTAAACATTTTTTTGTAAACACAATCTCGAGGCTCCTCCTCCTTTCTCCAATTCTCATTTATGGATTTGAAAGAAAAAAATTGAAAATTTCGAAATGAACAAAAACTCTGACTTTAATGGGAAATCAACAAAACCTGATCTTTACACAAACCCAGAAACGAAGAAGAGAAAGGAATTGAAAGGAAAAAAAAAACAAAAGAGAGAGAGAGAGAGCGAAACTTACGAGGTCAATGGAAGAGACAAAGACAGAGAGAGACTCTCTATTTCTCTCTCTCTCTTTTCAGGTTAGTTTTTTTTGTTAGAGGAGAGAAACAGATTTTGGTTACCTGAGAAACAAAATTTTTAAAACCCTAAGAGATTTGCTTGCTTCTCCTTCCTGGTTTGTTTCTGAGAAGAAGAAAAAAAAATTGAGGATTTGTTTTGTTTTCTCCAAAAGGATGCAACTTTTTTTTGGGAAAGAAGAAGAAGAATGAAGATAAAAAAGAGTAATGAATAAAAATAAAAATCTCCTCTGTTCTTCTCCTCTTTCTCTTCGACCAACAACAACAAAAAATTTGAATTTTTTTTGTCTTTTTTTTTTCTTCTTTAATCTGTTCAGACAAAAAAAGGGTCCGAATCTGAATTATATTAATCTCTCAAAAAATTTCAAAATTTAATTATATACTCCTATTGTAAATATAACGTTGCTATCATTTGCATTTATTTGAATGTGCCCCTGTGTTTTAAAAAAATTACAATTAAGGTACTGAATCTTTTTAAAAAGAAACATTAAAATCCACTTTATCATAAATTGTAGAAATGTTAAAAATTTACAAAACAAGATAAATTTAACATTTAATATTAAAAAATCACTTTATAATATTATTTCTTTTTACGATTTAGTAGAAATTTGGAAATGTAGAAATGTTATCATCTCATTTTTTTTTTAGTTATTCTAATTATTATCAAAGAGCATTAACTATTTTTTTTCCTTATTTTTTTTTTTTAAAGAAACTAACATTTAGATAGCTATTTTAGTTTAAATTTATTTTGTAGTTAGTAAAAAAAGAAAAAACCAATTCATTTCTCTGTTGTTTTCATTGTTCCTCTATAGGTTGATCAGTTGATAGACAAACCAATCTACCCAATAATGAACTAAGGTGGGTTGTTAAGAAAACGATTAACTTAATTTTAAACAATAATCAACTAATTATATAATGACCGGGAAAAAATTGTATCGTGGTTCTTGTGTCTGCTTAATCTATTTTATTTTCCGAATACTAATCTCCTGATTTTGCTCAAAATAATCATGAGCTTTATGTTAATATGTGTCTCCACTTACTTTGTATTATATTCTAAAAGCCGTTATTATATCTTTTAATTTTATTTTATTTTTGTCAACAACGCTCAAACAAATTAGCTCCAAGGTTATTTAAAATTTGAAGAAAACAAATGCACTAATTTTAGTGAACATGAATAGACGTTTTGTTGCTTTAATATTAAAATAGATCCACACAAATGGACAAAAGTCAGAAGTATTTGTGTTTTTTTTTTCTTTTTGAGTAGTTGTGTAGAACGTGACACGTTGGAGGAGGGAAGAATGGTCGTTAAATGCTTTGGTTGATCAGAACTTGACGATCATATCATACCACTCAATTCAAGGCGCTCACGTTAGCAAACTCTAGAAGTGATGTAGTCTCAACTCCAACTAGTAAACTACCCACCCTCTCGATTCCTCTCCACAAACTTACTTACCCGTTTCTTGGTAGTATAGCCAAGTAGGGTTCGGACTTCGGACAATGATATTCGTATCTGTTGTTATCCAATTCGTATTTGTCTCGAAAAGGGATTATATAAAGACTATCACAATTTTATTATTAATGAATTCATCGGATAACAGATATTATGTATTTCGGTATCATTTTTCCAAATCAAACATAGATATTAAAACTTTTATTCATATTTTATACTTCGATAATTCACAATATCAATTTTAAAATAGAAAAAAAAGATACACGTTTATGCACGCCCGAAAAACTTGTTGCTATGTGAAAATCCATCAGTCTCACTATATTTACCAATCTTGCGTCGAAAATATAACGGCTCCATCATTCTTTACTTCGACGACGACCGAATAAAGACCGTCTAAATCTCAAATTCAACAGTACAAATATAATAAATACTATATAAATCTATGAGACGGCCTGATACACGAATTTTTCACATTTTGTTTTATTGTTCCTTAAGTAAACGTGGCTTCCGCTAATCTAGCAAATTTAAAAGAGCACTTCAATTAGCCAAAAAGCGTAAGAACGAGTCAACAATCCGGCTGAACAAATAAGGTGTCGCAGTCTTTTTCCCTTTGGAGCTTTAAAATGTTAAGAACCATCAATAACAATAACACATTAATTAATGTTTCAGACAATTATTTTTTCATTAACTGGTCCGGTCACCCTTTTAATTTGATCATGCCATGAATCGTTTGTTTTAATGTGCTTGACATTTAAAACCAAACTATAGTAGGAGTGGTAGTAATGGTTTCCTTTAACAGAAAACAGGCAGTGCCAAATTAATTTTGTAGTGACAGAATTTTAAAACATTTATAGCTTCTGTTTTAGATATATTTTTATGGAACTATATGCATTGTGGAACTGTGAAATACATGATCCGGAAACAAATTAGAATGTTGATACTTATGGTCGCACACAATAACAACACCATATAGCTACTCGGAGCATATTTTAAGTTTTCTGATCTTTGACCAAAAAAAAAAAAAAGTTTTCTGATCAATTTTCTCTAGACGTACTTTTAATTGCAAGTGACATAATTTTGGGGCTAATTTAGATTTGCTGTTAAGTAGATGTAGATCCACCAATAAAAGTAGAGATAATATTGATCGTTGTTATTTTTTAACCAGACAACTTCAAGTCAAAATATAGTAACCAAAAGAAAAGATACGTCTAGTTGAAAAATCAATTTAGGACCTACATCCACGTACGTGTAGGATGCTAACTAGCTACACTAAGACTATTTGATTTTTTATAAATTTCTTCTAATTAAATGATTGGTTATCCAAAAGTTCAACATTTCATGTATCATAAACTTTTATTCCGCTTGGTGAGTCTAATCACTCTAATCAAACACATATATAGACTATAGTATAGTTGATTGTTAATACACTATTTTAGGTTATCTCCATCGAAGATCCTTAAAGATATTTTATGAGTATCTTAGCTCAAAAAAAAAGAAAAAAAAAATCAAAACTGCCAAATACACTTAGCATCGGCGTTTAGATAAGTGACTTTAGCATCCTTTGGAACCAACGACGTATCAGTATATTGTTGGCTATATTTTTTAACAAAAGAAAAAAATAATTACCCTATTTCATTTTCATCTTTCTCGTCTTTTTCCGCAGTGACAAACTTTTTTGAAGCGGAGGAAAAAGTCTGAGAAGGAAACGGCCTGAAGTTTATGCTTGAGAAATCTGTGAACAAGGGTGATGCTTCTACTGTGTTAAGTTACAGAGGGTTATCAAATTCAACGGCGGAGGTGTGTCCGACTTTTTTTTCCTGATTTCAGTTTTGATGGATTTGTTTGTGTTGGATCGTGTTTGGATGGGGTTATTGTTAGATGAAATAGGTTATTTTGCAAGTTACAGCCACATGATCCATTGAATTGAGCCTAAGATATTAGGAATTGAAGTAACTGATAAATAGAGTGTGAAATTGGGATGAAGGTTTTTTCTCAATGTCAATAAAGTTTAATCGGTTACACTAGCTGGATTAGAGGGTTTGTTGGGTCTCTTAATCGGTTACACTTCTACCCATGATCATTGATTTTCTTGTATCTGTTGATTGAAACAGTGGCTCGGTCTAGACAAAGAACTGAAGAAGCTTGTGGTTGACACAACTGCCAATCAAGTAAATTATCTATGATCTATAAATGCGATATCTTTACTTTGGTGTTAAGTGATTGGTTTTTGTTAACATAGTCTCTCTGTCGTAAAACATTGTTTTGGTTTAAAATAAGAATCTGGTTTTTTGATAAGTTTGTTATCTTGTTTAGTTTTATATGATTTACACAGAGAGACTATGTGAGGAAGTGTTGAAGTGTTGATTAATTTAAGGCATATCGGTGGAGGTAACTTTTCTACATCCATACGTCTTTGGACATCGTCAAGACACTGTGATTTATATCTTCCCTTATCTTGTTCCCTTTATGAAATGTAATCATTTTGAACTTTGAAGTTCGTTTAAAATTTAGAAATGGTTTGAGAAATGGTTTTGTTCGTTGTTTAACAAGGGTCGTTTTAAATGGCAGCCGGGGACGCAGTTGAGCATCGACACTCCTACTAAATCTACAGGGAACACAGACAATGGACTGATGAAGAAGCTGAAAGAGTTTGATGGACTTGCTATGTCTCTAGGAAATGGAAATCCTGAAACTGGTACAGATGAACATAACTTTTCAAAATTAAAATTAATCATTTTGTAATCTATTTTTAATATGTTTTATGTCATGTTTGTTTAAACTTTTATTGAATGCAATATTTTTAAGTTTTTAAAAGTATACAAGTCTTATAAATTTTAACAAAATACCATAATAATTTATAATTACAAAGAAAAATATTTTTAAGAACCTCAAATTTAACAACCTTCAATAGACCTATGAAATGTTAAAGTTTCTTAAAAAGTTCTTAATTTCATTTTTATTCAAAATTAAGAATAAAAACTGTTTTAAGATAATTTCAATACAACCTTTGATGGAGGTACTCTAAGTGAAAAATTAACAATGATTAGTTCACGTCAACACTCGCCGATCTCCATGTAGTGTACAAATCAATAACCATAGCTTCAAGTCCAACTAGTAATATAAAAATATAAAATTATCTCGGCGCGTGTAATAATTATATACACACACCCATAAGTATTGTAATAAGATCATTTTCCCTTTTAGAAACACAGTTAACGTACACACACAAGAAACCCCTGCAGATTCATAATAATAGAAAAAGAACAATTGAAAGTATAATTTTCACGTATGTCTGATTTTTGGGGCTGAGAGAAAAATACAGAAGAAAAAACATACTCTTCTGTTTTACAATATTGATGTAATTATATGAGTTCTGTTAATCTGTCCACATAAATCAATTTCATTTATTATGTCACATTTATTTCAGAGATCAAATGTATATAGACGTGTTTAAAAAGTGAATTATTGAAATACTAGACTACTATTATGATGATGGTTTCCTTTTGTTCTGAGTTAAAGTAGACCACTTTAGATGTTTGCGGTCCAATTCATAAATGATGAGATGTGTTCGCTTAAGGTACGTAATTAATAATTTACATAATACTCGTGATTTTCAATGTGGCATGTTACATGATGATGTACTTATAGTATTTTCGTAGTCGAAACACATTAAATCTCAGTCTGGTGTATGCATTTAATAGTTATTGATTTATACCAGCAACAACAACCTTCTTATAAACCGGCAATTGGGTTACCACCACTTCACTTAACTTATTGTTTTTTTGTACATGATAAATGTTTTCATTTGCATTTTTTTTTTCAAAAGTTTATTACTCGGGAAATTTCTAAACCACAACATTTGTTACCATTTACCAAGTCTCGATGGCAACAAGTCGATATTCATCTTTTTATAATTGCATTTCGATATTTTATGCGAGACAAGTCAAACTTTAAATCCTTTAACTAAAAAAGGTCAACTTTAAAATTTTCTTTGTCAACTTCTACCCCACTAAAAATCTATGTAATCCTATTTACTTTAGGGATTGGTTAGACTTCAGGGCCATAGATAATACAAAATTATTAGCGAAAATAAAACTGTTTTTATCTTCTAAAATCGTAAGATTTCTCTGGTTCTAACCTTCTAACTATAGACAGTATTTTACTTTTCGCTCATTCTCCTTAATAAATCTCGACATGCGATGCGACGAGTTAATTGCCTAGCATCATTGAGCATGATGGAGAGAAGGTGTGAGAGCAATACCTTAATTTAATAATTTTTCTGACATGTGCACAAGGGAATATCCTCATTTACACTCATGTCTCTTCATGTCTATCCCAATCTTTTTGTCCTAAAGTATCTGACATTCTTCTTCTTTTTTCTTTCTCACAAAACAACTGCTTCTTTATTCTTGTTTTGTTGTCGTTTGTGTGCTTGTGTTCGAAGTATGAGGGGACGTAACTCCTTTAATTATTAAGTACTTTTGTTTTAAAACAAAGTCTTGATTGTTTGTTAGTATTTGTAATTTTTTGTAGTTACGCCCATTGAGAAAAATGGTTGGTTCAATAATTTCAATCATATATATCAGATCAGATTAGAGAGTGATTTAAAAACCATTTAACTACTACAAAATTCATATGACTGATCGACTGCATTGTTTATTGTGATTAGAGTTTCCTCTAAGTATAGATTAGAAAACAGAGTTTAATTAAACTCTATATGTTAGTAACGTAAGATTTAAACTAGTGTGTATATATCCCGTACGTGTATAACACTTCAGACAGATTCGAGTTCGTCAGGTACGTAATACTATATTATTCGCCTACCATGGTCTTCAACGTATTTCTCGAGAGAGTGGGTATACAAATAAATATATCCCCCAAACTTTGAAACATATATATAATTTATCTGAATGATATTTCTATTTGTTGTAACGTCATACGTTTTATTGCTTTAATAAATTTTGCCAAACGCAAAACCCCAAATTGCCCACTATTTTATGTTCCTTGCTATATTTCCCCTTACCGCTCCCATGCATATTTCACAATACAAAAGTTACAAGATAATCGAATAACTGGTTCGTGCATCAATGCATGTATAGTTAAATAGTATATGTTATATGCATGGTTAAATCGACTAGATTGAAATATGTATGAACATTAGAACATATAAATATGAATTAACGTCTTCAAAATTGATCTACTATGCTTTAACAACAACAAAAAATGATCTACTATGCTAAAACACCAAGCGACCAAAAATGTTTGAGACGATCAGCATGTTTCTAATAAGCAGATCAATTATTCAAAGAATGAATGTATTCCAATATAAGATCATGTTCTAAACGGAAACTCTGAATTAAGTTATACGCATCATATGCACATTATAAAATTGGTGTATCTATAATTATGATCACATCACATGCTACATGTGAGTTCAAGATTATAACGTTGTTTCTAATAGTAGCTAGCTTGACAAAAAAAAGAGTAATATCGTTTGATCTTAAGATCAAATGAATCACAATTATTGAAACTTTATGAATCGAAGCGACGTTTGAATAAGGAACAAACATGTAAATGTAATGTAAACCGCTCCATTTATATAAAATTAAAAAGATTGGATAAGTCTTCCCCAAATTCATGCATATCTATCTTAAAAAAAAAATTGTCCCCACGAATTGGTGTCGACCACAACTTTTGATTTTAATACTTATGATATGAGTGGGGATATGGCTACAAAGTATAAACCTAAAGTGGGCCAAAGTGTCTTTTTGATTTTATAAAATTGGTTTTGTTGGAAAGTTTGGTAAAATCAGCTAAATATAAGATGACAATTGAGTTTATTATTATGCTTTAAAAACTTCACACTACTACTCACTAGCTAGCCCACTCATTGCGCGACGTGATTATTAACTACAAATCGTAAAGTTTAATGATCTATACGCGTTTTGTAATTGCTAGTAGTTGTTTGTTTGGTAATTTAATGAGCTTGTAAACATAATAATCAAGGTTAAAATGTAATTATGATGCAAGCTTTCTCGAGTACTGATAACACGTTATTGGTTGGTGCGTATGGAGTTGATCCGATCCACTATATACAAATATGGTCTACAAGATTTGAAACTACATGCTTCTATTGGGTACGTACGAAGAACTGCGGTTGAGTATTATTATTACTTCCTAATTCCTACTATACCACCAAGTTAGGTGATTTTGGATCACTAATGACTTCTTGTTGTAAGAAAAAGTAGAAAGAAAAAAAAAAGAAAGTGAGGGCAGAGGGATAAATAGTTAAATGGGCCTGGTGGCTAAAAAGATAAAGCCCATTAGTATATATCACGGTAAGCGAAAATTAGAAAAGACTGAAGCAACGAGAGAGGACCGTTAAACGACGACGGAGCCTTATCTGGGAGCAGGATAGCGATGAATCTGAGTGTGAACCGATGCATCACCGGTGGTTTCGTCGGTGGGTTCTCCAGCTGTAGACTCAATCGTGGTGGTGGTGAGTTTTTTTTT